>NC_141878.1:559590290-559901485 GCF_056163025.1 Triticum urartu | reverse complement strand
GGATCAAGAAGCTCATTGTCAGGGGTGACTCGCAGCTTGTCGTCCGCCAAGTGAACAAGAGCTATCAGAGTCCGTTGATGGAAGCCTACGTCGACGAAGTGAGAAAGCTAGAAGAGCACTTTGACGGCCTACAGATGGAGCATGTTCCAAGAGCTCAGAACGCCATTGCCGATGGCCTATCAAAGTGCGCCGCACTTAAGTTACCTGTGGAACCAGGGATCTTTGTGCTCAAGCAGACTCAACCGTCTGTAACGCCATCAACTGGACAGAGCAAGAAGAGGAAGTTGATTTCTGGTGACTATTTTCCGGCAGAGCTTCCCGAAGCCGCCGCCAAGAAGGTCCCCAAGATCAACACCAAGAGCGCTGAGGAGCAGTCTGCTCCGGCAAGCCCTAGGGTTTGTTCCGTTGAAGCACAAACTCCCGACAAGTTTTGCTCCAGCAAGCTTGCCGGGGAACGTCAAGCTCCGGCAGAGCCGCAGGTTCTCGCCGTAGAAGCGGATGTTCCCGCAGCAGCAGATTTGCCTTTAGTCCTTGTTATCGAGCCACAAGCTCCAGCATGGACACAGCAGATTGTCCGTTTCCTTCAGACATGAGAACTTCCCGAAGAGCAAGAAAAAGCGGAAAGAGTAGCCCGGCAGTCAAGTATGTACCAGTTTGTCGACAACACACTGTACAGAAGAAGACTCAACGGTGTGAAATTGAAGTGTATTCACCGGGAAGACGGACAAAAGCTGTTGGCAGAGATACATGGAGGCATATGTGGTCACCACATTGGCACAAGAGCACTTGCCGGCAAAGCATTCCGGCAAGGTTTCTTTTGGCCGACAGCCCTCCAGGATGCAACTGCACAAGTAACCAAGTGTGAAGCGTGCCAGTTCCATTCCAAGCAGATACACCAACCAGCTCAAGCTCTCTAGACGATCCCTTTATCCTGGCCATTTTCGGTCTGGGGGCTCGACATCCTCGGCCCCTTTCCCCAAGCAGTCGGGGGCTTTGAGTACTTGTACGTTGCAATCGACAAGTTCACAAAGTGGCCGGAAGTGGAAGCAGTGAGGAAGGTGATAGCACAGTCAGCAGTCAAGTTCTTCAGGTCGATTGTTTGCCGCTTCGGGATCCCTAACAGGATAATCACCGACAACGGTACGCAATTCACGAGCCGCACCTTCATGCAGTACGTCCAAGATCTTGGCACCAAGGTCTGCTTCGCTTCTGTTGCTCACCCGAGAAGCAACGGTCAAGCGGAGAGGGCAAATGCTGAAGTGCTGCGTGGGCTCAAGACCAGGACTTTCGACAGGCTGCACAAGTGCGGAAGAAACTGGATCGAGGAGCTGCCGGTGGTTCTTTGGTCGATCAGGACGACGCCAAATCGAGCCACTGGCCAGACACCTTTCGCTCTAGTCTATGGAGCAGAGGCAGTTCTCCCCACGGAACTCGTATACGGGTCCCCTCGAGTGCTCGCTTATGATGAGCTTGGGCAAGAGCAGCTGCGACAAGATGACGCGCTACTCCTTGAGGAAGACCGTCTTCAGGCTGCTGTACGAGCTGCTCGCTACCAGCAAGCTTTGCGCCGCTACCATAGCCGCAAAGTTAACGCCAGAAGTCTCGAGGAAGGCGACCTTGTTCTTCGGCGTGTTCAGTCCGCCAAGAATTCCAACAAGTTGACGTCGAAGTGGGAAGGCCCTTACCGGGTGAAACGAGTCACTAGGCCTGGCGTTGTCCGCCTTGAGACCGAAGATAGCATTCCGGTGAGCAATTCCTGGAACATTGAGCATCTTTGTAAGTTTTACCCGTAAGGCGCGGTTGCCGGAACCTGTTCCGGCAACCACCTTTTGTACAAGTCTTGCCGCTGTTGCATGTAATCCTTTGTACAAAGCCGGGCGCAGACCCCGTGCATAAGTAAAGCTCATATGCTCCGCACATCTTGTCAATTTCATGCTTTCTATTTTTTGCATATGTGATCTGACACTTTGTGCAGCACCTACTCCCCGGTAAGCAATAACGAGCCGTAAGGCTCCATATCTTTATTTTCTCCTCTTTCTTTTTCCTCAAGGAAAGGAAGGTTCCCTCGCCCACAAGTTTGCCGGGGGGGAAAGGAGAAGATAATGGTATGGACCAGGCGTCGTTCAAGAAAGTTTCGCCTTACGGGGAAGCAAACAACAGAAAAGCTAAGTTGCCAAAGTTTGAGCAATCAGATTTTTTAAATTTTTAAGTTATCTCCCTTGAACGACCGCACTTTGTATGGAAAACCTGTGCGCGGAGGAACCAACTCGTAGTTAGTTGCGTCCTTACTTTGTTTAGAGTCCGCTCAACAACTTAAGTGAGCTGCGACTAGTTGCGACAAGGTTTCTTGTCGGTAGCGGCACCGCCAGCAGGCTGCTGACGTCCCGCACTCAGCGCTCGCGGCTAAGGTGCCTGCACCGGCAAGTTCCCTAAAAGCGTAGGGCAAAAACATACAAAGGGAGGAATCAAGTAAAGGGAATAACATTGCAATCATTACCCGGAATAGAGTTATATTACAAGGTAGCTTGTCGTGGCTCTAACAGATTGTTCTCATAACATGACCAGCAGCGACAAGAAAAGAAGAAAATGGGCGGCCTAGTCTACGCGATCGCCCTCAATCCTCTTGATCCCGCTCACCTTATCCACAATGGGTGCGACAAGGGTCTTGAGCGCCTCCAGATCAGCATCCGGCGGCAGGGTCTTGAGGACGTTGGTGAGGTTGAGGCCCGGGTTGCGGAAGGCCACCTTCACCAACACCTTTTGAAGAGCTCCCGTGCAGATCTTGCGCGACTCGTCGGCCAGCTGCTTTGGGATCTTCTCCCGGAGCCGCTGGAGGGCCGTCACCACGCCTTTGAAGAACAAGGTGAGCTTGGCGCTGGGTTGGAGGTTCTCATCAGAGGGATACCCGAGATCCTCCACCCCCAGCTGCGCCAGCTCCCTGTCGATATCTGCGGCAGCATTCACGAGACCCTCCGTCCAGTGCTCCACTTTCTCCCTAAAAGCATTCTGGGCGGCGGCAGCACTCACCAGCAGCGCCTTGTCGCCCTTGATCTCCTCCTTCAAGGCCATCTCCTGCTCCCTGGCGCCGTCCAGCGTCTTGGTCAAAGTGGTCAGCTTCAACTCAAGATCTGTGTTGGAGTCCTTGGCGGCGCTAAGCTCTTTGCCCTTCTCGGTGAGACGAACCTGCAGCTCTGAGTTGCTGTGGGCGTCCTTCTCCCACTCACGCTTGAGCGCGGCAAGCTCTTCACCACTCGCCTTGAGATCGGCCTCCAGCTGTGCCACCTTCGTCTCCAGCTCCTTCTTGGCGGCCTCGGCAACTGCGGCAGCATCCTCTGCTTGCTTAAGGGCTCCGCCGAATTTTTGCTCACGCGCGGCAAGCTCCTCCTCGTGGCTGTCGAGGTTAACTTTCCGCTGCACCAGCTCGCCCTCCTGCGCAGACAGCTTCTCAGCGGCAAGTCGCTGTTGCTCTTCAACTTCGGCCTTCTCGAGGAAGAAGGCCTTCTGCTCTTCGGCGAATTGCTCCCGCTCCTCTGCCATGGACCG
This sequence comes from Triticum urartu, assembly GCF_056163025.1. Taxonomy (NCBI): domain Eukaryota; kingdom Viridiplantae; phylum Streptophyta; class Magnoliopsida; order Poales; family Poaceae; genus Triticum; species Triticum urartu. The sequence goes on along the minus strand of NC_141878.1, from coordinate 559,897,942 downwards.
GAGAGCTTCCTGGTTGAGACCCCGGAGCTCCTCCACGCGCTTCTCGATGTCCGCTCCCGCCTTCGCGACAAGCGCCTCGCGGGATTCCAGCTTGGCTTGCCGCGCGCGGTAGAGCGACAACAGCTTCCGCAGCAGCCGCTCCTCCTCAAGCTCGCCGCTGCTGCTGCTCGGCGCATCAACTAGCATCAGCCCAGCGGAGGCGAGCACCTCTCCATCAAAGCTCTCTCCCTCGACCGGCGCCCTGGAGCTTGACGCCCAGGGGAGGTTGATGAAGACGCCATCGCCGGCCTTCAAGTAGACGCCTGGCTGGGGCTCTTCGGAGCCTGGCGCTGCGGAAGCGGCGGACGGGTCGGCGGTCGACGTAGCGCCTGGCGCTCCTGCGGCCTTAGGGCCGTCAGTGCGATCGCCAGACCCCTCGCCAGCTGCGGCGGCGGCAGCTTTGGCGGCCTCGTCGCCGGTGGGATCATTAGCGCCGGCTGCTTCTTCAGTGGCAGCGGCGTCGGCGGCGGCAACCTCGGTCTCCATCGGCTCCGCAGCAGATGGGTCTGATGGCCGGAAAAGTGAGAAAAGTCAAGCAAATACCCAAAAAGAAGAAGAACCCAAGGGAAGCTTTGAAGAGAAGATTACCTATACTGGGTTTGGCAGTTGTAGTCTCCGCCGCCGGGGGGACGCTAGTGTTGTCCCTTGCCGGAGAACTCTCCCTTGCCGGAGGACTCTCCCTTGGCATTTCGGGGGCAGCCTCCGGGCGCTCCTGGTGGGGCAGCTCTGCTCCTACACAAACCAACAGTCAGATGTCAGCAAACAAAGAGTATCCATGCGCGCCTAACAGCGGAAAGCAAACCATATACTTACGCTGGGGGCTGCTCTGGAGAACAGTTGCCGGGTCCGGCAAGGTTGTCTTGAACGCACCCCCTGCTGTCGTGGTGGGTTCGTCCTCGATGACAATCACCGGGACCTTGGATCTCTTCGCTGCTCTCTGGGCCAGAGTCCTAAAAAGGAATAAGTTCAGAGTAAAGCAAATGAGATACAAGACAAAACAGCAAGAATTGAAGAACTACAAGTACAACAAGAGAATCTTACTCTTCTTCTTCCTCGTCGGAGCTGAACGCGGAGAAGTTGAAGTCCGGCTCACGTCCGGCGCGAGGAGGCGGAGGAGTAGTTTCCCTTGGCCGCTTGGCGGGAACAGTGGCGGTGGTCTGAGACGACCCCGCTCCGGCTGCCGCCGCGGCGTGAGAAGCGGCAGGAGCAGAAGCGGTGGTCCGGGTGGACCCCGCTCCAGTTGCCGCAGCAGCATGAGGTGCTCCCGCAGCAACAGTGCTTGCCGCGGTGGAGCGTGTCGCGCGGCGCGGCGACTGTTCACTCGCCCGCCGCCCCGCTACGTCCCCGGCCTTGCGGAGACGCCTTCTTGGTGGGGATGGAGGCTCTTCTTGCGGTGAGCTATCTGAAGATGAGGAGGAAGAGGAGTCGATCTCCAGCGAGCCGCTCGTATCCTCGGCGGGCTCGCTCGACTCGACGTCATGCCCGGCAAGCTCTTTCTCGCCGACGAGCTCCTCTCGCTTGGCACGGCTTGCCGCCTCTACTGCCTCTGCCTCCTCCACGGTGAATCCAAATTCGCCCGCGGCTGCGGCTGCCGCCGCCTCTTCCAGCCTAGTGGCGATGCGTGTCATCTCCGCATCGGTGGTGTCGCGGGTGACGCTATTCTTTTCGTCGGAGCGGACCGGCACTTCTACCAAGCCGTCAAAGAACTCCTGCACAACATCGTCTGCAGGCTCTTGCCAAGTTGGGACAATTCCATGCGAATCGCACAGCGGCATCATTGCACGGATGCGGTCGAGCGCGGAGTTGTTGCACAGTGGAACGACACCCTTCGGCAACCTGAACACTTCGGGATGTTGAGGGTCGTACTTGAACAGCTCCTGGAGCATCGCGTTAAGCTCCAGAACAGTGAAGTTAAAGTTGAGGCCCGGACGCAGCCTCATGATATCCGCCGCATTCTTGAATTCCCAGGCGGGTCTCCTCCGTTCCTGCAGGGGGGCGATGCGGCGGCGAAGAAAATCTGCGCCAACAGCGCCTACAGTGAGCCCGGCAAGCCTGAGGCGTTGGATCCGGGTGACGGCAATCTTAAGCCTATCGTCTTCCGGGGCCACGTCACTCCAATCGCTGTCGCGTGCTACTGGGGCTTGGCACCGGGCGGTAAACGGCTGCGGGTTCTCCTCGACAATCCAGCACCAGTCTGCTCTCCATTCCTCCCACTTGCCGCGGAACTCTCCCTCCAGATAAGTGTCCTTCTTGCCGGCCCTCGAGATTCAGGCGATTCCGCCGGATAAAGGCTCTCCTCTCTCTACTCGGGGCATAAAGAAGTGGCAAAAAAGGGCTACATTGGGATAGACTCCGACAAAGTTTTCGCAGAGATGTGCAAAAACTGCCATGGTCAGAATAGCATTGGGGGTGAAGTCAAGGAGGCGGAACCCGTAGGTGTTCATAATATTGCAGAAAAACTCAGAGAAGGCGGGCAGAGCCCGCAGTAGAAGAACAAGGCGAAGAAAGTATATCCGTTTGGAGCCATTTTCCAAGCGGCGGCTGGAAGTACCTTCGTGTGCGGATGCGCTCGCGTCTCCGTCGACCAGAAGAGGTAGTAATTCTCCCTCAGCTCCCTCGCGGCAAGCTTGGGGGGGAAGATTGCCCGCTCCTTTCGCAGCGCCGCAAGCCGCTGCGCCTCGGTCGACTTCACAACCTTCCCTTTGTCGGCTCTCGGAGCCATGGCGGAAGTGGTGGAGGAGGTCGACGGCGTTGGTGGTGCTGGTGGCGATGGGGGGCGGGGCGCTGCTCTCTTTCAGCTTTGGGAAGACGAGGGAGCGGCGGAGGTTTCCGAGATTGGAGTAGCAACCGGCGAATGGGCGAACTACCCCTGTTTCCCATGCTTATAAAGAGGGAGGGGGCAGACATTCCGCCTTTCCGAATAAAGAAACCACCCATGATCTATCCCACGAGGCCGCATTCAATGTGTGCCGTTCGGGGAGGGCGCGGTGGATACGGGGAGAGATATGGCGTAACCCAGGCCGTGCGTGCCCGTGCCCTGTTTTGGGCCTGGCCCAACAGCGCTCGGCACCGTGTATGGCCCAGGCCCGGGGGCTCCTGTCGGTGTACTAGAGTAGGGGTACCCTAGTATCCCGAACTTGTGCACGGGCAGTCGCAGCTTCCCGCGGCAAGGCTTGCCGGGTGACCGCCAAGGTCCTCCGTGGTTCCTTTGGAGCCATTCAAGGACAAAGTATCCAAGCTAAGGAGACAAGACCCCGGCAAGAGGAGCTTGCCGGGAAGGCCAACCAAGGCATCTCAAGGAACTTGCCGCGACGCGCCACGCGTCCCGGCAAGGCCCGGTGAGCGACAAGCTCCCGGACGCGACAAGACAACGACCGCGGCAAGGCGCTTGCCGTGGCAAGCCACCACTCTGTGTCCGCGCTCTAGCACATCCACCAACGTGTCGCTCTGGGACCCTTCCAGGCGTACGTGGCGGGAGGCAGTGCAGCCAGCGGTGTGCGGTGGCAAGCGGCGCTGACAAGATTGCCATCGTGGCGAGCGGTGGCGTCCCTGACGGTCCCTTTTGCACTATTTAGGCGACGCAGACGGGCATTTAATGCCCTGGTCCCCTGCCGTCAGGGTTAGGTATGATACACTGTAGCAGGTAGCTGTACCAACCGCAACACCTTTCCATTTTTACCCTTGTCTACGTTGCCACCTGTCGGTGACCCCTTGAGCATATAAAAGGAGGCCCATGCGCAACGTAGAGGAGGGGGGAGGAAGGGAACACTCACGCTCGGTCTCGTTAGCTGTTGGGGTGTACTGTAGCACTCCGCGCTCCCGAGAAAGAACTCAATACAAACCACAAAGCAGGAGTAGGGTTTTATGCATCCGTGCGGCCCGAACCTGGGTAAACGGCTCGTGTGCTCCGCCTCGATCCGCTCTTCGTGCGACCCTCGCCCCCGCCGAACCGAAAGGGACTCGGTCCGCCGGTCCCATAGGTGCTCGTGGATTAGTCCCCCGACAATTTCCTTGCTGCAATCCGTGCTAAATTCTCCGCATGCTTATAATCAAAATAAAGCTTTTACCAAACATATCTTCGACGCCTTAATGCAATCTTATGAAGAAAAGCTTGAATTGGAAGTTTCTATCCCTAGAAAGCTTCATGATGAATGGGAAACTACTATTAAAATTAAAATTAAAGATCATGAATGCTATGCTTTATGTGATTTGGGTGCTAGTGTTTCCACGATTCCAAAAACTTTGTGTGATGTGTTAGGTTTCCGTGATTTTGATGATTGTTCTTTAAATTTGCACCTCGCGGATTCCACTATTAAGAAACCTATGGGAAGAATTAATGATGTTATTATTGTTTCAAATAGGAATTATTTGCCTGTAGATTTCATTGTTCTTGATATTGGTTGCAATCCTACATGTCCCATTATTCTTGGTAGACCTTTCTTTAGAACGATTGGTGCAATTATTGATATGAAAGAAGGGAATATTAGATTCCAATTTCCATTAAGGAAAGGCATGGAACACTTTCCTAGAAAGAAAATTAAATTACCTTATGAATATATTATGAGAGCCACTTATGGATTGCATACCAAAGATGATAATACCTAGATCTATTCTTGCTTTTATGCCTAGCTAGGGGCATTAAACGATAGCGCTTGTTGGGAGGCAACCCAATTTTATTTTTGTTTCTTGATTTTTGGTTCTGTTTAGTAATAAATAATTAATCTAGCCTATGTTTAGATGTGGTTTTATGCTTTTAATTAGTGTTTGTGCCAAGTAGAACATTTGGGAAGACTTGGGGAAAGTCTTTGCGATCTTGCTGTAAAAACAGAAACTTTGGCGCTCACGAGATTTGCTGCCATTTTTACTAGAGAGTGCGATTAGGTAGATTATTTTTGAAGATGATTAATAGGTAAATTACTCACGTCCATCAATTTATTTCAGAATTTTTTGGGTTACATAAGTATTCGAAACCTACAGATTACTACAGACTATTCTGTTTTTGACAGATTCTGTTTTTCGTGTGTTGTTTGCTTATTTTGATGAATCTGTGCCTAGTATCGGAGGGTATGAACCATAGAGAAGTTGGAATATAGTAGGTTTAAAACCAATTTAAATAAATAATGAGTTCATTACAGTACCTTAAGTGGTGGTTTGTTTTCTTATACTAACGGAGCTCATGAGATTTTCTGTTGAGTTTTGTGTTGTGAAGTTTTCAAGTTTTGGGTAAAGATTTGATGGATTATGGAATAAGGAGTGGCAAGAGCCTAAGATTGGGGATGACCAAGGCACCCCAAGGTAAAATTCAAGGACAAACAAAAGCCTAAGCTTGGGGATGCCCTGGAAGGCATCCCCTCTTTCGTCTTCGTCCATCGGTAACTTTACTTGAGGCTATATTTTTATTCACCACATAATATGTGTTTTGCTTGGAGTGTCTTGTATGATTTGAATCTTTGCTTTTTAGTTTGCCACAATCATCCTTGCTGTACACACCTTTTGGGAGAGACACACATGAATTGGAATTTATTAGAATACTCTATGTGCTTCACATATATCTTTTGAGCTAGATAATTTTGCTCTAGTGCTTCACTTGTATCTTCTTAGAGCACAGTGGTGGATTTATTTTATAGAAATTATTGATCTCTCATGCTTCACTTATATTATTTTGAGAGTCCTTTAGAACAGCATCGTAATTTGCCTTGGTTATGAAATTAGTCCTAATATGATAGGCATCCAAGATCGGTATAATAAAAACTTTCATAAAAAGTGCATTGAATACTAAGAGAAGTTTGATACTTGATAATTGTTTTGAGATATAAAGGTGGTGATATTAGAGTTGTGCTAGTTGAGTAGTTGTGAATTTGAGAAATACTTGTGTTGAAGTTTACAAGTCCTGTAGCATGCAAGTATGGTAACTGTTGTGTAACAAATTTGAAACATGAGGTGTTCTTTGATTGTCTTCCTTATGAGTGGTGGTCGGGGACGAGTGATGGTCTTTTCCTATCAACCTATCCCCCTAGGAGTATGCGCGTAATGCTTGGTTTTGATGACTTGTAGATTTTTGCAATAAGTATGTGAGTTCTTTATGACTAATGTTGACTCCATGGATTATACGCACTCTCACCTTTCCATCATTGCTAGCCTCTTCAGTATCGTGCATTGCCCTTTCTCACCTCGAGAGTTGGTGCAAACTTCGCCGGTGCATCCAAACCACGTGATATGATACGCTCTGTCACACATAAACCTCCTTATATCTTCCTCAAAACAGCCACCATACCTACTTATTATGGCATTTCCATAGCCATTTCGAGATATATTGCCATGCAACTTTCCACCGTTTCATTTATGACATGTTTCATCATTATCGTATTGCTTTGCATCATCATGTAGTTGACATCGTATTTGTGGCAAAGCCACCATGCATAATTTATCATACATGTCAGTCTTGATTCATTTCCCTTCCCGGTACACCGCCGGAGGCGTTCATATAGAGTCATATTTTGTTCTAATATCAAGTTGTAATCATTGAGTTGTAAATAAATAGAAGTGTGATGATCATCATTAATAGAGCATTGTCCCAAATAAAAAGAAGAAGAAATGCCAAATAAAAAAAGGCCCAAAAAAGGAAAAAAATAAAAGAAATAAAAAGGGGCAATGCTACTATCCGTTTTTCCACACTTGTGCTTCAAAGTAGCACCATGATCTTTATGATAGAGAGTCTCTTGTTTTGTCACTTTCATATACTAGTGGGAGTTTTTCATTATAGAACTTGGCTTGTATATTCCAACAATGGGCTTCCTCAAATGCCCTAGGTCTTCGTGAGCAAGCAAGTTGGATGCACACCCACTTATTTTTCTTTTGTTGAGCTTTCATACATTTATAGCTCTAGTGCATCTGTTGCATGGCAATCCCTACTCCTTGCATTGACATCAATTGATGGACATCTGCCTAACCCGTTGATTAGTCGTGTCGATGTGATACTTTCTCCTTTTTTGTCTTCTCCACATAACCCTTATCATTATATTCTATTCCACCCATAGTGCTATATCCATGGCTCACGCTCATGTATTGCGTGAAAGTTGAAAAAAGTTTGAGATTACTAAAGTGTGAAACAATTGCTTGGCTTGTCATCGGGGTTGCGCATGATGAGAGCATTCTTGTGTGACAAAAATGGATCATGACCAAACTATATGATTTTGTAGGGATGAACTTTCTTTGGCCATGTTATTTTGAGAAGACATGATTGCTTAGTTAGTATGCTTGAAGTATTATTATTTTTATCACAATATTAAACTTTTGTATTGAATCTTTCAGATCTGAACATTCATGCCACAATAAAGAAAATTACATTGAGAATTATGCTAGGTAGCATTCCACATCAAAAATTCTGTTTTTATTATTTACCCACTCGAGGATGAGCAGGAATTAAGCTTGGGGATGCTTGATACGTCTCCAACGTATCTATAATTTTTTATTGTTCCATGCTATTATATTATCTGTTTTGGATGTTTATGGGATTTATTATACACTTTTATATTATTTTGGGACTAACATACTAACCCAAGGCCTAGTGCAAATTGCTGTTTTTTTTGCCTATTTCAGTGTTTCGCAGAAAAGGAATATCAAACGGAATCCAAACAGGATGAAACCTTCGGGAGAGTTATTTTTGGAACAAACATGATCCAAGAGACTTGGAGTAGACGTCAAGAAATCAACAAGGAGGCCACGAGGCAGGGAGGCGCACCCCCACCCTCGTGGGCCCCTCGTAGCTTCACCGACCTACCTCTTCCTCCTATATATGCCCATATACTCCGAAAACATCCAGGAGCACCACGAAACCCTATTTCCACCGCCGCAACCTTCTTTACCCAAGAGATCCCATCTTGGGGCCTTTTCCGGAGCTCCGCCGGAGGGGGAATCGATCACGGAGGGCTTCTACATCAACACCATAGCCTCTCCGATGATGTGTGAGTAGTTTACCACAGACCTTCAGGTCCATAGTTATTAGCTAGATGGCTTCTTCTCTCTCTCTTTGGATCTCAATACAAAGTTCTCCTCGATCTTCTTGGAGATATATTCGATGTAACTCTTTTTGCAGTGTGTTTGTCGAGATCCGATGAATTGTGGGTTTATGATCAAGTTTATCTATGAACAATGTTTGATTCTTCTCTGAAATCTTTTATGTATGATTGGTTATCTATGCAAGTCTCTTCGAATTATCAGTTTGGTTTGGCCTACTAGATTGATCTTTCTTGCAATGGGAGAAGTGCTTAGCATTGGGTTCAATCTTGCGGTGTCCTTTCCCAGTGACAGCAGGGGCAGCGAGGCACGTATTGTATTGTTGCCATCGAGGATAAAAAGATGGGGTTTATGTCATATTGCTTGAGTTTATCCCTCTACATCATGTCATCTTGCCTAATCCGTTACCCTGTTCTTATGAACTTAATACTCTAGATGCATGCTAAATAGCGGTCGATGTGTGGAGTAATAGTAGTAGATCCAGAATCGTTTCGGTATACTTGTTGCGGACGTGATGCCTATATACATGATCATGCCTAGATATTCTCATAATTATGCACTTTTCTATCAATTGCTCGACAGTAATTCGTTCACCCATCGTAATACTTATGCTATCTTGAGAGAAGCCACTAGTGAAATCTATGGCCCCCGGGTCTATCTTTTATCATATAAAGTTTCCAATATATTTTTATCTTTACTTTCAATCTATATCATAAAAATACCAAAAATATTTATTTATCTTATTATCTCTATCAGATCTCACTCTCGTAAGTGATCGTGAAGGGATTGACAACCCCTTTATCGCATTAGTTGCGAGGTTCTTATTTGTTTGTGCAGGTATGAGGGACTTGCGTGTAATATCCTACATGATTGATACCTTGGTTCTCAAAAACTGAGGGAAATATTTACGCTACTTTGTTGTTGGGGAACGTAGCAGAAATTCAAAATTTTCCTACGTGTCACCAAGATCTATCTATGGAGAGACCAGCAACGAGGGGAAGGAGAGTGCATCTACATACCCTTGTAGATCGCTAAGCGGAAGCGTTCAAGAGAACGGGGTTGATGGAGTCGTACTCGTCGTGATTCAAATCACCGATGATCAAGTGCCGAACGCACGGCACCTCCGCGTTCAACACACGTACAGCCCGGTGACGTCTCCCACGCCTTGATCCAGCAAGGAGAGAGGGAGAGGTTGAGGAAGACTCCATCCAGCAGCAGCACAACGGCGTGGTGGTGATGGAGGAGCGTGGCAATCCTGCAGGGCTTCGCCAAGCACCACAGAAGAGGAGGGAGAGAGAGATGCAGGGCTGCACCAACAAGGGATCAAATCACGTCTCTTTTGGGGCAGCCCTAGGCCTCTATTTATATGGGGAAGGGGAGGGGCTGCGCCCCCTCTAGGGTTCCCACCCCTAGGGGGGGCGGCAGCCCTAGATGGGGACAAGGGTGGCAGCCAAGAGGGGAGAGGGGAGGGAGGCGCCACTAGATGGGCCCTAAGGCCCATCCCCTTTAGGGTTTGCCCCCTTCCCACCTCTTAGGCGCCATGGGCCCTTGTGGGAGGCGCACCAGCCCACTAAGGGGCTGGTCCCTCACCACTCTTAGCCCACGCAAGCCTCCGGGGTTGGTGGCCCCACTTGGTGGACCCCCGGGACCCTCCCGGTGGTCCCGGTACGTTACCGATAAACCCCGAAACTCTTTCGGTGACCAAAACAGGACTTCCCATATATAAATATTTACCTCCGGACCATTCTGGAACTCCTCGTGACGTCCGGGATCTCATCCGGGACTCCGAACAACATTTGGTAACCACATACAAACTTCCTTTATAACCCTAGCGTCATCGAACCTTAAGTGTGTAGACCCTACGGGTTCGGGAGACATGCAGACATGACCGAGACGTTCTCCGGTCAATAACCAACAGCGGGATCTGGATACCCATGTTGGCTCCCACATGTTCCACGATGATCTCATCGGATGAACCACGATGTCAAGGACTTAATCAATCCCGTATACAATTCCCTTTGTCTATCGGTACGATACTTGCCCGAGATTCGATCGTCGGTATCCCAATACCTTGTTCAATCTCGTTACCGGCAAGTCTCTTTACTCGTTCCGTAACACATCATCCCGTGATCAACTCCTTGATCACATTGTGCACATTATGATGATGTCCTACCGAGTGGGCCCAGAGATACCTCTCCGTTTACACGGAGTGACAAATCCCAGTCTCGATTCGTGCCAACCCAACAGACACTTTCGGAGATACCCGTAGTGTACCTTTATAGCCACCCAGTTACGTTGTGACGTTTGGCACACCCAAAGCACTCCTACGGTATCCGGGAGTTGCACAATCTCATGGTCTAAGGAAATGATACTTGACATTAGAAAAGCTTTAGCATACGAACTACATGATCTTGTGCTAGGCTTAGGATTGGGTCTTGTCCATCACATCATTCTCCTAATGATGTGATCCCGTTATCAACGACATCCAATGTCCATGGTCAGGAAACCATAACCATCTATTGATCAACGAGCTAGTCAACTAGAGGCTTACTAGGGACATGGTGTTGTCTATGTATCCACACATGTATCTGAGTTTCCTATCAATACAACTATAGCATGGATAATAAACGATTATCATGAACAAGGAAATATAATAATAATCAATTTATTATTGCCTCTAGGGCATATTTCCAACAGTCTCCCACTTGCACTAGAGTCAATAATCTAGTTCACATCGCCATGTGATTAACATTCACAGGTCACATCATCATGTGACTAACACCCAAGAGTTTACTAGAGTTAGTAGTCTAGCTCACATCACTATGTGATTAACATTCAATGAGTTCTAGGTTTGATCATGTTGCTTGTGAGAGAGGTTTTAGTCAACGGGTCTGAACCTTTCAGATCCGTGTGTGCTTTACAAATCTCTATGTCATCTCCTAGATGTAGCTACCACGTTCTATTTGGAGCTATTCCAAATAACTGTTCTACTATACGAATCCAGTTTACTACTCAGAATAATCTGGATTAGTGTCAAAGTTTGCATCGGCGTAACCCTTTACGACGAACTCTTTTACCACCTCCATAATCGAGAAGATTCCTTAGTCCACTAGTTACTAAGGATAACTTTGACCGCTGTCGTGTGATCCATTCTTGGATCGCTCTTGTACCCCTTGACTGACTCATGGCAAGGCACACTTCAGGTGCGGCACACAGCATAGCATACTGTAGAGCCTATGTCTTAAGCATAGGGGACGACCTTCGTCCTTTCTCTCTATTCTGCCATGGTCGAGCTTTAAGTCTTAACTTCATACCTTACAACTCAGGCAAGAACTCCTTCTTTGACTGATCCATCTTGAACACCTTCAAGATCATGTCAAGGTATGTGCTCATTTGAAAGTACCATTAAGCGTTTTGATCTATCCTTATAGATCTTGATGCTCAATGCTCAAGTAGCTTAATCCAGGTTTTCCATTGAAAACACTTTCCAAATAACCCTATATGCTTTCCAGAAATTCTACGTCATTTCCGATCAACAATATGTTAAAACATATACTCATCAGAAATTCTATAGTGCTCCCACTCACTTCTTTGGAAATACAAGTTTCTCATAAACTTTGTATAAACCCAAAATCTTTGATCATCTCATCAAAGTGTACATTCCAACTCCGAGATGCTCACTCCAGTCCTCAGAAGGATTGCTGGAGCTTTGCATCCTTATTAGCATCTTTTCAGGATTGACAAAACCTTTCGGTTGTATCACATACAACCTTTCCTCAAGAAAATCATCGAGGAAACAATGTTTTGACATCCTATCTGCAAGATTTCATAAATAATGCAGTGACTGCTAATATAATTCCAACAGACTTAGCATCGCCACGAGTGAGAAAATCTCACCGTAGTCAACTCCTTGAACTTGTCAGAAAACATCTTAACGACAAGTCGAGGTTTCTTAATGGTGACATTTACCATCATTGTCCGTCTTCCTTTTAAAAATCCATATGTACCTAACAGCCTTACGACCATCAAGTAGTTCTTCCAAAGTCTACACTTTGTTTTCATACATGGATCCTCTCTCGGATTATATGGCCTCAAGCCATTTATCAGAATCCAGGCCCACCATCGCTTCTCCACAGCTCGTAGGTTCATTGTTGTCTAGCAACATGACTTATAAGACAGGATTACGTACCACTCAGAAGTAGTACGCATCCTTGTCATCCTACGAGGTTTGGTAGTGACTTGATCCGAAGTCTCATGATCAATATCATAAGCTTCCACTTCAATTGGTGTAGGTGCCACAGGAACAACTTCCTGTGCCCTTCCACACACTAGTTGAAGAGACGGTTCAAAAACCTCATCAAGCCTCCACCATCCTCCCACTCAATTCTTTCGAGAGAAACTTTTCCTCGAGAAAGGACCCGATTCTAGAAACAATCCTTTATTGCTTTCGGATCTGAGACAGGAGGTATACCCAACTGTTTTTGGGTTGTCCTATGAAGATGCATTTATCCGCTTTGGGTTCGAGCTTATCGGCCTGAAAATTTTCCACATAAGCGTCGCAGCCCCAAACTTTTAAGAAATGACAGCTTAGGTTTCTCTAAACCATAGTTCATACGGTGTCATATCATCGGAATTACGTGGTGCCCTATTTAAAGTGAATGCGGTTGTCTCTAATGCTTAACCCATAAACTATTGTGGTAATTCGATAAGAGACATCATGGTATGCATCATATCCAATAGGGTGCAGTTATGATGTTCGGACACACCATCACACTATGGTGTTCCAGGCTGTATTAGTTGTGAAACGATTTCCACAATGTCTTAATTTTGTGCCAAACTCGTAATTCAGATATTCATCTCTATGATCATATCATAGATCTTTTATCCTCTTGTCACGACGATCTTTCAACTTCACACTGAAATTACTTGAACCTTTCAATAATTCAGACTCGTGATTCATCAAGTAAATGTACTCAACATCTACTCAAATCATCTGTGAAGAAAAAACATAACGATATCCACTACATGCCTCAGCACTCATTGGACTGCACACATCAAAATGTATTACTTCCAACAAGTTGCTTTCTGGTTCCATTTTACTGAAAACGAGGCTTTCAGTCATCTTGCCCATGTGGTATGATTTGCATGTCTCAAGTGATTCAAAATCAAGTGAGTCTGAACGGTCCATTTGCATGGAGTTTCTTCATGCATATACACCAACAGACATGGTTCGCATGTCTCAAACTTTTCAAAAATGAGTGAGTCCAAAGATTCATCTACATGGAGCTTCTTCATGCGTTTTATACCGATATGACTTACATGGCTGTGCCACAAGTAGGTGGTACTATCATTACTATCTTTTGGCACGAACATGTGTATCACTACGATCGAGATTCAATAAACCATTCATTTTAGGTGTAAGACCATTGAAGGTATTATTCAAATAAACAGAGTAACCATTATTCTCCTTAAATGAATAACCGTATTGCGATAGACATAATCCAATCATGTCTATGCTCAACGCAAACACCAATCTCGATGGTAGAGGGAGCGTACGATATTTGATCATATCAACATTGGAAACACTTCCAACACATATCATCAGCTCACCTTTAGCTAGTCTCCGTTTATTCCGTAGCTTTTATTTCGAGTTACTAACACTTAGCAACCGAACCGGTATCTAATACCCTGGTGCTACTAGGAGTACTAGTAAAGTACACATCAACACAATGTATATCCAATATACTTCTATCGACCTTGCCAGCCTTCTAATCTACCAAGTATCTAGGGTAATTCTGCTCCAGTGGTTGTTCCCCTTATTACAGAAGCACTTAGTCTCGGGTTTGGGTTCAACCTTGGGTTTCTTCACTAGAGTAGCAGCTGAATTGCCGTGTCATGAAGTATCCCTTCTTGCCCTTGCCCTTCTTGAAACTAGTGGTTTCACTAACCATCAACAATTGATGCTTCTTCTTGATTTCTACTTTCGCGGTGTCAAACATCGCGAATATCTCAAGGATTATCATACATGTCCCCGATATATTATAGTTCATCACGAAGCTCTAGCAGCTTGGTGGTAATGACTTCGGAGAAACATCACTATCTTATCTGGAAGATCAACCCCCACTTGATTCAAATGATTGTTGTACTCAGACAATCCGAGCACAAGCTCAACAATTGAGCTTTTCTCCTTAGTTTGCAGGTTAAGAAAATCGTCGGAGGTCTTATACCTCTTGACGTGGGCACGAGCCTGAAATCCCAATTTCAGCCCTCAAAACATCTCATATGTTTTGTGACGTTTCAAAAACGTCTTTGGTGCCTCAACTCTAAACCGTTTAACTGAACTATCACGTAGTTATCAAAACGTGTATGTCAGATGTTCGCAACATCCACAGACAACGTTCGAGGTTCAGCACACTGAGCGGTGCATTGAGGACATAAGCCTTCTATGAAGCAATGAGGACAATCCTCAGTTTTACGGACCTAGTCCGCATAATTGCTACTTTCAACTTTCAACTAATTTTTCTCTAGGAACATATCTAAACAGTAGAACTAAAGCGTGAGCTACGACATAATTTGCAAAATCCTTTTGACTATGTTCAGGATAATTAAGTTCATCTTATGAACTCCCACTCAGATAGACATCCCTCTAGTCATCTAAGTGATTACATGATCCGAGTCAACTAGGCCGTGTCCGATCATCACGTGAGACGGACTAGTCAACATCGGTGAACATCTTCATGTTGATCGTATCTTCTATACGACTCATGCTCGACCTTTCGGTCTACTGTGTTCCGAGGCCATGTCTGTACATGCTAGGCTCGTCAAGTTAACCCTAAGTGTTTTGCATGTGTTCCGAGGCCATGTCTGTACATGCTAGGCTCGTCAACACCCGTTGTATGTGAACGTCTGAATAAAACACCCGATCATCACGTGGTGTTTTGAAACAGCGAACTGTCGCAACGGTGCACAGTTAGGGGAGAACACTTCTTGAAATTGTTGTAAGGGATCATCTTATTTACTACCGTCGTTCTAAGCAAATAAGATGTATAAACATGATAAACATCACATGCAATCAAATAGTGACATGATATGGCCAATATCATATTGCTCCTTTTGATCTCCATCTTCGGGGCTCCATGATCATCATCGTCACCGGCATGACACCATGATATCCATCATCATGATCTCCATCATCGTGTCTTCATGAAGTTGTCACGTCATCTATTACTTCTACTACTACAGCTAACGGTTAGCAATAAAGTAAAGTAATTACATGACGTTTATGTTGACACGCAGGTCATGAATAAATTGAGACAACTCCTATGGCTCCTGCCGGTTGTCATACTCATCGACATGCAAGTCGTGATTCCTATTACAAGAACATGATCAATCTCATACATCACATATATCATTCATCCCATCCTTTGGCCATATCACATCACATAGCATACCCTGCAAAAACAAGTTAGACGTCCTCTAATTGTTGTTTGCATGTTTTACGTGGCTGCTATGGGTTTCTAGCAAGAACGTTTCTTACCTACGCAAAGACCACAACGTGATATGCCAATTGCTATTTACCCTTCATAAGGACCCTGTTCATCGCATCCGATATGACTAAAGTGGGAGAGACAGACACCCGCCAGCCACCTTATGCAACTAGTGCATGTTTGCCGGTGGAACCGGTCTCACGTAAGAGTACGTGTAAGGTTGGTCCGGGCCGCTTCATCCCACGATGCCGCCGAATCAAGATAAGACTAGTAACGGCAAGCATATTGAACAAAATCAACACCCACAACTACTTTGTGTTCTACTCGTGCATAGAATCTACGCAATAGACCTGGCTCATGATGCCACTGTTGGGGAACGTAGCAGAAATTCAAAATTTTCCTACGTGTCACCAAGATCTATCTATGGAGAGACCAGCAACGAGGGGAAGGAGAGTGCATCTACATACCCTTGTAGATCGCTAAGCGGAAGCGTTCAAGAGAACGGGGTTGATGGAGTCGTACTCGTCGTGATTCAAATCACCGATGATCAAGTGTCGAACGCACGGCACCTCCGCGTTCAACACACGTACAGCCCGGTGACGTCTCCCACGCCTTGATCCAGCAAGGAGAGAGGGAGAGGTTGAGGAAGACTCCATCCAGCAGCAGCACAACGGCGTGGTGGTGATGGAGGAGCGTGGCAATCCTGCAGGGCTTCGCCAAGCACCACAGAAGAGGAGGGAGAGAGAGATGCAGGGCTGCACCAACAAGGGATCAAATCACGTCTCTTTTGGGGCAGCCCTAGGCCTCTATTTATATGGGGAAGGGGAGGGGCTGCGCCCCCTCTAGGGTTCCCACCCCTAGGGGGGCGGCAGCCCTAGATGGGGACAAGGGTGGCGGCCAAGAGGGGAGAGGGGAGGGAGGCGCCACTAGATGGGCCCTAAGGCCCATCCCCTTTAGGGTTTGCCCCCTTCCCACCTCTTAGGCGCCATGGGCCCTTGTGGGAGGCGCACCAGCCCACTAAGGGGCTGGTCCCTCACCACTCTTAGCCCACGCAAGCCTCCGGGGTTGGTGGCCCCACTTGGTGGACCCCCGGGACCCTCCCGGTGGTCCCGGTACGTTACCGATAAACCCCGAAACTCTTCCGGTGACCAAAACAGGACTTCCCATATATAAATATTTACCTCCGGACCATTCCGGAACTCCTCGTGACGTCCGGGATCTCATCCGGGACTCCGAACAACATTCGGTAACCACATACAAACTTCCTTTATAACCCTAGCGTCATCGAACCTTAAGTGTGTAGACCCTACGGGTTCGGGAGACATGCAGACATGACCGAGACGTTCTCCGGTCAATAACCAACAGCGGGATCTGGATACCCATGTTGGCTCCCACATGTTCCACGATGATCTCATCGGATGAACCACGATGTCAAGGACTTAATCAATCCCGTATACAATTCCCTTTGTCTATCGGTACGATACTTGCCCGAGATTCGATCGTCGGTATCCCGATACCTTGTTCAATCTCGTTACCGGCAAGTCTCTTTACTCGTTCCGTAACACATCATCCCGTGATCAACTCCTTGATGACATTGTGCACATTATGATGATGTCCTACCGAGTGGGCCCAGAGATACCTCTCCGTTTACACGAAGTGACAAATCCCAGTCTCGATTCGTGCCAACCCAACAGACACTTTCGGAGATACCCGTAGTGTACCTTTATAGCCACCCAGTTACGTTGTGACGTTTGGCACACCCAAAGCACTCCTACGGTATCCGGGAGTTGCACAATCTCATGGTCTAAGGAAATGATACTTGACATTAGAAAAGCTTTAGCATACGAACTACATGATCTTGTGCTAGGCTTAGGATTGGGTCTTGTCCATCACATCATTCTCCTAATGATGTGATCCCGTTATCAACGACATCCAATGTCCATGGTCAGGAAACCATAACCATCTATTGATCAACGAGCTAGTCAACTAGAGGCTTACTAGGGACATGGTGTTGTCTATGTATCCACACATGTATCTGAGTTTCCTATCAATACAATTATAGCATGGATAATAAACGATTATCATGAACAAGGAAATATAATAATAATCAATTTATTATTGCCTCTAGGGCATATTTCCAACATTTGTTGCATCACCCTTTCCTCTTCAAGGGAAAACCAACGCAGTGCTCAAGAGGTACCACCTCCCCGGCAACGGCGCCGGAAATTCTCCTTGATGGCAGCTGGAAGTACGTCGGTATTTCCCTGGAGAGGGAGGGATGATGTAACATAGCGACGGTAGAGTATTTCCCTCATTTATGAAACCAAGGTATCGAACCAGTAGGAGAACCAAGCAACACAATGTAAACAACACCTGCACACAAATAACAACACCTCGCAACCCGACGAGTTAAAGAGGTTATCAATCCCTTTCAGGGTACGGCGCCTCAAGATAGGCAAGCGGGCGCGAGGTAAATTGTAATAGATTGATAGATCGAACGCCAAATAAAATAAATTGCAGCAAGGTATTTTTGTACTTTTGGTTTAATAGATCTGAAAATAAAAGCAAGGAAAAAGAGTAGATCGCAAAGGCAGATTAGGATTTGTCACTCCGAGTATCGGAGAGGTATCTCTGGGCCCTCTCGGTAATGCACATCATAAGAAGCCTTGCAAGCAAAGTGACTAATGAGTTAGTTGCAGGATGGTGCATTACAGAACGAGTAAAGAGACTTGCCGGTAACGAGATTAAACTAGGTATGTAGATACCGACGATCGAATCTCGGGCAAGTAATGTACCGATGGACAAAGGGAATTACGTATGTTGTCATAACGGTTCGACCGATAAAGATCTTCGTAGAATATGTAGGAGCCAATATGAGCATCCAGGTTCTGCTATCGGTTATTGACCGGAGAGGTGTCTCGGTCATGTCTACATAGTTCTCAAACCCGCAAGGTCCACACGCTTAACGTTCGATGACGATATAATATTATATGAGTTATGTGATTTGGTGACCTAATGTTGTTTGGAGTCTCGGATGAGATCACGGACATGCCTAGGAGTCTCTAAATGGTCGAGAGGTAAAGATTGATATATAGGACGATGGTATTCGGACACCGGAAGTATTCTGGAGGGTACCAAGTACATATAGGGTCACTGAAAGGGGTTCCGGGCACCCCCGTCAAAGATATGGGCTTAATGGGCCACCAGGCCGGCCAGCTCTAGGGAAAGGAAAGGGGGGAGGGCAAGTCCCTCCTTCCTTCCCCTCCTCAAGGGAGAAAGGAAAGGGGGGCGCCACCTCCCCCTTCCTTCCCCTGGCGCCTATACAAGGAAGGGGGGCGAACCAGGGCAGGAGCCCAAGTGGGATTCGGCCCCACTTGGGGCGCCCTTTGGCCTCTCGCCTCTCCCTCCCACCTATATATATGAGGAGGGGGGCGCCTAGAACACACAACATCAATTGTTAGCTGTGTGCGGCGCGCCCCTCCACAGTTTACACCCCCGGTCATATTCTCGTGGTGCTTAGGCGAAGCCCTTGCGTGGATCACTTCACCATCACCATCACCACGCCGTCGTGCTGACGGAACTCATCTACTACCTCGACACCTTGCTGGATCAAGAAGGCGAGGGACGTCACCGAGTTGAACGTGTGCGGAACTCGGAGGTGCCGTACGTTCGGTACTCGATCGGTGGAGCTCGAAGAAAGTTCAACTACATCAATCGCGTTGTCAAAACTCTTCCGCTTTAGGTCTACGAGGGTACGTAGACACACTCACCCCTCGTTTCTATGCATCTTCTAGATAGATCTTGCGTGAGCGTAGGAAAATTTTGATATTGCATGCTACGTTTCCCAACAGAAGCTCCCTAGATTTTGATAGTTCAGACACCTTTGAAGATGTTTAGGCCATCTCCAACGCCAATTCCGCAAAACACCCGCAAACGTCTGGACCAACCGTATGTACCTTTTTTGCCATCCAACAGGGTGGCGCATACATCCGCGGATGATCCACACATCTGAATTCTGCAAACCATGTGCAAAGCTACGGAGGTTTGTGTGAGTCCGGTCCTCCACCACGTAGGCCTCCGACACCCCCGCCCCACCCAAATCCCGTGTCTTTCTCGCTCCATCCCCCTGCTCTATATCCGCCCCTCCCATGCCAACACCACTGTTGTACCACCCTAGGCGCCCGCCTAGGCCTTGTTGGACCTCTGCCACTCCACCCGGGCACTAGGCGACCACCGTCCCTCCCTTGCATGCCTGTCTGCTGCCTAGGTACACCCAGCCCCTGACGCCGTCCGTGGCGAACACCACGCCTGGCAAGTGTTTGTCCAAATGTCATAGCCAACGTGTTGACATTTTTCCCCTTACTTTGATAATCTGAAGCCAACGAGATGGATTCAGACGACGAGTACTTCTACAACAACTTCATGAAGTTGTCCTCACCAGAGTCATTTGGAGTGCTCAAAGCCATTTTGCAGTTGTTTGAGGACATGTAAAAATATGAGATCTAGAGACCTTATGAGAGGTGATGACAATTTGTCTGATCATGCACAACATGATTGTGCAGGATGAGGGTGCAGGAGCCGACGGAGGTCTTGAATTTGAGAAGATGGGTGATGCTATCGAGCTTCCAGCTCAGAATCCACCCTCGTTTGAGGAGTTTGTCCAGATGCACGTCGAGGAACTCATGAGTAGCTTAAGAATGATTTGATTGTGCATCTGTGGACGTTTAAAAGGGACAACTAGAATATAAGTTCCCTTGCAAAAAAAAACTAGAATATAAGTTGGATTCAAATATGTCTATTTTATTACTTAATGTTTGGGTTTTAATATTTAAATTTAAACTAGTATTGCATTTGAATATTCCATTACTCGAAATGCTCAATATAGAAATTCTGGAGTGTCGTGGATTAAGAAAAGTTCAGGACAGGCGCTCGATGGACATGATTGGATGGTCGGCTGCAGCGTCCGTGTCCTAATTAATTCAAAAACAGGTCGTTATCCTGGTCCTCGGACTTAGTGTAGCGTGTGTGTCTGGCGTGATGTGCATCATGGGTGCACGTGGGGTCTCGGTTCAAGGAGGCCTGTGTGTCCGGCGTGGTTGGGGCGCGTGATGCGCGTGCGTTCCTGGCCGTTGTCGTGAGTTATGAGGCCACAGTGCAGAAGCCAGCGAAGGCTCGTCGGTGCCGGGGTGCTCTTCCTCCAGCAGGCAATGCCGCTAGCGAGTTCGCTGTCTGCCGCGAAATATCTGTCTCCGGCCCGGTGAGCAGCATCCCAGTCTCCTCTGCTAGTTACTCTCTCCAGCCACGGGCACACATGTGCATATACATTTGAGAGAGAACGGATGTACGTTTGTGTACATAGCTTTTCTCTGGGTGTATCCACTATCTTCTCCTGTCTAATTGGTACTGCAACCAAACTAAGTGAATGCGGTCGTTTGGCTCATGCATGAATTTGAGAATCTAATGTTTTTCTATCTGTTGAAATATATTGCCCGTCTTTTTTCATCTTTTTGGACTTTTAACGCAACCGATTGAAGCATGAATTAAATATGGTATATGAATCAAAAGGTCTCAAGTTTAAGACCCTCAGCACAGTACTAAAAAAATGCGGCATACATCAATGCACACGTCTAGTAGGGACTAAATAGGCCTAGGCATGAGCGGAGGGGGGTGTTGAAATATATTGACCGCCTCCCTTCACCAGTTCGGATATTTGAAGCAACTGACCGGCATGAATTCAATACTATTCACCGCTCTTCTCTCAAACCAAACAAAAAAAAAGGCTATATCGAATCACTTGACATTTGACCTAGCCAAAAAATGGCCTAGTTAGGACTTATGTGGTTAGGGATGACCATGACCATTCAAACCTATCTCCCAAACCAAACGAATCCCTAGTGAATTCCCGGGAGCCCGCAAACCAGAATATGTTTCCTACATTATCTGTTTCTCAAACTACTTGACATTCGACCAACCAAAACACTGTCTATTTCTAGTGAGGACTCAGGACTTAGGTGGTTAGGGATGACCACGACCATTCAGACCTATCCCCGAAAAAAACGAACCACTAGTGAATGCAGATGTCTGGCTCATGGAAGCCCGGGAAACCCGAATTTGTCTCCTACATTATCTTATTAGCATCGATGTAGTAAATGCGGTTGAATTTTCTTTGTCCCAATACGAGGCAGGTACACTCAGGTATACAACTTACGAACAGGAAAACACATTTATTTCAGACATGTGGAGTTTGGGTTCAAATAGTCATGGCTTGTACCTTGTCATTACATCGTCAAAGCCACATCTCTCTTGTTGTGGGATCTCTTCTTTCTAACGAGGCATATTCGTTCCACGGTTTCTCTTCCCCGTGAGGCAACATCCAGAAGAACAAGCTATGACGGAAAAATCCCCATCCCATGTAGTCCTCGTTGTAGTGGATCAAGGATCATCCGCTCCAATCCTGTAAGTTCTATTGTTCTTTTTTTGTGTGAAAGTTCTCTCAGTCTACACTGCATTTACCTTGATTTTATTCGGATATGCTCAGTCTTCCTATTCTCTTTACATCTAAAATGCCGCTCTAAAATTGCAACTTGGACACCAATTTTTTATAGATGTTTCTTCCCTAGATAGCTCACCAATTTTAGAGAAAAATCGACAAGAGATTGTGCAAGAGGAGGGGAAGGTCGACTCTTTGAAGGACAACAAGAGTACAGAGGGTGTCATGTGCTTGAATTTGCAAACAAAGATGATGGAAGTTCTCCTAATACCGCATTAGCCCACTCTGCAACCCACCTTGTACCTTTTATTTTATTGTCATAAATACCTTTTTTGCAATAAATTATATAGTAGAGCCTCGCTGTTTCAAGGTTCATGAAAAAAACACTACTCCCATCGGTTCCCTATTATATCACATTAGCTAACGAAATGGTAAAATTTAACAGACTAATTAGTGTTTACCGTTAAGGTCAGTTATTGTGAAATATAGAGAAACATAGCTATTGCTTCTGGATATTTCGCAATACATGACGGCCATGGCGGAGGAGCCAGAAATGGGCATTGTGATGAATAAGTGATGGGCCAGAAATAGGCATTGTGATGTACCCCGGGAGCACGCATGCATGCAGTTATATGATTGCGTCAAGATGCATGCAGTATATGATTGCGTCAAGATTGGTGAAGTGGTTTTGTGATTAAAGCTTAATTGGTGCACGCATGCAACTTTTAGTACAACTTTGATGAGAGAGTCCATGTCTCACCCATCCCATCTCCCATAATAGAAATATAATCGAAACTTAAAATCATGTGGGGCTCCAACTTTTTGAAAAGTTTTGAAAACTTCGGCAAGTTCCAATTACTAAAACTTGATAGAATGAATGATAAGTTTATAAGATTTGGAAAACTTGGTAAATTTTAATATCAATCAAGTTTTAATATATGGAACTTTGCAAAAATTTAAAAGGTGTCTAAATGTATTTAAAATTAGTATTATTCGAAAGTACCCGTTGCAACAAACACGAATATTGCAAAAGAAACTTAATTTAGACTTTTTTTGTGGAAGAACTTAATTTAGACTTGCGGTTCGAAAGATACAATCCATTTAAATTTTAAGATAAAATGAAGAAACATGTGAGGATAGCATTGTTTAGGTCGAATGTCCATTTCTGGGCAAATTTTAACTTACCTCTCATGTGAAAAGAGGAGGTAAGAGGGAGCGTGTTAAAACTGCTCCCATTTCTGGGTCCGGGCTCATCTGCACGCCATGAACAGTAAATAAAATATACTAAAGAAATTCAAAAAAATCCTTTTTTTCATTGAAGATGTTTCGGTGCGTAAATCTTTTGGACATCTAATTAGCTCTCAGCAAAAAAAACAATGGGTCCAAACAGAACAGAGCATTTATTTTTACCGTGAATAATAATGCAATTATGTAAATAATAATGCGATTGTGTAAATAAATGTTCATCAAATTCTAACCGTGAATTATCTTATATTTTGATTAGAAGTTTCGTAAATATATTAAAATGAAATTGGTTCAGAAGGTAAGTAATTAAGATGATTCGATTATCATATACTCCTACATGAAAGGTTGGATGAAAATATGATGGGAAGAAAGATGAAATGAAAATCTTACGTTTTAACTAGTAGAGATAATAGAGATAATCCGTACAGATTTGGGTGAGAATCTGGGGACGGGAGGGAGCACTTCCCTCCTACTACTAGTAGAATTTCTTTCTCCAATCCCGCCTCCAAATCGCCGCCTCCCTCCTCTGTCCTCTGCATCTCTCCCGAAATGTTGAGTCTCGTCTCGTCCTGCTTCGGTTTGATCTCTGCCACGAGATTCGCAACCCCGAAGGATTCCCCATCCGCGTGCGTGGTTGGCCAGCGAGATGGGCGGCGGCGAGGCACCGGAAGGAGGAGGACGACGAGACGCTGCTGGGGGACGGCGAGATCGAGGAGAGCCCCCGTGAGAGCTTCCACGACGGCGACGGCGAGCTCGTTCGAGTCCCGCCAGTGGCCGCACAGTTAACTGTACGTCCGCGGCCGCATTCTCTCTCTACTCGATCGCCTCCCTTTACTGACTTCGTTTCTTTGACTGATCTGCCCCGCTCCACTGTGCTATTACTGGTTAAGCATTCCATCGTGCTGTGGTTTGCTGTGCCGATTTCAATGTGCTATTATGGTTAAGTATTCAGTAAAATTCGGTGATTAGGAATGGACGACAGAGCACTAGTTTGTTCTGAATGTGGATTCACTCGATTGACCAATGACGTGTGACGCGTGTAGTTGCAACACCTAATCCAAGCTCGGAGTGGCCTAAAGTTCAGTTCACTGATACTTAGTTGGAATTTGGTTTATGGTTGGATGAACTGCATTGCTGATATTGATCCCAAGAAAAAAAAACATTAGGTAGAGCTAGTCCGTGAATAGACAGCCATCGCACTGTAAAAATAGGATAGATTCGATCTATGGTCATTGAGGGCCTCCTAAAAGGATCTACTAAATTCATCAAGTTGTTCTAAAGAATCAAAACGGTCGGTTATTAACGGAATTCCTTGTCGGCTTTCCGTGAAATACTCGTTTGGCCTAGGACTTCCAAACACGTCATAAGCTAAACCCATACTGACAAATAACCAACCCGCAATGAATAGAATTATCTCATTTGTTCAATCGGACTGGACGACACAGGTTGACTGAAACCGGTAGGAAATAGGAGATCTTTTTTCAGCTTCGCCTAGCACCAGTATAGACTATAAGTATTGTAGTTTTACAAAAAAAAAGATGGATATTTTATATAAAAAATAGTACAGTACTACTATTGTTGAAGTGCAATTTTCAAAACTGACACCACCTGTGTTGACCCCTGGCAGCATTACTAATATGACACTTAGACTAGTATATCGCTTTACCAATGGGTATAATATTTGTATTGGTTGGCGCAACGAGAAGGTAAAGCATCACTAATTGATGCCTTTGCTGGCATTTCCTAGTAGCTGGCTGCACTCAGTCAAGAATGCCACCAGTTTTCCTTTTTATGCATAGACGGTAATGGCCAAGGCGTGGTGTTTATTTTGCAGGGAAACAACAGACACTTACACGATTGCTGCATCTCCCATCTTAGGTTACCTGGGTCCTTCAATGAGCAAATACTCAATTGATGGTGGTCGCAGTGGTCTGGCTTCTGACCTCAACTTGCCTTTTATCTTGGATAAACTAGAACCTGTCGAGAGCCCGCGGAGGCATCTTCTTGGGTCGGTTCAAGATGAGGACCCCTCGTTTCAGTATACCAAAGAGATCGACGCCCGTCAAGGGTGCAGCGTAACACAGACAGTCTTCAATGGTAGTTTAAATATTGAAATAGAGAGTAAGGTATTCAGTAACTTCCTTACGGTCCAACATATTTGATTATCCTATGTTTCCTCACTGTAGGTATTAACGTACTGGCTGGTGTTGGCCTTCTTTCCACTCCGTCTACAATTCATGAAGCTGGATGGGCTGGTCTTGCAGTTCTGTCTGTTTTTGCAATTATTTGCTGTTATACTGGAGTTCTTCTTAAGCATTGTTTCGAGAGCAAAGACGGCATTTCAACCTATCCAGACATTGGGGAGGCTGCCTTTGGAAAAATTGGCCGCTTGATCATATCTGTAAGCCCTGGCTTCTGTAGAACAAGATGGCTCAGATAACATTCTTGATTGTATGTTATGAGAGTGCCACCAAAGCCATAAATCAGCACAGCACATAACCTTAAAAACTAATGTGTTTGGCTATAAGGTTGTTTATTAGATGCTATATGGCCTTGATTAGTCAAAATGCATATATTTTCTAAGTAGGTATTATTCGCTTTGTTGGTAAAAACAAACTTAAATTATTTGCACAAGTATCATGTGGAGCAAACACAGACACATCTAGCGCGCCCACTCTCCTTTTGTCATGTTGTTTTGTGTTTGGTGTTAGTTTGGCAATCCGATCCTTGCCGGGTCATTGCTGTATCTAGAAAATCACAAGCTAGCATAATCCTGTTCCTTGCTAGAACACTGTCACATCTGAAAATTTACAAGCTAGCATAAACACCTGCTGATTCGATTCAAGCTCTAGTCCTTATTCCTATTTTTGAATGTTGCCACCCACTTCAGAGTTCACGTGACATGAATAAGTCAGAATTGCAAGATAGAAGTTCTGGTCTTAGCTACTTTTTTTCGAAAAGGAGGGAATGCCCTGGCCTCTGCATAGTTTCAGTTTCAGCTACCCCTAGTATTCTCGGAAAAAAAGTCTTAGCTATTCCTAGGATGAGAAAATGCACATCTAAGTATCTAACCTCATTTATCTTACTTTTCTGCATAAATTGTTTATCTCTGGTAGCGAAAAACCACTGATTGATGTTTACTTTTTTTGCAGATTATTTTGTATACCGAGTTATATGTAAGTAGTTCATTTCTGCATGGCTTGTATTTTCCAAAGTTTGCCATCTAATTGCTTGATTATTGAGCAAATTATGAAACTGTTTTCCTAACTGCTCTCTGTATAATTCTTGGGAAAGAAATATTTATCTGTACGTATTATTTGTTGGATGCAGTCATATTGTGTGGAATTCATTATTTTGGAAGGTGATAATATCACATCAATCTTTCCTGACGTTAATCTTAATTTGTTCGGGATTCATGTTGATGGTAGACATTTCTTTGGAATGCTAACTGCTCTTGTAGTCCTGCCCACAGTATGGTTGCAAGATCTTCGAGTGCTATCATTCCTTTCAGGTCTCACTACTCTTAGCCTGCTTAATTAATTTTGTTACGGGCATCATGAGTGAGATTAACATGATTTAATTACTTGCGCAGCGGGCGGCATTATTGCAACTCTTGTGGTTTTTGTATCTGTTGCTCTAGTTGGCACCACTGAAGGTGTAGGGTTCCATCCGACTGGGGAAGCAGTCAAGTGGAGTGGGATGCCCTTTGCTATCGGTGTTTATGGTTTCTGCTACTGTGGGCATTCGGTATTTCCGAATATCTACCAATCAATGTCTGATCGCACAAAATTCACCAAGGCACTCTTTATATGGTATGCATGAACAACTTTCTTACACTGGTTAGTTTTTTCTGTAATATTCACGTTCCTCAATGCATGCATATTTGTAATGTGCAGCTTCACAATTTGCACAGCAATATATGGCTCGTTTGCTATTATTGGCTATCTCATGTTTGGTGACAAGACTTTGTCGCAAATAACTTTGAATCTTCCAAAAGAGTCATTTGCCTCGAAAGTTGCTCTGTGGACCACGGTAACAATTTTGCTCAACTTAATTTCAGTTCCTGATACGTAACTATTTACTTTATATTGATCATTAACTTTTTTGTGTGTCTCAGGTGATCAACCCTTTCACTAAGTATCCTTTGGAATTTCTATTGTCAAACTTTGTTATGTCAAGGCTTCTATTAAGTTGATTTTCACTGTACAACCTCTATAGAACAGCTTCATGCCTTCATCCTTAACCACAAATAGATTTGCCTTGTTGTTAAACCCAGTGGCTCGGAGTTTAGAAGAGTTGCGCCCTGAAGGATTTTTGAACGAAACAATCTGCTTTATTATACTGAGGACAAGCCTTGTGGCGTCAACTGTTGTGATTGCCTTTCTTCTTCCGTTCTTTGGTATGCTTATACCTTTGTTCATCAATGTTTTTTTTTTCTATGCATTGTTGTTAAGATTGTCAAATCTTATGCACATAGAATGCATACTTATCATCCTTGCTTTTGTTGTCTTTTGAGGATGCAGTCTTCACTGTCAATCCGATGTACTTGTAGTACATTTTATTTCCTTTGGTTTTCTCGAAAACCCAGTAAATTTCCTTTGGAAACACATTACTTTGAAATGACAGATGGTGCATAAACTTTACACGCAATTGTTTCCTCGCAAACAGCTAAATGTAGTACCAGGATTACTAGTTGAAACAGCATCTAGATTAATTGCATTTTCAAGACTTGTTAACTCCATGCTCCTGGAAAACTAATCCCTTCATGGTGTTAGGACTTAGGAGCGATAATGAGCAGTGACCCTCTCAGATCGGAGTTTAATTGAGGACTGGGTTATCTTCCTTTTTGGAAAAAATAATTGGGGACTGCCTGTAGGCTCTGTTACAAATCCAATATTCCTAAAACACTTCTTTCTTTTAGGGAACTCCTAAAACACCTCTGCTTACCATAGTACTTCACACTTCAGCTGCTTAAGCCATTATCTGCTCTGTAATCTTTATTGGCGGCTCACAGAAGTCTTCTCTGATAACACATTACAGAAGAATTATACAGTGTATTCCTGATTTACATGTTGCATATTCCAGGTTTGGTGATGGCTCTGATTGGATCCCTGCTCAGTATACTTGTGGTATGCCATTTTTTCCTCCATTTAATGGCTTCTTTAGCTGTACTAAGCTGCGCAAAATAAGAAATCTGTAAAAAGACCAAACTCATCATACAACATTTTTATGTGGTAAATTTGGCTACGTCCCTGTGGGCTGTTCATGAGAATAATAGTCTCATCCTCTAAACAAACCTACAGCCGCGTATGAAATACAGATGACAAAGTAACGTATGTGCTCCTTTTGACTTCACTGCACGATTACAGGCAGTCATAATGCCCGCCTTGTGCTTCTTGAAGATCGCACAGAATAAAGTCACACGCACGCAGGTAAGATATATTTTACCATAAGCTCTCCAAGCTTCCTTCTCTTCTGGATATGATTTCTGGACATTCAAGATTTCTCTGTGCATACCATGTTGTCACTCCAATTTCAGGTGATTGCAAGCGTCTCTATAATAGTGGTTGGAGTCATCAGTGCCGCCCTCGGAACCTACTCCTCGGTGGCCAGCATAATCGGATACTACTGATTCTTCCAAGGCAATCTCTTTGACATCTCTCAGTACTGTCACTCTTGCCAAGAGTTTTTGCTGTGTACCATCGAATTTTACCGTGCTCTATGTACATCCTTCGACCTAGTATAGTCGATTTATAAAGACTACTGTTACCATTTAGCTGCTGCTATATCATTTGGTGTACGTACCATATTTCTGCCAGGCGCTGCGGTTTAAATATTGCCAGTTGCTCTGCTATTTTTTTTCTGAGTCGAAGTTGCTCCGCTATTTTATTTTATTTTTGAGGCGCTAGTTGTGCGGCCGAAATGGACACAGTAAATGGGCCAGGATGCATTCCACGGGCTTATGCAAGCTGGTTTCAGTATTTAGGGCTTACGCCTGCTGGTGATATCTGTAGGTGGGTTGGGCCTTATCTTGTTTCTGCCTCCAAGTGCACTTTTGAACAACCAGTTGTGCTGACCATTTACCGCTCAAAAAAAAAAGTTCTGCAGACCATTCTGATTTCTGAGTTTCTATAAAGCTGGAAAAAATCATGCAATATCTCATAAAAAAATACGACCATTTGCGCTATGTACAATAAATCTCTACTATTAAAGATGAGTTTGTTGGTTTTTGCTTCCATCCCTCTAAGCAATTTTTTTTTCAGACCAGGCGATAACTTCATTGTTTATTTTCTCAAACTGACTCCACATCCTCATTCCCGGGGCAAAAAAATCCCTTGTAGGACAATCAACAGAAATCAAATAAACCACCAATAACAAGAAATCCTTTACAAGAAATTTCAAAATAAAATCCTTTACAAGCAAATAACAAAATAAAATAAACTCACATAGTTGTACGTATACAATCTCAATCACGCCGTATCTTTCCTTATCTTTGACTATGAATTCCTTCCTCGCAACATATCTCAATCTCAGTCTAATCAATAAAATTCTACGTTGACCCATTTGAATAAAGTTACCCTTGTTGCAACAAAAGGGTATTTAGTTAGTAAAATAATAAGTGAACAGTTATATCTATGTTATTTCAACTACATAATTGTTGCAGCATGGGAATAAATATTCTAGGGAAATGTTAATTGGGGAACGTTCCTGGTTAGGAGGTCCCTGGGAATGCCCCCACAGTCATTGAATCCAGATCACACGGTTGGTATTGTTTTTATTGATGTCGTTATTTTTTTGCGTCATATGGCAACTTTCTCTTCTGATCATGGCAATTCATTTAAAGTTGCCATGACAAAATTAGTTGAAATTGCATGGCAACTCGAGTGTTCGCGGAGAACATGCTCTCAAGGAACGTTCCTCGGATATTGGCATATTCTAGTAGGTTAGCTTGTGAGTTACCTACCATTTAATTGTTGATTTGATTGTATAAAAGAAATTTATTTGGTAACACTTATTTTTACATTGTACTACTGTTACCATTTAGCTGCTGCTATATCATTTGCTGTACTAGATATTTTTTTAGAATCTTGCCACCTTATTTAAACCTCCAAAACGTCAGGTACATGAAGAAAATTAGGCCTGGCAATCAGCCATACATGTCTACCTATGTCTAAGGATACATAACCTTTAGCTAAATCATGGGCATCGCCATTTGATTCTCTCCCTTTGTGCACAATGTCCGTCGCTTCAAAGCTTCTTTGTCTCCCCTGGATATCTCTTATGCAGGGCCGGTCCTGAGAATTTGGGGGCCCGGGGTGAAACTAAAATGTGGGGGCGCCTTAATATGAACACACATTTGCTATTTCTCAGTTTCTTGCGGGTTGTTGTTTCTCAGTTTTTTGCGGGTTGCTATTTCTCAATTGCCTTGCAATAGAAATCTGGTCGATCGAGTTAGGAGATTAGGGAGAAGATAGTTACGCTATGTGGCCTAGACGAGACGACACATCTTCTTACTAGCCGATCGGGGAAATCATGGCTAGCGCGACATCACCGATGCAAGAGCAAATGAATGGTTCACATGTGGGTGGGTGAGTGTTCTTTTACCACAACTTAGATTAGACCGTGGATGTGCTCGAGATGAGGATGTCATGGCTGGTGAGGGCTCGTGGGAACCTTTTTTATTTTTGAAATGCTCATAGGAACCTTTCCGGAGGCAGGGAAGGGATGGATCGTTGCAGTGTCTCTATCAATGAAGAGGTGGGGCGGGGCGGGAAAATAAACTGAATGGATATCAAGTTCTCTTATTACTATGTCTATTGGAAAAAGACTCGAAAGGAGGAAGATGTGGTGCTTAACTGAAGGGGGTGGAAATCGACTCAAACTTCATTTTTAGGCAATTGTTCCCTAGGTTACTCACATATAAATAAACATTATAACAATAGGCTATACCTACATTTTGGAGGACGTCATAACATGTAGCGCTGAAATTAAATAAAATTGCATCAAAAGTTTTACTATGCAAGCTATGCATCTACATGATGCTGGAACTTAATTAGTAACATATGTATGGGGAATAGAAAGGGCAATATGGCATTACCTCGGATCTGTATGACCGCGGAGGCGCTCGACGATGCTCATGCCGCGTGCGCCGGTGTGATTCCATGTGTCCAGCGCTAAAACCAACCAGCTGATTCGCATCTCACTATCAGGACCCTAGGGCGTGGAGATCGGAGGCGCCAGGGCTGGAGACCTGCCACCATTGACTCGCGGTTGGGAGGGTAATAGGGCATACTCATGGCATACATCCATACCTGCGTTGTGTTCCTGCAAATTCCTTCACTGGGCTATTTTTTTTCTAGGCTATTTTTTCAAGAGGAGGCCATGGGCAATGTGAGTACCTGGGAGGGGGCCCCTGGTTTGGGGGGGGGGGGGAGCAACCGCCCCCTGCCCCCCGCCCCACTCAGGGTTGGCTCTGCTCTTATGATCATTGAAGAAACTCCACCATAGCAATCTTTTAAGTGCCTAACCGTCCCGCTGCAGTCCGTAGAGGTTTCATTCTTGTCAGCTGATCCGATAGGTGTGCGGCCCAAATAAAGTAGGCCAAAATGCATTCCAACAGTTGCCAGTTGGTTTCAATAACTGGACTGGGCTTTATCTTTTTGAAGTTAAATAGGCCAGGATGCATTTTAACTTTTCAAGGGCTTATGCTAGCTGGAGGTGTTTGTAGGTTGAGTTGGGTGGGCCATCTGACTCTAAGCGGGTTCATCTATGTCTCACTTCACGCGAGAAAGTAGGTCACCTCGCTTCAGGAAAAAAGAAACCCAAGAAAAAAAAACCAAAGTACAACGAAGGGAAAAAAAATACCGGAGAAAGCCAGTGCAAAAATGGAAAAAAATAATGATAAAGAACACACAGAAAACGTACAGAAAAAACTGCACTCAAAAACCTGTTCTACAATAATATCTATATGTGCCAGTCCACGCCGTAGCTACCCGAAAATCTTCAGGCGAGGGGAGCTTCTATCTCGCTATAAGCGAGATATATCTCTGACGCCTCCAAGTGTACTTTGAGCAACCACTTGTGCAGAACATTCTGAGTTTCTAAACAACTGAAGGAAAAAACGGAAAATGTCATAAAAATTTACTACCATTTGTGGAATCTGCAATAAATTAAATAATATCATATCGATGTCTACATATTTATTAATTTACAAAGCACAAACGTTCATATTTACGATGGCATGTCAACAAGATATAGGACTAGTTATGTCTATGTTTTTTTTATAAAAGTTTCAAAAAAACAGTTTTTTCCTATTGAAAAATGAAGATTTTGTTGTATCAAGTTGATAAAAATAAATAAATCCATTCTACGCAACAAGATGAGGGAGCATTGGTGCACATGATGTATACGGGCGTGAAAATTTGCATATCAATAAGATATAGGACTAGTCATGTCTATCGATTTTTCAAAAGCTTTGAGAAAATAGTTATTTCTTTTGAAAAATGGAAATTTGGTCAATGTATCAAGTTGATGAAAATAAATATATCTGTTCTATACAACATGATGAGAAAATGTGGGTGCACATAACGAATAGACCAACATAAAATCTAAAAGAAAACAAAAACAAAAAAGAGCATAGACGCACAACCGTCGTCTTATGCCATTGATATTACATTCAGATGTGCTCTGAGTGTTGCGCATGCAAGTCTTTCCTTTTTATTTATTTTTATGTTTGATTAAGTCACCTAGATGTGCAATAACTAGAACATATCTCGATGTGGCCTAGACATTCCCTTTTGTTAATGCCTAGACATCTAGATGTATTTCCTTTTGAAAATAAATAATTCAGTTCTACGCAACACGATGAGAGAGCATTGGTGCACTACAAATGTGAAATCTCGCGTCTCAACCAGATATATAGGACTACTTATGTATATATTCTTTTCAAAAGTTTAGAGAAAAGAGTTTTTCCTTTTGAAAAATGGTAATTTTGTTAATGTATCAACTTGATAAAAAAAACAAATAATTCCATTCTGCGCAACATGGTGAGAAAATGCTGGTGCACACAACGAATACACACGACCAACACAAAAGCTAAAAGAAAACAAAACCAAGAAGAACATAGACTCACAACCGCCGTCTTCGAAAGAAAGGCACCACCTAGTGCCTCTTTAGCATCATGGTGGTCTATACATTCCACAACCAGTGGGAAGGAATGATTGTCGATACAACCGGTGAAGCAAGCCACTAAATCTTGATGATCCTAGAGGTCCCCCCAAAACAACCACGTCGAGAACCCATAAGGATCACACAGTTGGCCGTGAATTTCATTATGCAAGCAAAAACAATTAAACAATCATGGCGTAAATATCTGGAAAAGTGTAGTTTGATTTTTTGTGACGGTAAAGAATTGTAAAATATTGCGTACACATGTTATGTTCTCTTGGTTGTGAGAATTTGGACATAAAAGGCGAGACTATGAACCTTGTAGGCACTTTTGGATGGGAGGAATTTTATGACTTCAATTTGCAGCCCCCCTTTTGATGTGTTTTGGAGAATCTTATCATTGAGCATGCAAGCACTTGAATGCTAACAAAGGCACCGCCTCATGCTTTACCAACGCATGGAAAAGCAGCATAGAGGCAGCAGTACAGTCACAAAAAAAGGAATTTGTACTAGAAGAATGAGCAAATGTGTTGGCACAGGGGGAAAAAGCAAGGAATTGTTAAGCTTGACTAGCAGTGCAAAGGAAAAGGCAGAAGGCACTCCAAATTGCTTTGAGGAACTTTTCACGTAAAGCCGGAGCTTGCCCCTTTATGGGGCTCAACCTTTCCCTAGGCACCTCACAATATTTTTTTAAGGAATCCAAAAGTGGCCAATGTTAGAGAGAAAAAGAATTAAGAATAGAAAAACATGCTCCTCACTGGCCTACCTAGCACAAACAGAAAGAAAAGAAGGTGTGCCCCCTTTATGCAAAGGAAGGAAAGAGGGGCATCTTTTGCAGCAGGCAGGGTGCATCCCTCCCTCCCCACTATTATTGCCAGTAGCATTTAGGCCATGCATCTTAAAAGACATGAGGCCCATGAATGACTTTTTGGTAGTGCATGCAATCTTTCTGGCTTGGAAAGTGGCTAATCCATCCTTTCTCTTCCTTTGATTGGTGTCTCAAACTCCCTGACCTTTTCCTCCTTTTCACTCCAAAAGGTTTATGCCATCCTTTTTCTTCCTAGCTACACTACACGCCCTCCATCCATGCCGTGGGCCAACCACTGGAGCATGATGCTCTTTGTCAAGACCTCCCCAGGTGCCTTCACACCACCATATACTTTCTTTTCTTCGTTGCTCTAGAGAGAGATGATGAGGATGATGCTCTCACTCAATGGACAATGGGGGGTGATAAAGCTCGCCCACTTTCTCGGTGACCATTTTCAATTGAGGGAGAGGACCCGGTCGAGCTGGAGTGTTTCGGTCGTGCCATCCATCCATCCATCCGTGGTTAAAAAATATTGTAATGCTATAAAGTGGCGAGCGCCTGATTAAAGGCTTGATAGAGGTAATCATGCCCGTTAAAAAGGCGCGACCTTTAGGTTGGGTGTGGTGTGGTTGGCCATGATGCTTTCACTTTGCACCAACTTTGCTCGTTTCTTCAAGCCACGGATTGATCGATCGACCGATCGGTCGAGCCGCGCGCGCACGGGCACGCACTCGATCGGTCGATCAGATACATGGGCTGATGATCGGTGTTGCAGATGCAGATGCAGATGCGGTGATGATTCCTCATGATGCCGGGCTTCGAGTTGTGGGGGATGCATGGTAACTTAAGCAAAGCCAAGGTGGGTGCCCCCCAGTCCACACTCCACACCCGCTTCCTTTTTCTCGCCGTGGTGCTACCAAAGTTGGGACTTTGCTTGCATCCCATGGCACGGAGGGGGGTGGCATGATTTCACCACCAAAGTTGCCATCCACTCAAGGGAAAGCGGGGTGGCGTTATTCCTTCAAGGGGACGTGGAAAAGGCTAGTGAAATTATGCGTGTATAAACCACGAGCGGGCTCCCTTTAAATCATTGACGCTTACGTGAATCATATGCGTGCCCGGCTCGCCTTTTTTTCTTCACCTTTCTCCAATAATTACGCACGCTCGACCTGCCGTTTCTGAAAGAAAGAAAGATGGATAGATAGAAAGAGTGGGAGAAGAAAGCAGCCAAAAAAAAGTGGGCTCACTAACTTGGTGCATAAGACATGGGCGTGATTTGATCTCCTCTGAGTGGCTAATTACCACGCGGCGTGCGAGTTACGGGGCTCTGACAGTGCATGCATGCATGCGCACGGCCATTCAGACAGCAGTCGGCAGCATGGGTTGAGTGTGGTAGGGCGCCCTAATTGACCTGGGAATCCGCGTGGAACGCTGTTACACTGACACTTGTTCACTGAGCACGTAACTTTTAAGAATGTCTTCGGTTGATCGCTTAATCATTCAGAGGCAGGATACTATTAACGCCCATCAGGCCATCATACGCAATGTAGATGTAGTACATGAGTAGTCCCGTACGTACCATGCAAGGTACTCGCACTAGAATACATGCACATATATCACCGTTCCTTCTGCAATGCATGTACACGTCCGGCTGCTCCTTGTACGAATAAAAGCTCATGGAGCTAGCTATCATCATACATACAGGATACACGGTTATGCCGGATACAGTATGAGCACGCTTTGTCCGTCGATACATCATCAGCCCTTGGGCCCTATACCTATACCTATACACGTAGACGTAGAGACATAAAGTTCTACAGCGACCGAATTTCCATCCCGAACTGCACTGCACACATGTAGTTCGAAACAGTGAGCGTGGCCAGCGGATGATGACTCGCCGTCTTTTTCATTTTTCTGGTATAAAGAGGGCCGGAGGAGAGGTGGGGTCGCTCAGTGTGCATAGCCTAGCTTAGCTTAGTGCGCATGCATGCGCATATACCATCAGCACATGCCTTTTCCCCGCTAAGCGTGGGGGCAAAAAAGATGATGATTACGGTATGATGCTGCTGCTGATGGACCGATGTGAATTCGATTCGGCACACATGGCCAAGGAGAATGAGCGTGCTAGCTCTTGATCGGCAGGAGCCAGTCCGCCCGGGCCCACATGGCAGGGGCAGTGGGGGTGCTGCGGGAAAAGCTAGCTCATCATGTCAAGGGATCCCGCTTGCCTGCTTTCTCCTCATGCTTCCATCCGTGCTCCCACTCCATCCTACAGTTGTCTTTTTCTCTTTTTTCTTTCTAATCTAATCATCTCCTCCCCTAATTTTAAGAGGTGGGGCCGGGTCGGATTTTGTTCCAATCAAATCATGCCACGTATGCGGGAGTACGGATGGAAGCACGCTGGGGGAGCAGGCAAGTCTCGTCCCATGTCAAGCAGAGACCCGAGTGCGCGGAGAGGTGCGTTACAGCCAAGACCTCGAAGAAAAAACGAAATCACAACCGGGCCCTTCTTCTTTAGATTTTAGGGTATACTGCGGGTAAAGGCCGGCATGAC
The DNA here is from genome assembly GCF_056163025.1 of Triticum urartu. NCBI lineage: Eukaryota > Viridiplantae > Streptophyta > Magnoliopsida > Poales > Poaceae > Triticum > Triticum urartu. Next base: position 559,861,136 of record NC_141878.1, on the reverse strand, counting down.
TTGGGCAGCACATTGCGAGTAAGAAAACCACACAAATGCTGTCAAAAAAGAAAAACCGCACGTAACAAGGCACAACTCGAGCTACCACATTGACGGCACCGTTCGCCTGCCACATGTCCGCCTAATGTCCTCGTCGCCCAACTCTGAGTGCTCGGTCATCTAACATGGCCTCATCTCGCAGCAATGTGAACACCATCAGGTAAGGTACCTCCAGAAGAGGAGCGAAGAGGGGCCACTAGAGCCAGAACAAACGATGAACTCCATGCTTAATGAATCTGGTAGGAGGAAGCAATCAAAACGCTCATGGTAAGTGGGATTGTTGTCTTGCTACTTACGATGTCAATGCCACCTCCATAGTAGAAGAAGATTGTGGCATGCTAAGAAACTACAAGTTGTCAAATGAAGAAAACCCTAAGATGGACAAGAACCCCCTGGCCAAATATTAGAGAAGTACTTTTGTCGATCACATGACAAGAGGAAGGAACAAATTGTTCGTGGCAAGGGGTATTCTAACTAAAAGAGTGAAGATCATGCCTTTAGCATAGGGTGGAATGCAACCCGCGGGGGGGGGGGGGGGATTAGGATTTGAGGGATCAAATCCTACGAGGAGAGTAGAGTAAAGCAAGGATTTATTGATACCAGAGACCCGAAAAAGAAATCAGGAGCAACCGGCGTAGGTTTAGTCAGGACAGTCAGGGGTAAAAAAAGGAACAAATAGCATACATCGAGCATGCGGTGTCGTTTTGAAGAGCATCTATGGGACGGGCCAAGGCTGAGCGGCACCGAGGACAACCACGATGGTGACAAGACAACATAGACCATGAAAGGAGCTCACAGGGTCTCTAATCTGGCGAGGAACACCCAAACATAACCATCAAGGATGCAACTACAGTTTAGTTTTACAGTATGGGGAGGTACCTTTTTTTGCGGGAAATTTTCTGTTCTATTCATCTTCAATCATGGCAGTATAACGAATACCAGAAATAATAAAAATTACATCCAGATCCATAGACCACCTAACCCATCTCTGCCTGAACGAGCCAATTGAGATCAATGGAGGAGATCGGTGGAAAAAAATGAACAAAGTCAATCGAGAGTGGACGAAGGGATAAATAATAGAACATGAGAATTGAGAGCCCTTTGTACCAATTAAGTTGGATGTTTTTGCAGAATTTTACTTACGTGCTTGCTACAATAAAACGAGCGATTGAGATGCCACGAAATAAAATCAATCTTGTCATGTCCTTTGTTGTCTTTCTCCAGCATCCCAATACTCTCTTTGGTAGTGATGGTGGTGGCTTCTTCTGTAATGATTGTTGTGGTTATGGTTCAATTTTTTCGGTTCGGGTCAGCAGAGCTACCTAACCCTAGTGGGATAGACGATGATGAACCTATGGTGGTAGAGGTGGAAACAGGGTGGCTCGGAGGTTGCAAGTGACAGAGGATCTCTTGCCAGGGGATGAGTCTACTAGAAGGATGATGATACATTGACGGCGAGCGTTTGGTTAGAAGGAGGTGATGGCCGTTGATCGACAATGGTAGCCATGAGAGTCCGAAAAAAAATATGGGGTGATGTGTGGCTTTATTTATAGTCATGCCTCGAGCCTTTTCTCTAATGAAACATAATCGACACTCGGAGATATAAACTTGGGAGGAAGGTGGGGAACAGGCTTGGCCCGAGAAGGACTGTCTTATCGAAGGCGACAGGGTGAGACGGTCGTGCCAGTTTTTCTTTTTCTTTTTTGACATTGGTGGTGCAAGAGGTTATTTTTACATACATGGTGCAAGGGGTTGATGTGAGGAGGCGCCCAAACATGTTGATCGGGGAGCATTAAGCCCCAACAGGAGCTAGACACGTCTACTAAGTTCGTGCATGCATGTACAATCTAGTGCACGTACGCTTTGCACATGCATACATACAGACGGGGACGGGAGGGGAGCGTGCCAAGCGAGCGAGCGTAGGTAGCTTTTGAACGTCTCGCGAACCTTTTGCGATCCCCTTTTCCGCGTGCGTTTTTGTTGCGTTGCGTCTTGTTCGAGTAGCGTGCGCCCTCATGCTGTTATCGTCGTGCCTCGCAAACAAAACGGTACGTACTACGCGGTTGGTTATGGGTAGCGTCTATCTGTTCTACCTGGTGATAATGAATAACCACTCCGCACTGCATGCGTGTGTGCGTGCGCCCATGCCATGCACGTCATGTTCGTTACGCGAAATATACTCGGAAACTTACTGGCTGAAAAGTTCACCTCACATGCATACATGGCACGGTTGAGCTTGAACTTTTTGGGTGACATGCATGGGTCGAGGTATATGTATGCATACGCTACTACTCCCTCCGTTCCTAAATATAAGTCTTTTTAGACATTTCAAATAGACTATAACATACGGATGTATATAGACATATTTTAGAGTATCAATTCATTCATTTTGCTCCGTATGTAGTCGTTTGTTGGAATCTCTAGAAAGACTTATATTTAGGAACGAAGGGAGTAGTTGATTGTTTGCCTCGGTTCATCGGACACGTAATATATGTGGTCCACTATCACCGACCCAGTTCTAATTTGAGGTGCAATATGCGAATATGTGCGCACTAATGCATATTTTATGTTTTATATGTTCTATGCAAATGTGAAAGAAGAAATTTCAAGAAATGCACCATGTGTTGCGGTTTTATTTCTTCGTTTCCGTCGGGTTTAGAACACTGCGGAATGTCATGAGAGTTAGTTAATTTGTGGAATACGTTTGTAATAGATTTTTGGAAAGTGATCCATGATATGTGAAATCTCTATCGAATTCAAAGTGAAATCACTATGAACATTCTTTGAAATGAGATAGATTTTGTGGAAATTCATTTAAACGGGACTATAGTCAAGTGATATTTTTATTAATTCATCATAACATTCATTTTAGATTGTTAAGGTTCATCCTGATCCATCAGAATATGGGGACGTTTTCAAGCTTACATAAAATATATTTAAATCATGGAAAAACATTTCTGGAATGCAATAAAAATGTAAAATCATGGTGAAACTTGATAATTTCACTAAATATACTTGAATAAGTTCTTTCTAAGATTTATTGAAGCATGTTTGAAAACCAAGTAATTTTGTAAAACCATGGATTGGGATATTTGTGAAAAAAAATCACTACATTATGTGTAATCAACAAAAAAATCATTGAAATATTTGTAAATATTGTTTGAAAATTTTAGCAAGCAATTTTTTTTAAAATTGACATGATTTCTTTCTGAAAAAGATTTCTTCTCTGCTCCCAAATGCATGCATCTCCGATCAAACCGAGAAGTGGTTTGATGTGTAGGATTCTCGTCCTAACTAGGATCCATGCAATCTTTGTTATCTTCTCCTGCCACTGGCAAGTTTGATTGTGATGCAACAAGTTTTTTCAGAAATTCGTGGACAAGGTTGCCTCTGTTGACTAACAAGTTGTACCTCCATCGTCTACTTCTTAGTTTCTATCTAAGCAACTCTTTTTTCCCTTACAGGTTCAAGGAATGGTACTAATGTGATTTGGCAGTTTGACATAATAACTAGTAAGATTTCCTTGAATTGATCTAGTACTTTGTAGCTTTGTATCTTTGCACTAAAAAATATTTACTACTTATTTATTTATTTTTAGCACTATTGTTCATCTAGCGAGCATGAATCCTAGGGTGAAAGAAGGGGGGGAAAGAGGAAAGAAGTAGATGAGTTGATATATTCATGGGGATGAGCAATTGGTAAAATAAAATTAAGAATACTATGAGCACTTTTAACTTAGACGAGTTGATGATAGTTCTTGTGGAGGATGGAAATAAAGTTAATCTCCAAATCTGACTGTTGACATCAACATGAATGAAAATAATGTGTGTGATCATGAGCAAAACTTCAATTCGTCTACTAGAAAGTCTGGTAGTCTTGGCGAGAACTTGTTTTTGGTCATATGTATAATTTAGGTGTCCCCGGGCCATCCAATCTTTGTTTGATTACCATCAGCCGTCCATTCTCTACTTTTCGTGAGAAAATTCTGCAACATAAAAAGTGTGAGACACAAACATAAAAAATTAAAGTTTTTACCAAATAAGGTACTCCTGGAAAAGATCCCTTTAGTGCATCTAGTCCACAAAGCGGAGATATAGGCAGCTTATGGCAATCGAACAGAGGCTGGACGGCCCGAGACAACAAAAATCATACATATTACCAAAATTTGGTTCTCACTGAGACTAGCAGACTTACTAGTTCAGGTATTAAAATTGTGGTCATGATCACGCACATTGTTTTCATTCATATTGATGTCAACATTCTGATCTGGAGAATAACTTTATTTTGATCCTCCACAGAACTAATGTCAGCTAGTCTGAATTATAAGTGTTTATAGTATTCTTCTTTTTTCTTTATCAATGGCCCATCCCCATGATTATATCAGCTCATGCACTACTTTCCTTTTTTATCACCATGGGGTTCATACTTGCGAGATGACACGATAGTGATGAAATTTAAAGGAATAGTTGGTAAATCATATTTAGTACAAAGATATAAAGCTACAAAGTACTAGATCAACTCAATAAAATCTTACTGGTTATTATGCCAAACTCACAAATCACAATAGCATCAAGTCAACTAAAAAAACAACAGTATCAATCCTTGAATCTGTAAGGATAAGAAATTAGCTACCTATAGATAGATATTAAGGGGTACATGATGGAGGTACGACTTGCTTGTGAGTGAACGGAGGCAACCAGAATTTACAAGTTATCTGCGGAAATTCAATTCGGCTCCCGGGTCCAAAAATAATTTTTGGAATGTCAAAAAAATCAAGACAAAAAATTTATGTTTCCTTAGTCCAAATGCTACGTATAAATTTTGAGGCAAAAAGGTTAAGCATTTTGGTCTGTGAAATAAAATTGAATACCAAATGCTACCCTCAGATGTCACATCAAATTTATATTTTTCACCGGCGAAACAATGCTGCTTCATTTTGCATGAAAATTGTCAAGCATGCTTGCGACACTAACACAACCACCGCAAAAAAATTCAGAATTTTTTCTAAAAAATTACTTTTTTCGCTTTACTGTTCACCTGGGAGCCAAAACGCCCCTCCCAGTTATCTGATAGTATTTGTGAAAAACTGTAGGAATTCAGAGAAAAAGCAAGAAATGAAGGAATACATGGGCACGAGCAGAGGATACGGTTGGAACGTCGATGCAAATCCAAGCTACAAGATCCTCGGCCCCACCCTGCCAGAAGCACTTAGAAATGCTTGCACCTTAAACAATCTCCTCCTGTCTCCTCCCCGCCACTTTTTCCAGCGGCACCTCCCTCCCTTCCTCGCGCACACCTTCGCCTTTCACCTCGCCCGCCTCTCCTCTGGTGAACCAAACTCCACTCGCCATCACAGCGACGTGCGTGCGCAGTGCCCCGGCGCGGCTAAACCTATAACTAACACCACCTCGACCCCCCGGCTACCTCAGCCCCAGCAGCCGAGGGAGACCGAGCAGAGACCGACCGGCCGACCGACCCATCGAACCCGCCCACCGGCATGAGAGCCTACTCGGCGGCACCGCCCGCGGCCGTCTCGCTGCCGTCGGCCGCGGCCCCACCGCTCACCCCCGACGCGGCGGCCGTGCTGTCCCGCGCCGCGGGCGACGCGTCCAGGCGCCGCCACGCGCACACCACGCCGCTCCACGCGGCAGCTGCGCTGCTCTCCGGCCCGGCGCCGCTCCTCCGCGACGCCTGCGTCGCCGGCCTCGCTTCGCCGCACCCGCTCCGGTGCCGCGCGCTCGACCTCTGCTTCGCGGTGGCCCTTGACCGTCTGCCCACCTCCACGGAGCACCACCACGGCGGCCATGTCGACGGCGCCGGGTTCCGCGGCGGCCCGCAGCCCCCGCCGCTCTCCAACGCGCTCTCCGCCGCGCTCAAGCGCGCGTACGCGCACCACCGCCGCATCGGCGGCAGCGCCGTCGAGCCCGCCGGCGGCGACGACCACCGCGTCGGCGTGCCGCACCTTGTGCTTGCCATCCTTGACGACCCGTCCGTGGCTCGCGTCATGCGCGAGGCCTCCTTCTCCAGCACCGCCGTCAAGGCGGCCATGCTCCGGTCCCTCTCCGACCCCGCAGCCCCTGACTCCGGCGTCTATGTCAGCGCCACCAGGTCGCTGCAGCACCGGCAGGCGCCGATCAACCGGGACGAGGAGGTGGCCAAGGTCGTGGACGTGCTGAAAAGGGCCAAGAAGCGCAACCCGGTGCTCGTCGGTGACACGGCGGACGTGGACGCCGTCGTGCAGGAGGTCGTCGCGATGATCCAACGCCAGCGCCTCGGCAATGCGCGGGTCATCGAATTCGGCAACCTGGCAGACATGGATAGGTCAGAGCTGGTCGCCAAGATCAGGGAGCTCGGCGAAGCGATCACATCGGAGCTACTGGCACCGGCGATGGTGTCACAGACCGCTGGTGTCGTGGTCAACCTCGGGAACCTCCAATGGCTCGTGGAGGAAAGATGCGCGGTCGCCTTCGGCGAGCCGCAGGAAACGAGGAGGGAGGTGGTGCTCGACACGGCGCGCGCCGCGGTGGCCGAGATGGCACGCGTGCTGGAGCACTCCGGCGGCGAAGGCGAGCGGCGCCGCGTCTGGGTGATCGGCACGGCGACGTGCGCCACGTATCTCAAGTGCCAGGTGTACCACCCGGCGCTGGAGAGCGAGTGGGACATCCAGGCGGTGCCCATCACGCCGAGACCACCGCAGCCGCCGTCGCTCGGGCTCTCTCCGAGGTTGTAGACAAATCTTTCTTGATTATGTCACGAATCCCACATGAGTATATGTGATTTTCTTTTGGCAAATCATGAGTGTGTGATTAACTGTCATATTGATGCCACAGTGCTGGAGTCAATCGAGGCATCCTGAGTAGCTCGGTGGAGGTGTTGTCGTCGGCGATGACCGGTGCAACGACGCACAGGCCGGCGCCGGGCATGTGCAACGCCTGCGTGGACGGCTACGAGCGGGAGCGCGCCGACATGCAGTGTGCTGATGCGGCGAGCTCCCTCAACCCCACCGAGAAGACCATGTCGCGGTGGCTGCAGATCGGGACGCCGGCCAGCGCACGGCCGCAGCCCATCGTTGGTTTTCAGGACAAGGCGCGGGACGCAGATGAGCTGTGGCGTCGGTGGCTGGACCGGTGCGCGCAGCTGCACTCCCACGGCCGGCCGCCGGCGGTTACGTGCTCCGAGTGGAACGGCGCGAGTGTTATCGGCAGCATGCATGCGACGCTGCCGGTCAGGCCATCGGCGCCGGCTAGAGGCACGGTGGTGGACACCGACCTCGCCCTGGGGACGCTGGTGCCTTCGATGACGCCGGCACCGGCATCAGCATCGGCATGGGACACGGACGAAAAGGTGCTCGCTAAACGGCTCACGGAGGCGGTGAGATGGCAACCGGAGGCTGCGGCTGCGGTGGCTGATACGATCGTGAAGGCCAGGTTCGGCGGCGGAAAGCGGCGACGAGTAGGGCCAAAGGCCGACACGTGGGTCCTCTTCGCCGGTGCCGACATGGTCGGGAAGAGGAGGATGGCCGAGGCGCTCTCCGTGGCGATCTTTGGCGCCGGCCCCGTCACTGTGCGCCTCGGCTGTGCAACAACCGGCGACGTCGACGGCGGGGAAGAATCCGTCGTGTCGTGCCGCGGAAGGACGGCGCTGGACCGCGTGGCTGAGACCGTACGAGCCAACCCGTTCCGCGTCGTGGTGCTCGATGACCTCGACCACACCGACGATGTCGTGCACGGTGCCATCGTGCACGCCGTCGAGTCCGGCCAGCTCACGGACTCACACGGCCGAGACGTCGCCCTCGGCAGCGCCATCTTCATCGTCATGTCAAGCTGGTCGTCGTCCGCGCCGGGTCAACCCACCGACTCGCCGTGGAACCTGGAGCTCCGTGTCCGGCGGCACACGACGCCGAAGCGGAGGCCCGAGCAGGAGCTCGACGGATACCGGCGCGTGAAACCACGCAAGCCGCTCCCGCTTGACCTGAACTTGTCCATGTGCGACGATCACATCGACGACGACGGCGAGGACAGCGGCGGCGAGGGCTCACGTAACTCGTCCAGCGACCTGACGGTGGAGCACGAGCAGGAGTACGCGCAACCGCCCTCGGCCGGCACGCGCTCGGCACAGTCCAATGTGCACGAGCTCATCCGAGCCGTCGACGGGACAGTGGTGTTCAGATCAGTCGACTTCGGGCCTCTCAAACGGAGCGTCTCCGACGTGGTATCGGCCAAGTTCGGCGACGCCGCCGGCAGTGGCGGGTGGTCCGTGCACATGGACGCCGGCGTGCTGGACAGGCTGGCCGGTGCCGCGTGGACGGCGGCAGGAGCGTCGACCGCCACGGCCACGTCGTTGGAGTCGTGGGCGGACGAGGTGCTGTGCCCTAGCATACGGCAGCTGAAGCGTAGCTTGAGCAGCAGCGACGTCGACGGTGCAACGACGGTGAGCTTGTCGGCCGTGGAAGGCATTGGCCGTCGAAGAATGGACGGCGATGTACTATTCCCGACGTCGGTGACGGTCGCCGTCGACGGAAATTGACGCGCGCAGTCCGGCGAGCACCTTGTTTTTTTGGTTTGGTCATTAATATGATCATGGTCGGTGTACATTAGTGCTTTGTAAATGCTCAGCATCGGAGATTAATTAGGCACGGGATTAGAAATTGTATGTTCACATTTCCGGTTTTATTTCAACTACATCGGCGCCAAAATGCTAAACTTACATAGGAAACCCTAGGGATTATTAGAGTTAGAAAAACATGGTTAAGGGGGAAGTTTTCTCCCTCAACTTTTCGATATTAGGTACTCAAGTGAAAACATCACGCACTTGCCATTGCCCTAGGAAGCTCTCTCAAGGATAAAAAATGCTAAACACACACACGGGGTTTGTTACATGACTATTGCAGGACTTTCCAATAAAATTTTGAAATATTTGGTTGGATTTCAGCTGAATTCTGGTGTATTTTCTTCATCTTGCCAAACTGAAACCTGAAACACTAAAATTTAATGGAACTCAATGATTTTGGCTATGGCCGAAATATTACTGAAACCAAAATTCAAAGCCATAGTACCTACCATAGGGCCTATGCCTAATGTTGAGGATATCGCTTATCGTTAACGTCTTGTTTACCCGAGGATTAGGGATTAATCAATTTTATTGGTCGACTATTAATCAACCATTTTTTGCAAATCCTAGTTTCCCAACATAAAATAAGCTATATTCAACATCAAAACAATATTGGGCAGAGGTGTTACCATGATTCCTAGCCTTTGAATCCTCGTATAGTGACAAATAAAATAGGACAACTGTACATATTGTGTAACAAGGTCCACAAAACGCAAATAAACATAGTTTTTATAAACATAGTGCTATGAATAGGCCCGATTTATTGGTAGATTCCCAATAAATTTGCTTGTCATAGCGATAAATCGGCCCAAACGATAAACGATGAAGATAAGGCATAATCTTATTGGTCACCCCAAGAGTAGCGATAAATCGCTGAATCGAAAGATTTTTTGAATAGTGCCTATATATGCCTAATGCATGTTGTTTATCAGATAACCAAATACAATAGAAAATAAAATGAGCAAAGGTGTTAACTCTTGATGTCCTATCTCTAATTCTGTGTCGAGCCAATGACCAAGGGGGCTCGCAATTCATTCATGATCTAAACGCTAGAATATCTGCCTTACTTATGGTATGTTTGTTTGTGCTCTGGATTTTGTAAAAAAAAAATAGCCGTGGAAAAGTTGCTTTGAGCTCATAACTATGGGAAGCCTCGAAGTTGTGATGCTAAGACAATTGTGAAACTACAGATTTAGTAGGAATGGTTTGTGATGCCCCTGAAACCCCGGCAGCCTGTTTATATGATACTTTACAGCAAAACACCAAATTATACACTAATTGACATTTAAATGACTTTTTGGGAAGTGAACTTAAGACAATATAGATAGTTCATTGTAAGCACTATTTTTCCATTGTTACATACTTGTACATATAAATAATATAAATAGATCTTTCATCGACATGGCTATCATATCTCCTTCATTGCGCCTTTCTTTAGTTTCGTGGTGGTTAAAACAACCTTTTGTTCAGATCATGCCTTTTCAAGAGATAAGCTGCTTTTAGAAGGTAAACTTAATGGAGCCTTTGTAAATGATTAAGCTGTTAATGAAGGATGACTTCTGTTACGTGAATGCTATAAAATAGCCTTGTCATGATCTCCTTTTGTTTGTATTAGTCATTGTTTTGGTAATCGTCATGATCCTCTAGGTGGATATGAGGAGTATTTTTTGCCAGTTTTGGTGAAATCTCAGTGCCACCAGCAGAGGCGAAATTTCACCAAGACAAACAACATGGCCTGGGGCCACACCCCGTCGAGCGAGCAAGGCGAGCATTGTCCCCGATGACAGAAGTTCACCAAGCACAATAACATTGTTTTTTGTAGTTAGTCATGGCTGGTGGATCATGGCATGGCATAGCATGCTGGTATAACCATTGTCAGGATCCACCAATGGTGGTGCACTGAGGGTTCAACCAAAATCCTTGATATCCATAGTAAAAACCTAGGTCTGGCTACTTACTGGACCTGACTATGATAATGACGATATGCAATATAATGTTATGTTTCTGAAGATGTTGTCGTGGGTCATGGACATGCTTTCCTAGATGGAAGTCCAGGACATGCCCATGGTCAAATATGGTGATGATGATGAGTATCATATCCCGCGATAGAGACGGTTTCTTGTGGACGATCTCCGTGTAGCTCCAGGCATGTGCATGATCTCTTGGTAGCCCCTGAGCGTACGGGTTATAAGAGGGGTTCGGCTTTGGAATATATTGAGTTAGAGAAAATACCATGGTATTTTTTTGGGTGAGTTAATCTCATTTATAATGTTGTAGTTCTATGCATCATTATTTAGTTGGTGTGATGTTTGGGGATAAAAGAAATCTTTCATTTTCTCAAAAAATAAAAACCTTAACAACAATTCATCATGACTGAGCTTTGTGAGAGATGTATTAGTGCGCCCCCCTCCCGCCCTACTTTTTTCCCGCGAAGGGTATTTTGGTTCATAACAACTAATTACTAATATGTTAGACTGTATAAAAGAAATTAGTCCCCATTCTTCCAGTGGCTTTGAGGGGCACATTAATGAGTATGCATAGCTAGGAACCTCAACAATTTTTATGATCTTCTCTTTCTCTCTATTTATCTTGCAATAAACAGTAACACACTATAGTCATGTACATTAATGGATTTTACAGAGGGCATTATAGAGAAACATTATGTAAATTACAGATGAATGGGATTTGGCAAAGTAAAATTTCTAGACTCTGTGCCAAATCCTAATCTGTTTGCATGTAGTGTAAATAAATCTGGCCGTATTTCATGTTCTAGACCATGAGAATCGATCAAGATGGTGCAGGTTCAAATTATGTTGTTAGCGACAAGACTAGGCATACGTAAATGTTGGCCGTAATATCTTTTGTGAGTATACAAGATAACTTCTATCTCGGTCATCAATCTGTATCCATAATTGTAAAAATTTCAAAGCCAAGGGAGCGGGAAAGGGGACACTGAAACCCGAACGGCGGTGTTGGAGTCTTGGAGGTTCCGGTGACACCGCGCCTCGGGTGGCAAAAATGATGATTTCAAGAGGAGCGAAGTTGTGCCAAGTCCTTCGTCATCGACCATTCGGCATGTCTTACTGTGAAGTTGGAGATGTAGCGTCGCAGGGCGATGCAGTGGCAACGATGACACTGCGTTCGGCATATCCAGTTATGTTGGTGCAAGGCACGCTTCTTTTTCGTGCAAGACTCGTCACTTAAGTCGTAGCTGACTAGTCCTCGATGCCTCTGGCCGATTGTTTTGGCATATTCCAGCGTCGATCCGTGCTGCTTGCAGTGAGGGTTCTTGATTGGTTGTCTGTGATAAAGTCCAAGTCGTTTGCTCAGGCAGAAATGATGACGATGACAATTTGCTGGCGACCTCAACGGAGTTCCTCTCTTGGTCGGTATGTTGGTCTCTGTGGGATTGATGGCAATGTTCATGCAGTACTAGGCAAGTGTCTTCCTCTTAATTAATGGATTGAGTCAAAAAGCTCCGGTTTCAAAAAAAGAAAATCGGAAAATTCCCATGTCAAATGGATCATTCGAGAGGAATGCTCCTGTTTGTTCAACAGGGGATGCTCCAGCCATGCATGCTCCCACCGGCACTGTTCCCGCAGCCCCCCGACATCTCTGGATGCCAGCGCTAGCGACGTATCCGACTATACGTCCGCGCAGCAGAGTACGTAGCAGCAGTGAACAGTCGGACGGAGGCAGCCAAGCAGCAGCAGGAGGAAGTTGCCAAGCTGACGATGAAAGGAGAGGCATTGTGTCCGTTGGCTAGCCCCTAGGCGATGCGATGGATGCGATGCGATGCGGCCGGGAGGCCGGCAAGGGCCCAAAAGGAGGCGGCCGGGAAGCTCGCACGCGCCTGCGCTCCCTGTCTGCCGCTTTTCAACCGGGAAAATAAAGACCCATACGCATCTGCATGGCGCGCGCGCGGGTTGCTAGGCCAAAAGCAAAAGCCGCGACACTACCGGAGAAGCGAGAAAAAGTTGCCCCGCAGCAGCGTGCGCTGCGCGGTACGATCGATCGGCTAGCTGAGTCCGTTTGAACCCCGCTGCGCACATTCAGATTCCTCCGATCGGCTGGCTGGGGCCTCCGGAGATTTCCTCCCCCATTTCTCACCGCATGCACGCTTGAATATCTAACAGTGTAGTACGTACATTGGTATAGGAGTTTAGGAGTAGCACGTACTATTACTGCATCTTTTCATGCAAGATTCAGATACTGTATCTGTGTACCCTGCATGCACTTTTGGTCTGAAGAATATTTGGTTCGGGCAATTGGCGATTAAAAATCCGAGCTACTTCCTCCGTTCCAAAATAGATGACCCAACTTTATACTAACTTTGTACTAAAATTAATACAAAGTTGAATCATCTATTTTGGAACGGAAGGAGTAGCTTGCAGCTAACCCATTCAGTATATACATGTGTGTGTCTCTGCTTGAAAAGATCGCTAGCTTTACATGTTTGTTTCTTGGTGTAGTTAAGCAGGGCATAAGATATCAACCAGAGCCAACACTGAACTCCTGCTACTGCATAAACCCTGCTGCAGCCAATTCTTATTTCTGAAACATTCCTGACGGAGGTAATTGACTAGTGCTTGCGTACACGACGACCAACGTTATCCCCTAAAACAGAACAATAGGAATACTCTACTGCACTCTATATCATATCGTTGATGCAGTAGATGGATACATATGCAGGGCAAGGCAGGTACATCGTGGGTTGAAATGGAAGGGAATAGATGGAATGATGGCTTGTCGCCGGGCCAAGTTTATTCCCCTGCCGCTAACGAGATCTGTCTGTCTGATCTAGCCGCTGCAGGACTGCAGCAGTTGGTGGTGATTAGCTACTGATACGAGCATAGAAGACGCCAGAGACAAAATGGTTGCTTGTTTAGGGATAAGGGCCACCGGACAAATTAGTGCAACTTTGGGCACACGGTCCCTGAGGCTGGAGGCTGCGAGGCTCGGACGACACGCATTAATGAACAAAAGCGTTCAGCTGGCCCATGTGCTTGCCCATCTACTGCCTGTAAAATAAAGGAAGATCATGCGATATAATTTATCGCCACCGCACCAAGCCGCAGATTCACTTCATTTTCAGGCAGTGTCATCGTACATCTATCTATCTATCTATCTATCTATCAATCAGTAGCGATCAATTAACAATTTATGCAGCATATCTACAAGAGTGCCGGTAATTTATGAACTACTACAACCTCTGCAAACTTTTATAAGACGTTTTAGGTCACTACTTGAAGTAATTACTAAGACATCGACAGGTATGCATGGTAGTTTCTTCCTATGATGGTAAGCATCACAGGTTTATCCCCTCGGGGTTGGAAGTGCAGTAGGTGCGTGCACGCGGGGGTAGCTAATCTAGCCAACGTACGGAGTGACAACTGACAAATAGTAGCGGCAAAGTGGATGATGATGGGCAAGGCGCCAAGGGCAAGCCTGCTGGGGGTTTAGGGGCAAGGGCCAGAGGACAAACCCAGCACCAACAGGGAGCACGCACGTTATCACATCGCCAAACCACCACCACCTTTTACTTGCCAATGGCCACTAGCTACCCACTGATAAAGCGGCATGCCCGCCGGCGGTCGCCGCAAGTAAAATTCCACGGAACCCCCCGCCTGCTTTGGGACACAACAGATGGCCAGCATCTGTAGCATGGCATGGCAGATGCAGAGAGAGAGAGAGAGAGAGAGAGAGAGAGAGAGAGAGAAGAAGGAGCTGCGTGGGTACTCCTACGTGCTCTGCGGGCGTGCTGATTGCTCCACTCTATTCCGGTGGTGGGTAGCTAGGCGCCGCATCAAAGTGAGCGCCGCTGATGGGCGATGGCCGGCGGTGCGTGCAGCGTGCATGTATGCATGGCGACGGCAGCTTTCGACATTTATTTTTGATTCTACCCCCGGAGGGCCGGACCACATTCCCCCCATACTTTCAGTGCCATCGGTAAACAAACTTCCACTGACCTGACCAGTGACTGACCACTAAGAGAGATGGGGAGAGGTGCTGCCCACCTACGGCGGCAGTGGACAGTGGTGCTGTGCCAAGAAGCAGCGGCTACATGTACAGCTACATGCCGCTCCAGGTTGCATGGGTTCTTTTTTCAGAAAAAGAAATTGCATAGTAGATTGGTGGTGCCTAGTGCATGATTAGGGTTCAGTATTTCTTATTTACCTACTATTACTTGTAGGGAACAAGCAATGAGGAAAGAGCATCGTCTATTCTATTCCATTGTATTTTGGTTTTGCTATTTTAATGGGATTGAGAAGTAACTATCTACATCTAAGTCACCACTAACTAAGACGGACAAGTGAGACAAGAAGATATTGATCGGACGACTACCGATGTCGATCGCCTAAGAAATAACTAAGACAAACAAGCCAGCCTAAATTCGTTGTTATTTTTCCATTGATATTTGAAACATAGTGAAAATGAAGAAACAAATAGTGTGACAAAAATTTGTGAATCCCCACAAAAAAGATAAAACTTTGTGGAAATTGTTGCAACTGTCAAAGGAACTGAAACTATAGCTCGAGTTCACTCTTCAAAGCTAACTGGATGAGTTGTTTGCATAGTACAGTTGCAGTGGACGACGATTCTAGTCTCTAAGCCATTTGTAGCGATGTTCATAGTAACCCTTGTACCCTTGAGGAGCCACCATGAAGATCAAGGATATGCTAATAATGATATTGCTTGCAACTTAGATAATTTTGAAAGGAGAGTAAGAGAGTTGTAGAGATGTGTTCCATGGATAAACTCTACCATGAGTGGAGGAGTTAGTTGTTCATGGATGTAGTGAATTGTTTTAGAAACAGGGACAAAGGTTTTGCCTTTTCACCATCAACTATGAAGTAGTTGCTTAGTTAATTAGAGAAAAATACAACAAACACACGAACAATACAAAGGCACCCACTACCTACCAAGTTGGCCCAGAGCACCGCGTCCAAAATGTCACGACAAAGTAAACTCAACATATGGCATTGAGGTGATTTGTATATCGATATGCACCATCATCATCACCATTTCCCCACGGCTCGATCACTCTTACTTCACCATGAATAAACTACTGAACATTGCAAGGAATGCCCCCAAATCCATGCACAATGATAATGTACAATCAACCATCACACCGGCGGATAGGCAGCTCCGATTTTTATGATTTGACTTGTTATCAATCAAAGCGCTTGTAACCTGAACTTTATGCATCGAGGCTGAGCAGCCTCCCTCCCCTGCAAACCCTGCTCTTCCCAAAACTCCAGCTTGTGCATGTTTAGACGAGCAGGCACCCTTGTATTATATCTGCACTATCAATGCAATGATACGCCCTCGAGCGTATTCGCGAAAAAAAAAAACCGCCGCACAAGCATTGTGATGGCCATCCCATGACATAGATGGCATTGTGCTTCTCACGAGTGCCACCTCGTGGCGTGTGTCATCGTCGCTGCCCACCTCGTATGTGGAAAACAATATCTCTGACTTCATCACATCTTGGTGAATTGATGTGCAAGAACAACTAGGCATGATGTCAGGAGACCAACACTAATCTTGCGGCATGCATCGTCGCTACTGCAACCTCTCTTCGTGTTTAAAAAATAAGTAGGACTTCGGTGTTTTTTGAAAGAAAAAAAATGTAGGAGTGGTTTTTTTTTCTTAGCATCAAAAGTAGGAGTGGTGACCAGTGAAAAAGATAGGATTGGTGGCAGGTGAATGCATGGGCCTAGTACTGTGTTTCGGGAGCATGAATGAATAATAGCATTTGGGCCTAAGACTACCCAGTCACTACAACAAAATACCATCCATATCTGGGCTCCAGATGGGCCTAGCTAAGAGCCACCAACAAAGGCCCAGAAAAGGAACAGAAGAGAGGAGAACATAACAAAGGAACAAGAAGCAGAAAACCTTACCCTGATGCCAATCCCGTCATGGCAGGACCTAACCCATCCCCAGCTATGGCGGCGGCGGCGGCGGCCACGCCGGCGAGGGCCTGGTGGCGGCCGGAAATCCCCGCGACCGCCGCAGCCGCTGCTGGCAGCTGCTTCTTCCGTGCCGGAGGAAGGCGCTTGTGAGGCCTCTCCCCTAAGCTTTAATTTCAGGGTTCCCATCTCCAATTAGTGCGCTGAATTGAGCAAAAATAGTACTCTACGTGCTGTGGTAATTCTGGCAAGTTAGGACGTCGGTTTGTCGGCCGGTAGTATCAGGTAAAGGTGGGATCTTGGGATTCTTGAATCTCGGCCCTCTGCAGTTTGTCACACGCTTAACTGAATCTTGGCCTTCTGCTGTTATTACACACTTCACTGAATCTTGGCCTTCTTCTGCAGTTAGTTACACACACTACTGAATCTTGGCCTTCTGCAGCTAGTTACACACTTCACTGTCTAAGTGCTTTGGTTAAGGCTAATTAAGCCAGTTGCAGTTTTAATCCCTTCCTACATCAGAAAATGAGCTCAAGTAGTAGGCAGAAAGATAAAATTTTGCCATTTCTTTGACTGAACCTTGGGAATTTTCAGCGTGGAAGGGATTTGAGTCCCACTTAAAGTGAAAATTGCAGTCACCATACCAGTAGATAGATTCGTCTTACTACTTTCTTGTTAGTCTCAATATAGTACTCCCTCTGTAAACTAATATAAGAGCGTTTACGGAGGGAGTAATAGTCTAACCGAGGTATGCTTTAGTCCTCAGTGTAACATCTTCTTATTCATCCCATTATTTGCCACTTGGTTGAGTTGCTTCCTTTCACCCTGTTTAGGTTAAGGAACTCTCATGTCAAGTCTACTTCCACATCGATTGTACCCTTCTGAAATTTGGAACATGTTGCCATGGTCTTTGTTTGTTGCAAGGAATATTACTATGATTAATGTGCTGACCAAAGTTCAAAAAAAAATTAATGTGCTGACCATGTTGCAATTTATCTTTAAACATTTCTAGCAGTGCAGGACTTCAAATGACAGGCAGAGCCAGCAGCATCCTCCCTCACGTCAAGAGCGGGGAGGCAGCAGAAGGGAGCCCCAACGCTGACACCGAGACCGCCACTGCCATCGCCCCTGTCGTCGATGAGGAGACCCTGCGCCACGACCTGGAGACGGCGATTGAGGAGGAGGACTACGGGCGCGCTGCCAGGCTCCGGGATGAGCTCCGACACCTGCGAGAGGACGGGCGATCGTCGTTGCTGGCGGCGAACGCTCGGTTCTACGACGCGTTCCGGGAAGGCGACCTCGCGGCGATGCACGCGGTGTGGGCGAAGGGCGAGCACGTGTACGTGGTGCACCCGTCGGCGGGGCGGATCGCCGGCTACGAGACGGTGATGCGGAGCTGGGAGATGGTGTGCGACGCCGACCACGAGTTCCCGCTGCGGTTCGACCTGCAGGACGTGGAGGTGCACGTCAAGGGGGATATTGGGTACGTGACCTGCCTGGAGATGGTGAAGACGAGGGGCAGCGGCGGCAGCTGGGGCAAGCAGCTCGCCACCAACGTCTTCGAGAAGGTCGCCGGCGAGTGGCTCATGTGCGTCCACCACGCCTCCCACCTCGACGACGACGATGAATGATCATGGAAGATGGATGATGACCAGGCTCGAGCACAGGAGGCTTCGCGGTACAGACGTGAGCGTATAGAGAGAGTTACGCCATACCATTCAGCAGAGTTGAGAGACGTTTTATCATTTATAGTTCTTCCATTTTTGTATCATCATCAAATACATATGCTGTTTTGTATAATCAGATACATATCCTATTTTGAGGAATTAGATACTCTTTTCTATTCATTCCGTCCCACATCAATTGCCGCTCAAACCAATGTATCAAGACGGATTTCAGTGCTTGAGTGACGGAAGTTGTTTTCTTTCAGTATCAAGACGGATTTCAGTGCTTGAGTGACAGAAGTTGTTTTCTTTCAGGTCTACTGGTCACCACGAAATGTCACGGGAGAACCCACCTGCTAGTTCTCATTATCGGGCAAGGACACCAGAATTTTTACCGAGTTACACAAAGTTCGCGAAATGATATCTGAGCTAAAGAACGGCATCGGCAGATTCTCAACTGATCTTGATCGTCCAGGTAGCAAAGAGAAGCAAGTGGAGTACTAACGAAATGAAGCAACAGGTATGCAAAACTTGATGAAATATAAACTCAAGTGCCATCCTTAAGAAATCCACTTTTTCATCAACAGAGTGTAGTTATTCTCAACAAGGCAAAACACGACACAAGCCCACGACACAAAAGTACTGGTATTTCGGAGACCATAATGATACGACACTTGTAGGAAATCTGGATGCTTAATAGGCAGTAACTAAGTAGGCCTAGGTGCAGCCATCTCCACATGGAGGATGAGGTTATCATAACCATACCCATTGAGCTTGCTGATGGCCTTCTCGGCGTCCTCCCTGTGAACGAAGTTGACGAACCCAAAGCCCCTGCTCATTCCAGTCTTCTGATCCACCGCAACATAGACACGGCTGACCGGGCCAAACGTGCGGAACAGCTCAAGGAGGTCGGGCTCGCGGGTGTCCTCCGACAGATTGGTAACACGGACAGAGTTTTCATCGTTCCTGCGCCTCATGTCGTGCCCAGCATCGGTATGAACAGCACCAGCCCTCAGCCTTGGAGCAACGTATGAGCCCTTGGCAGGGCCACTCAGTGCTGCAGGGCCGTCAGAAGTAGGAGGCATGTCCGATGCATCAGTTGGTGCAGCGAGGTCCTTGTAGGGGCACTTTGAGGTCCAGTGGTCACCCTTCTTACCACAGGTTCTGCAAACCATGAGAACAGCACCTCCTTTGCTTGCCATTGCCAGTGGGTCACCAGAAGCACTTGGTTCATCAGCTTTGCTCCCTACAATTAAGAGAAGAGTTAAAAAAATAAAAGGTCAGATAAAGCAAACCCAGCTAGTTTATGGACTTTGAAACAACAATAATGAAGACATTATCATCAACGGATTTAGCACTGTTAACAATGCTAAGAAGGTAAAGCACTGTTAGCAATGCTAAGAAGGTAAAGCACTGTTAGCAATGCTAAGAAGGTAAAGCACTGTTAGCAATGCTAAGAAGGAAGAGCACTGTTAGCAATGCTAAGAAGGAAGAGCACTGTTAGCAATGCTAAGAAGGAAGAGCACTGTTAGCAATGCTAAGAAGGTAGAGCACTGTTAGCAATGCTAAGAAGGTAAGGAACTGTTAGCAACGCTAAAAAGATAAATGTTGCAGTTTGAGAAGAACACAAGGATGGCCAAATAGAGTAACAGACGCACAACATCCATGGCACAATACTGCAAGGTCAGATTAGGGTTGGGGTACGGAAGAAAGACGAGTTAACATGCCCCAGAACCAGTGTGCTATACAACAAACAAAACTTTAACCTACTCAACCGCATCCTACATTAACTGAACTCAAGAAATAGAATATCTACAGCAGTAAATCATCTAAAACAAAACACACAAGTCAATTTTGGTTTTTAGTAAACATAATCACCACTAGATAGGAAACTGGAATGAAGAGAATGGGGTCGCTCTCTGATGACAGTAATGCATTCAAAAGATAATTCTTCTGTAACCCCAAATCAGCAGTGCAATTAGAACTGCAACTGGAAATCCCATCATCAGGCATTCTATATGTGCCTGCACACAACATACTCAAATCACCCGCCTAACTAAAACAGAAAACAGTTACCTAAAGAACCTCCCTCGAACTCACAACCCAAACAAATTCAATTGCGTCTTCTCTAAACTGGTTTTTTGTAGCAGATGTATGAAACTGGTATTCTGCCCCGGTACCAATAACAGCATTGCTTCAAAACACATCAATCGAAAAACTTACGGAGAAATGTTGGGTACTGCATCATAGCTACCAATCTATTTACTGTCCTTCCAGTGGCCTACCAGTTAGAAATGTTACTATACACATGCATATTCCCTAGATGTACATGTAATCACTAAACATAACGCAGCCACCTGACGGAATATAGACTTCTGATTGGATCAACGCCAGTTCATGTGGATCCCCAATCTTGACTCTATAATGCTACAGGGGATAACAGCAATCCACACCAAGAGAGTGCCTAACGACACGACAACCGATTCGAAAGAAAGAGACGCGGGCCGGCGACGGACCTGGGGCGCGCGGGCGCTCGAGGAGGATCTCCTCGGTGGAGACGACGGTGAGGCGCGCGGAGGCGTCGTCGCCGCTGGCGGCGTCGCCGAACTTGGCCCAGTTGCGGCGCTCGACGGCGGCCTTGGAGAGGCGCGCGCGGGCGAGCTTGCGGACGCGGGTGGTGGTGGTGACCTTGACCTTGTTGCCGTCGTCGTCGAAGCGGTACTCGATCGTCTTCTTGAAGCCGTTCTCGTCGGGCCCGATGACCACCCGCGGCGGCAGCAGGAAGTCGAGGTCGCCCCCGTCGTCCTCCTCGAGCTCCCCCCACCGGATCTTCGCGTCCGCCGGCATGGCTGCCGCTCGCTCGCTGGATGGGGCGCTAGGGTTCGGTGTGCGGCGGCGTGGAATGGGGAGGAGTGGGGAGCTTTGGCTTGGTTGTGAAATGGGGATGTGTGGCTCGGATTAGTTTCTGGATGATTTTGTTCGGCGAGGTCGTGGCCTTGGAGATGGGCTACGGGATGCAGTTGTTGGGCTTCGGAAGCAAGTCTCAGTTTTCCAACATGCGCGCAGGTGGGCCTTGTTGGATCGGAACCAGCTGGTAGCACCTTGCCTCAAAAAGAAAAAATATCTGCTTTCATCCAAAAAAAAGTCTGCGGACCCTATAAAAAATAAAAATAAAAATATGCTGGCGTGAAAGTATTTGTATTTTTATTGAGGAAAAATCTCTCAGTATTCATGACTATTCTTCGTTCCGTTTCCTTTTTACGGATGAAAGAAAGATGATTCTTTTTCATTCAGACTAGTAGAACGTCTGTGCGTTGCTACAGGCTATAATGCATATACTTTAAGAAGCATCTCTGATCTGAACTCCTAATCCAATTATACCCCTTAATCAAATATTATGTGTCCTAGGATCTACTATAGGTTTGCTCATGTGGGCGCTCGCTGGTGGCCGGCATCTTATCATGGGATCATAGCATTCTTCTCTTTAGTTTTTCATCTTTTTATTCCATTTTCTTTCTTTTTCCCGTAGAAGTGTCATGCTCCCGCCTTTCCTCTATCAATAAAAACACACTTCTCATGTGTACTTACACTCTGCCGAATTCCCTCTAAGAGTGCTCTACTCCCATTAACGGAATGAATGATTCCTCTCAGTCAATGGTATACATTCCTTCAAAAACTTCAGGAAAACAACCATGCTTCATACAACTCAATATTTTAGCCTTTTTTATTTCTCAGGCAACCAGCCAACATTAATTTCTGCCTTCACACTGCATGCATACAACGGAACAGCTGAAAACATATGATAGAAATAGATTGTAACACACAGATGTATGCAACCTAAAATATGTTGTGTATTTCGAATTTGGACAACCATTTAACCATAATAACAGAAGAATGATTGATTGAGAAAGACCTATGGAGGATGCATCACAAGCGCCATACTCATTAATTCCACTCACAAGCCTTTTCTCGTAGAAATTCACAACTTTATAAGACATCTTTAAAAACCAGTCATCAAAGATATATTTCTCAATTGAGACAAGGTATGCACATATTAAACATTTCGCTCCACGTGGGTCCATATTATTTTTGAAAGAAGTCAAAATGCTTGGCATTTCATTGAATAAGAACGAGGTTTTAAGAATCTAGGCCAAAGGCCAAATTACAAGCATCACTCTCGCAGCATTATATTACACAGATATTTCGCTCGGCAAGGCACCACAACGATGCCTCCGCTTCGGTGTGTGTCACAAGCACACCGGACGGAATCGCGTTGTTGCGGAACACCCGAGCATTTCGCTCGTTCTAGATTTCCCAAAAGATAAGAAGCATGAAGAAAACAAGCGCCATTCAAGATTGCGACCTCCCGGAAGCGTTGCTGCGCCACCACTCCTTAACGGAAACCATGCCTCCCAATCCGTAGTATGAACATCATGTAAACCAAGCCACGTTCTGGTCATTCCCCAAACTCTGTATAAAAGAATCAAGTAGACATGGAAGTATACACATATATCTTTGAATTCTGTAAAACATTTAAAAGGTAATTAGCCACATTTTAACAACACTCACTGGCTCTTAAATAAGTGATATTTTACTTGCACAGTTCAAATTAAACCATAAACTATAGTAAAAACAAAATCATAAAGTCATAAATAAATTTATAGAATCCTTCTATCAATATTCATGTAAAATTCAGCGTGTTTAATGCTATGAAGAATAGCAACCTGAATTCCCACGAGGACAAGAATATGTTATATACACATGCAGATCTCCACTTTCAAATTTAGCGAAACATCAGCCAAAATAACTTACGGAATGGTGTGCTGTTGTCACTTGTTGTGTTCTATGTGGCTCGACCACACTGGCACTCAATTCCCGCAGGAGTGCCGAAGACCGGGAGGAGGAGATGCTTGCACGACCTATTGCCCAAGCAGATGTCATTTATTTATGGAGAAGGGGGTATTACATACAATTTGTATGCGAGGCAGTTCAGTTTAGTGGAAAAAATATACCCTGCATAAGATGTTGCAATGGCAAATGCCTCACATAATAAGAACACTTTGATGAGAACACAGTCCAATCCTTGATGAGAAGACATTGTTTCAATGATTCCATTGTGCCATCAATAAATCACTTTCCAGAATAGAAAAAGTATATGAGAGTGCATATTGAAAAAAACGTGTACCAACCGGTAAAAACAATTGCCCCATTTAAATAGACTACGAAAGAAGCATCCAAAATTGGAGATCGGGATCAGCATATCGAAGAGGAAATGCAGGAAATGGAATGTCCCGCTGGCGTCACCGAAAAATAAGTCCCTCGATTCACTGATTCATCACCTTGAGGTAATTTCGTACACCCTCTGCTCCTCTTCTTTGAATCATTAATTTTTTTTTGTAAACATAGACTTTGGTTGTAATTGTGCCAGCCCATTAAGAACAACACAACACATGCTTTTTGTCAAATGTTACTGTACAGAAGGAAAATGAAAGAACTTTGCCCTTGTGCTTTGGCAAAAATCTTCCAAGTCATAAGTTACAAAACCATGAGATGTGTGATAAAGTCTAATGTCTAAAATTTTCAGATTTTTTCGACTTTGTTTGATCACGTTTTTCCAATTGTTTGCATACTCAGGTGTAGTACACCCAGAGTAGAAAATCCACTCTCAAAACCTATTGATTACATCTTATAATTAAGAGAAATGCAGTAGGGACCACATGCGTGTAGTGATTCAGCAAACAATTTAAAAGTGAAAGTAAGATAAACAACTTACCGATCTGCACTGAAGAGTACTGAAAGTAATTTGAGTTGCCTCCTTGCTAAATAACTTACCACATGCGTGTAGTCGTAGCATGATGTACAGTAAGCAGGAAACATCCATTCTTCAAAAGAACATACAAAGGCCATAGTGGCGTGCAGTTTAGTGGCCAAGCAAAAACAAAGGAAACCCTGCACTTTTGAGAAAGAATGTTAGCTTCCTCGGATGACAATGTCATTTTCCCTTTCAGATGGCACAAAACGATTTAATAACTACAATTCCTCTTGCTAAACAATGCATATCTTGCACACATCCAGATTAATCTTAGTTCACTGACGCTAATTAGCAGAGCTAAGAAACACATAGTTTAGTAGGCCACTCGGGACCCGACACTTGCTCCGCTGGGCGCCTAGGCCACAAAGCACCCAAGTGCTTGTCAAACAACACACTGAACACCGAGTAGCAGGCCATTTGTGCAATCCCAGCAGAAACTCAAACAATTCCATTGGAAGGTTATTTAGAGCTGAGTGTATGATACGTCTCCAATGTATCTATAATTTTTTATTGTTTCATGCTATATTATATTCTGTTTTGAATATTATTGGACTTTATTATACTCTTTTATATTATTTTGGGGACTAACCTATTAACCGGAGGCCCAACCTATTACTGTTTTTTGCCTATTTCAGAGTTTCGCAGAAAAGAAATATCAAACGGAGTCCAAACGGAATGAAACCTTCGGGAACGTGATTTTCGGAACGAACGTGATCCAGAGGATTTGGACCCTACGTCAAGACATCAACCAGGAGGCCACGAGGTAGGCCCCCTGTTGCTCCACCGACGTACTCCTTCCTCCTATATATACCTACGTACCCCCCAAAACTACCAGAGACGGAGCCAAAAACCTAATTCCACCGCCGCAACCTTCTGTATCCGTGAGATCCCATCTTGGGGCCTGTTCCGGAGCTCCGCCGGAGGGGGCATCGATCACGGAGGGCTTCTACATCAACACCATAGCCTCTCCGATGATGTGTGAGTAGTTTACCTCAGACCTTCGGGTCCATAGTTATTAGCTAGATGGCTATTCTCTCTTTTTGGATCTCAATACATTGTTCACCCCCTCTCTCGTGGAGATCTATTCGATGTGATCTTCTTTTGCGGTGTGTTTGTTGAGACCGATGAATTATGGGTTTATGATCAAGTTTATCTATGAACAATATTTGAATCTTCTCTGAATTCTTTTATGTATGATTCGTTATCTTTGCAAATCTCTTCGAATTATTAGTTTGGTTTGGCCTACTATATTGATCTTTCTTGCAATGGACAAGTGCTTAGCTTTGGGTTCAATCTTGCGGTGTCCTTTCCCAGTGACAGCAGGGGCAGCAAGGCACGTATTGTATTGTTGCCATCGATGATAACAAGATGGGGTTTATATCATATTGCATGAGTTTATTCCTCTACAACATGTCATCTTGCTTAAAGCGTTACTTTGTTCTTATGAACTCAATACTCTAGATGCATGCTGGATAGCGGTCGATGTGTGGAGTAATAGTAGTAGATGCAGGCAGGAGTCGGTCTACTTGTCTCGGACGTGGTGCCTATATACATGATCATACCTAGATATTCTCATAACTATGCTCAATTCTGTTAATTGCTCAACAGTAATTTGTTCACCCCCGTAAATACTTATGCTCTTGAGAGAAGCCACTAGTGAAACCTATGGCCCCCGGGTCTATTTTCCATCATATTAATCTTCCAACACTTAGTTATTTTTATTGCCTTTTATTTTACTTTGCATCTTTATCATAAAAAATACCAAAAATATTATCTTATCATATCTATCAGATCTCACTCTCGTAAGTGATCGTGTAGGGATTGACAACCCCTTATCGTGTTGGTTGCGAGGATTTATTTGTTTGTGTAGGTGCGAGGGGCTCGTGCGTGGCCTCCTACTGGATTGATACCTTGGTTCTCAAAAACTGAGGGAAATACTTACGCTACTTTGCTGCATCACCCTTTCCTCTTCAAGGGAAAACCAACGCAGTGCTCAAGAGGTAGCAATAAGGATTTCTGGCGCCGTTGCCGGGGAGGTCTATGCAAAAGTCAACACACCAAGTACCCATCACAAACCCTTATCTCCCGCATTACATTATTTGTCATTTGCCTCTCATTTTCCTCTCCCCCACTTCACCCTTGCCGTTTTATTCGCCCTCTCTTTTCCGTTCACCTCTTTTTCGTTTGCTTGTCGTTATGGCTAGTCCCATATCTGTTCCTTTGTCCCCTGAGTTTCAAGTTCTTCACTTTAAAGAAAGACAAGGAGAAAATTTAAAAGATGCTTGGTATATGATGATGGAATCTTATCGTAATTTCACCTTAGAGGTGAGTTTTAGAATTTTTCTTCGCAGTTTCTACGTTGAACTAAATATGTCCCATAGACAACTCTTGGATTGTGTTGCCAAAGGAAATTTTATTGAAATTGATCCCAGTGTTGCACATGAAATCATAGAGGGGGTAGTGGGAACACTACCTCAACAAAAGGGGCCACAACATACCTAGGAAGAGACACGAGTTTTTGAGAAAAATTTGCGAAGTAACTAAGATTTTACAAAAGTCTCTTGAACCTCTTAAGAGTGTTAGCGGAAATATTCACCGCATGAATATGTTGATTACCATTTGCAACAAGCGGTTGGATTCTTTAGATCTAAAATTTTCTGAATATGAAGGGAAACATAAAGAACCTCCCGGATTCAAGCTTGATTCCGCTAAAAAATTGAAATCCAAAGATGGCAATACCTAGATCTATCCTTGCTTTTTATGCCTAGCTAGGAGCGTTAAACGATAGCGCTTGTTGGGAGGCAACCCAATTTTATTTTTATTCCTTGCTTTTTGCTCCTGTTTAGTAATAAATAATTTATCTAGCCTCTGTTTTGGTTGTGTTTTTTTGTGTTTAATTAGTGTTTGTGCCAAGTAGAACCGTTGGGAAGACTTGGGGAAAGTCTTTTTAATCTTGCTGTAAAAAACAGAAACTTTAGCGCTCACGAGAATTGCTGCCATTTTTATTTGGAAAGTGCTATTTAGTTAATTATTTTTGCAGATGAATAATAGATAAATTCCTCACATCCAGAAATTTATTTTAGAATTTTTGGGGTTCCAGATCTTGCGTTAGTTACAGATTACTACAGATTGTTCTGTTTTTGACAGATTCTGTTTTTCTTGTGTTGTTTGCTTATTTTGATGAATCTATGGCTAGTAAAATAGTTTATAGACCATAGAGAAGTTGGAATACAGTAGGTTTAACACCAATATAAATAAAGAATGAGTTCATTACAGTACCTTGAAGTGGTGTTTTGTTTTCTTTTGCTAAAGGAGCTCACGAGATTTTCTGTTAAGTTTTGTGTTGTGAAGTTTTCAAGTTTTGGGTGAAAGATTTGATGGATTATGGAACAAGGAGTGACAAGAGCCTAAGCTTGGGGATTCCCATGGCACCCCAAGATAATCTAAGGACACCTAAAAGCCAAAGCTTGGGGATGCCCCGGAAGGCATCCCCTCTTTCGTCTACTTCCATCGGTAACTTTACTTGGAGCTATATTTTTATTCACCACATGATATGTATTTTGCTTGGAGCGTCTTGTATGATTTGAGTCTTTGCTTTTTAGTTTACCACAATAATCCTTGTTGTACACACCTTTTGAGAGAGACACACATGATTCGGAAATTATTGGAATACTCTATGTGCTTCACTTATATCTTTTGAGTTATATAGTTTTTGCTCTAGTACTTCACTTATATCTTTTAGAGCACGGTGGTGGTTCTGTTTTATAGAAACTATTATTCTCTCATGCTTCACTTAGATTATTTTGAGAGTCTTAAATAGCATGGTAATTTACTTAAATAATCCTAATATACTAGGTATTCAAGACTAGTAAAACTTTCTTATGAGTGTGTTGAATACTAAGAAAAGTTTGATGCTTGATGATTGTTTTGAGACATGGAGGTAGTGATATCAAAGTTGTGCTAGTTGAGTAGTTGTGAATTTGAAAAATACTTGTGTTGAAGTTTTCAAGTCCCGTAGCATGCACGTATGGTAAACGTTATGTAACAAATTTGAAACATGAGGTGTTCTTTGATTGTCCTCCTTATGAGTGGCGGTCGGGGACGAGCGATGGTCTTTTCCTACCAATCTATCCCCCTAGGAGCATGCGTGTAGTGCTTGGTTTTTGATTACTTGTAGATTTTGGCAATAAGTATGTGAGTTCTTTATGACTAATGTTGAGTCCATGGATTATACGTACTCTCACCTTTCCATCATTGCTAGCCTCTTCGGTACCGTGTATTGCCCTTTCTCACATTGAGAGTTGGTGCAAACTTCGCCGGTGCATCCAAACCCCGAGATATGATACGCTCTTTCACACATAAACCTCCTTATATCTTCCTCAAAACAGCCACCATACCTACCTATTATGGCATTCCCATAGCCATTCCGAGATGTATTGCCATGCAACTTTCCACCATTCCGTTTATCATAACACGTTCATCATTGTCATATTGCTTTGCATGATCATGTAGTTGACATAGTATTTGTGGCAAAGCCACCATTCATAATCCTTTCATACATGTCACTCTTGGTTCATTGCATATCCCGGTACACCGCCGGAGGCATTCATATAGAGTCATACTTTGTTCTAGTATCGAGTTGTAAAAAAATAGAAGTGTGATGATCATCATTTTCTAGAGCATTGTCCCAAGTGAGGAAAAAAAGAGAAAGACCATAAAAAAGAGAAGGCCCAAAAAATGAGAGAAAAAGAGAGAAGGGACAATGTTACTATCCTTTTTACCACACTTGTGCTTCAAAGTAGCACCATAATCTTCATGATAGAGAGTCTTTTGTTTTGTCACTTTCATATACTAGTGGGAACTTTTCATTATAGAACTTGGCTTGTATATTCCAACAATGGGCTTCCTCAAATGCCCTAGGTCTTCGTGAGCAAGCAAGTTGGATGCACACCCACTTAGTTTCTTTTGTTGAGCTTTCATATATTTATAGCTCTAGTGCATCCATTGCATGGCAATCCCTACTCCTTGCATTAACATCAATTGATGGGCAACTCCATAGCTCATTTATTAGCCTCGTTGATGTGAGACTTTCTCCCTTTTTTGTCTTCTCCACATAACCCCCATCATTATATTCTATTCCACCCATAGTGCTATATCCATGGCTCACGCTCATGTATTGCGTAAAGATTGAAAAAGTTTGAGATTACTAAAGTATGAAACAATTGCTTGGCTTGTCATCGGGGTTGTGCATGATGAGAGCATTCTTGTGTGACAAAAATGGAGCATGACTAAACTATATGATTTTGTAGGGATGAACTTTCTTTGGCCATGTTATTTTGAGAGGACATAATTGCTTAGTTAGTATGCTTGAATTATTATTATTTTTATGTCAATATTGAACTTTTATCTTGAATCTTTCGGATCTGAATATTCATACCACAATTAATAAGAATTACATTGAAATTATGCCAAGTAACATTCCACATCAAAAAGTTGTTTTTATCATTTACCTACTTGAGGACGAGCATGAATTAAGCTTGAGGATGCTTGATACGTCTCCAACGTATCTATAATTTTTTATTGTTCCATGCTATATTATATTCTGTTTTGGACATTATTGGGCTTTATTATACACTTTTATATTTTTTTGGGACTAACCTATTAACCGGAGGCCCAGCCCAGAATTGTTGTTTTTTGCCTATTTCAAAGTTCTGTAGAAAAAGAATATCAAACGGAGTCCAAACGGAATGAAACCTTCGGGAACGTGATTTTCGGAACGAACGTGATCCAGAGGACTTGGACCCTACGTCAAGACATCAACCAGGAGGCCACGAGGTAGGGGGGCGCGCCTACCCCCCTAGGCGCGCCCTCCACCCTCGTGGGCCCCCTGTTGCTCCACCGACGTACTCCTCCCTCCTATATATACCTACGTACCCCCAAACTACCAGAGACAGAGCAAAAAACCTAATTCCACCGCCGCAACCTTCTGTACCCATGAGATCCCATCTTGGGGCCTGTTCCGAAGCTCCGCCGGAGGGGGCATCGATTATGGAGGGCTTCTACATCAACACCATAGCCTCTCCGATGATGTGTGAGTAGTTTACCTCAGACCTTTGGGTCCATAGTTATTAGCTAGATGGCTTCTTCTCTCTTTTTGGATCTCAATACAATGATCCCCCCCTCTCTCGTGGAGATCTATTCGATGTAATCTTCTTTTGCATTGTGTCTGTTGAGACCGATGAATTGTGGGTTTATGATCAAGTTTATCTATGAACAATATTTGAATCTTCTCTGAATTCTTTTATGTATGATTGGTTATCTTTACAAGTCTCTTCGAATTATCAGTATGGGTTGGCCTACTAGATTGATCTTTCTTGCAATGGGAGAAGTGCTTAGCTTTGGGTTCAATCTTGCGGTCTCCTTTCCCAGTGACAGCAGGGGCAACAAGGCACGTATTGTATTGTTGCCATCGAGGATAACAAGATGGGGTTTATATCATATTGCATGAGTTTATCCCTCTACATCATGTCATCTTGCTTAAAGCATTACTCTGTTCTTATGAACTTAATACTCTAGATGCATGCTGGATAGCGGTCGATGTGTGGAGTAATAGTAGTAGATGCAGGCAGGAGTCGGTCTACTTTTCTCGGACGTGATGCCTATATACATGATCATACCTAGATATTCTCATAATTATGCTCAATTCTGTCAATTGCTCAACAGTAATTTGTTCACCCACCGTAAATACTTATGCTCTTAAGAGAAGCCACTAGTGAAACCTATGGCCCCCGAGTCTATTTTCTATCATATTAATCTTCAAACACTTAGTTATTTTTATTGCCTTTTATTTTACTTTGCATCTTTATCATAAAAAATACCAAAAATATTATCTTATCATATCTATCAGATCTCACTCTCGTAAGTGACCGTGTAGGGATTGACAACCACTTATCGCGTTGGTTGCGAGGATTTATTTGTTTGTGTAGGTGCGAGGGACTCGTGCGCGGCCTCCTACTGGAATGATACATTGGTTCTTAAAAACAGAGGGAAATACTTACGTTACTTTGCTCCATCACTCTTTCCTCTTCAAGGGAAAACCAACGCAGTGCTCAAGAGGTAGCAATGTATTTTCAGCGGAATTCATGAGTCACTCCAAGTTGGATGCGTGCACGATGTAATATTTTCTAATGTATTATACCATATTCTTAGAAGCTAACTGAAAACGGTATGGACATAAGATAAACACCATGCATCTGCACATCTTAGTTTTCTCATCACGTAAGAATGGAAGAGTTCAGATAAATGGTTTATATATAAAGAATAGATGTGAGGCACAGTCCAGCATTAGCAGACAGTCCACTGGAGTATTAGCACAGATTAACCAGTAGCACCCGCGCGCACAGACGTATCTTCCTCCTCCCTCTCTCTTCCCTCTTGGACGACTCTCGCTAGTAGCCTGCTCTTCTTACGTCGATGTTTACCCACGTCCTGCACAAATAGACCAAATTTTTATGTTTTGTAAAATAAATGGACCAAGAATACAACATATATGAGATAAATTTTGAGCATTCAGAATCTTTTTTCAAAGGAGGATGCAATCGACAATAAAGAAGCAAGTTTTGCAATAGGTTTACAATGACAAGCTTAAGAATCGTGTATTCAACACTCAATAGATCAATACTAACTTGTAATAATCGTATGTTTTGGATGAACCTGTTTCAGTTTGTTTGGCAAAGTGATGGATCCTCGGTATAAGCAATTCCACTTTTTGCTGCATGGAGAACAAACAAACACGAAGGTACCTCGTCCCAGGTAGTTGAAGCAAGTGGGTCACCAGAAGAAGCACTTGAACTCTTTGATTCAACAGAACCATCTAGAAGTGTGGAAGTCAGAATGTTTTCAATCCTATCTGGCTTGTCATCCCAGCGGATGGCGGCTAATACAGACAGAAGTTTGAGAGCCTGCAATGTAAGTGTAAGAGCACTTAACAATAAAACAAAGGAATATATTGTTTGTCATCGTGTTAGAAAGGCGAGAGTCCTGTACAGCAGACTGAGCCTCCTTTGCTATTGCACGTACATCTTCCTTTCCTGTCCAGGTCCTTGGCATTGAGTCCTTGTCATGACTAAACTCAAACAGAGGAGAGGACCGAGGAGATCGAACAGGTGTAGGGGAGACAGTGCACAGGTGTAGGCGCATCCTCTGCCTACTCCAGCTACGTGGTCATCTCTAATCGACATGGCGAGCCTGCGAGGAGGTGGTCGATGACGGGCGGGAGGAGATGGCGGCGGTCGACCCTCGACTCGACGGCGCACTACCGGAAAAGGGTCCTACCCCGACAGCCAAAACAATGCCGACGGCCACCGTCGGCCTACTTGGAGCTATGTCGACAGCCACGTCCTGGCCGTCGGCTTATCCTAGCCGTCGGGCTACCCCGAGCTAAGCCGACGGCACCCGTCGGCACAATATGGCCGTCGGCCTAGCTGCGAATACGCCGACAGCAGCCATCGGCATAACCCAGCCGTCGGCATAGCAGTGGGCCCGGCGACCCTGCCCGTGACCAGTGGCTAACGCCGTCAAATCTATGCCGACGGTCGGGACGGGCGCCGTCGGCATATCTCCGCATGCCACATCACCAATCCGCGGCGCACCGTCCAGCACATATGCCGACGGCGGCCGTCGGCATACCCACCACATCACCGATCCGCGGCACGCCGCCCACCTAGACCCTGCCGTCTCTATGCCGACGGCAATGCCGTCGGCGTAGTTATTTTATTTTTTATATATGTTTTTATTCTTTTTATGTATTATTATATTAACTGACATGTAGCATATGCTTTTTTATGTATTATTATATGAATATATATGTACTTTGTCATTTTTTCCATAGATTATGAATATATATATATAGTTTGTATTTTTTTCGAGCACGTTAATAATGTGCCATCATGTTCTTTTGAATATAGGTCCTTATATTTTATTAAAATAAAAAACAGCTATGCCGATAGAAGTTTTGTGGCGGTTGCAAACGCCCGGCACCCGTCTCCGGAGTGTGACCCCCTCACGTCCGCGGTGTGCCCCCCTCATGGACGGCGCCACCGCCGGCACCTGGAGGACGAAAACAGCCGCATCGAGTCTATATGGAGGGGACGTTGCTCCCAAGTGTTTCTATAGGATGACCTACCACAACCGGGTGGTGTTTTGGCATGTCCAAAGAGGCGGCACGCATCTCCGAGGCGTGCCCCCCCTAACGGACGGCGCCGCCGGCGGCACCTGGAGGGGGGAAACGGACGCGTCGGGTCTTAGTATTTAGATCCAGCTGCCATTAAGGAGAATTTCATGTCCCTTAGGCGGGACGTGTGGTGTTGTGGCATGTCTGAAGAGGCGGCACGCATCTCCGGGGCGTGGCCCCCCTCACGGACGGCGCCGCCGCCGGCACCTGGAGGGGGGAAACGGACGCGTCGGGTCTACACGGAGGGTATGTAGTTGTGGGTTTGGCCCGGATGTTGCTCCCAGGTGTCCCTCTAGGCTAACCTGACACAACCGGATGGAGAGATCCACTGGTCAAAGCCCGTCCGCAGAAAGTCAAAGGGTTAGATCTCGTGGTCAACCGCTCCAGGGTTAGGCGGGACGGGGGCCCTGGGGGTAGCAATGCCACTGGAGCGTCGCACCGGCCCCTCATACATGCGGGGTGGTGTTGTGGCATGTCCGAAGAGGCAGCATGCGTCTCCAGGACGTGGCCCCTCTCACGGACGGCACCGCCGCCGGCACCTGGAGGGGGGAAACGGACGCGTCGGGTCTACACGGAGGGGATGTAGTAGTGGGTTTGGCCCGGATGTTGCTCCCAGGTGTCCCTATGGCTGACCCGGCACAACTGGGTGGAGAGGTCCACTGGTCAAAGCCCGTCCATGGAGAGTCAAAGGGCTAGATCTCGTGGTCAACCGCTCCAGGGTTAGGTGGGACGGCGGCCCTGGGGGTAGCAATGCCACCGAAGCGTCGCACCGGCCCCTCATACATGTGGGGTGGTGTTGTGGCATGTCCGAAGAGGCGGCACGCATCTCCGGGGCGTGGCCCCCCTCACGGACGGTGCCGCCGCCGGCACCTGGAAGGGGGAAACGAACGCGTCGGGTCCACACGGAGGGGATGTAGCTGTGGGTTTGGCCCGGATGTTGCTCCCAGGTGTCCCTCTGGGCTGATGTCGGTGTCAAAACCGGCGGATCTCGGGTAGGGGGTCCCGAACTGTGCGTCTAGGTCGGATGGTAACAGGAGACAGGGGACACTTTGTTTTACCCAGGTTCGGGCCCTCTCGATGGAGGTAAAACCCTACTCCTGCTTGATTAATATTGAAGATATGGGTAGTACAAGAGTAGATCTACTACGAGATCAAGGAGGCTAAACCCTAGAAGCTAGCCTATGGTATGATTGTGTATGGAGTTGATCCTCTACGGACTACAACCCTCCAGTTTATATAGACACCGAATAGGGTTAGGGTTACACAGAGTCGGTTACAATGGTAGGAGATCTTGAATATCGCATCGCCAAGCTTGCCTTCCACGCCAAGGAAAGTCCCATCCGGACACGGGACGAAGTCTTCAATCTTATATCTTCATAGTCCAGGAGTCCGGCTGAAGGTATAGTCCGGCTATCCGAACACCCCCTAATCCAGGACTCCTCAGTAGCCCCTGAACTAGGCTTCAATGACGACGAGCCCGGCGCGCAAATTGTCTTCGGCATTGCAAGGCGGGTTCCTCCTCCAAGTCCTTCATAGAAGATTGTAATCACCAAGAGTAGTGTCCGGCTCTGTAAAATAAGTTTCCACATATTGCTATAGAGAGAATAATATTAACACAAATCAAATCTGCTGACGTATTCTGCAGTGCGCCATCACACTACAGCCAAGTCCTCTACTCGAATCGTTTTTCCTTCCCCACCTCAGCATGTTTTGCGAGGTGGTTTCCTTGGCACGTCTTGTCAAAGCAGAGATCGTGTGCCTTTTTTACGGGATTCTCATTAATACGGATGTGGGTAACCCAATCGTGCCCGTTAGCATGTTTTCTCGATTAAAGGCGAGTCCCAAACGGTTATGGGGAGGGCTCTTGGTATTCAACCTCTTATAAAGAGACCAAGGCCTTACTCCTTTTTCCAACCTCAAACGAGTTCGCCCGTCGCCTCGAGTTCCAACACCCTAGACTTCAGATTCCAGGCGCTTCGGACCTTTGACAATGTTCAGTTCCGACCTTCAAGGCCGATGGATGCCCTCCTCCGTCACGGAGGAGGATGTGCTAAAGTTGAGAGAGGCTAAGTTCCTGACCGCCGAAATTCCGCATAGGTTGCCTGCTCAAGGGCAAGCTATTCCCAATCCCCAGCCCGGTGAGAGCGTAGTGTTCATGTCTCACTTCCTTCGGGGGTTAGGCTTCCCGATGGATCCCTTCGTGAGGGGGCTGCTGTTCTATTACGGGCTAGAATTTCATGACTTAGCTCCGGAGTCCATCCTCCAAATTTCCTCATTCATTGTTGTGTGCGAAGCGTTCCTCCGCGTTACTCCTCACTTCGGTTTATGGCTCAAGACTTTTGGAGTGGAGCCGAAGATGATCGAGGGACGACACGCAGAGTGCGGAGGTGTCGTCATAAGTAAGAATGCTGATGCTCCATGGCCCGAGGGCTTCTTTCAAGAGGAGCTCGGCTTGTGGCAACGAGAATGGTTCTATATCACCGCTCCCAGGAGCGCCAAGTGGGCGGCGCCTCCTGCCTTTCGCTCGGGTCCCCCATCACGGCTAGCGTCATGGGTCAACAAAGGATTGGATTGGGGTTTGCCCAAAGACGTGCCCATGTTACAGGGCCGAATTAAAGATCTCTTGGAAGGAGACCTCAGTTTGGTCAAGGTGATGCAGGTCATGCTGATTCGCCGAATATTGCCCAGCAAACGTCGCCCCCTTCGCCTGTGGGAGTTTAATCCAGAGGGGCCGCGAGCTCTCCAAAATTTTATGGGCGCAACGCCCGCGGAGATGTATAAACTGTTCTTCGGATCACAAGAGATGTGTCCGGATTCAACCGAGGACGCAGGCTTAAGCTGCAATCGCCCGGATACTCAAGTAAGCAACCTTGTGCTCGGACCTTCTATCCGTATAATCGTCATAAACTTGCCCCTAAAAGAGCCGTCTTTTTGAACAGGAGTGGACAGCGAAGGCGAAGCTGATCAGGTGTCCGGCTCCCCTTCCTGAAACCAGGCCGGATCCTGTGCTAGTCAGGATGCTGGAGATAATGCCTTTGGAGAGGGAGGACAAGGAAGCTACGGCCTCCTCGAAGGAGGCTACTCTGAAGGGAGGAACCGACAATTCCTCTCCTAAAGGGAAGAAGAGAGCCGCTTCTGACGACCCGGAAACCATGGCCTCAAAACAGGGGAGAAAATCCTCGTCAGAGGGTCCGATGCCAGGAAGTTCCTTGGCCGGACTACGCCCTCAAGGGGATCAACCCTCAAGCGAGCCGTAAGTGGAGAAAAGATCTTCCTTTTGAGGGATGAGAGAAATCCGTGATTTTGCATCTGAGAAGATTTAGCTGAAATTTTACCTTGTAGCTCGGACCTCAGCCCCTCGCAGCAGAGCTCGTCTTCGGGGGATCTTCTTCCGGAGATGATGGAGAGCGGAGCACCTCCCCCTGCCGTGCCGCCCAGCGAGGCGGGCAATCCTGAGGTGTCGTCGCGGAGGGTTTCTCCGAATCCGGTAGGGATGGGAGGTGGCAGTGCGCCCCCCCCCCCCCCCGAAGTCCTCCACGTCCGGTCTTCGAAAGAGGCCATAGGACAAGTCCGACACCGTCTGGTGCTTGGCCGGAAGAACTAAAGATTCTGCTGGGGCGAGCTTCTATCTCAGAAGAGCACCGTGCCTTGATGGGCACGGTGATTGAAAGGATTTCATCCGCAGAAAGCGGATTGCATGAGGCCGTCAAAAGTTTACTGACAGGTTTTGAGGTACGTTAGATAATGTACACTTTTGTCAGTTGCGCATAAATAAGATGCGCCCTGTGTAGATAGTAGCCCCTGAGACTCTGCGTGTTGTCAAGAAATGACGACATGTGGAGGATCATAATCCCAGGTCTAAGATGTCGCCTTTGAATGTAGGTGGCGAGGTGTCCGGAATCAAACCGGACTAATGATTTGGCCGAACTAAAGCGGCAACTGGACGTGGCAGATGCCGACATCGCGCTTGTCAACAAGCGGCTTGATGAGGCTCAAGGTATGTAATTCTTCGGACGGCATCAGGTAAGAGGAGCTTCATGCCAGTGTCTTACAATGTGTGTGCTTGATGCAGATGGTACTGCCGCCGTGGAGAATCTTAGGGCAGAACTTGCCCGAGCTAAGGAGCAAGCCAGAAAAAGTGATGCAGCTGCCAAGAAGGCCCTTGAAGAGCTGAGAGCCGAACAGGCTGCTCGCTGCCGAAGCAAAGAGGAGATGGCCGAGAAGTTAAAGAGCGCTGCAGACCGTTGCGAACTTCTTGAGAAAGAAGACCGGGCGAGACAAACGGATTTAGAAAAGGCCGTTGCCAATGCCAAGGACGCTCGCTCTGCGATGAGAGCTGCGAAAGAGGAGCTGCGTCAGGCCGAACAGATTGCGGCTGGAAAGCCCTTTATGCTGCGGAGGAAGTTTTGTGATCCGAAGTTTGCTCCGTTGGACCGGATGTGGAGTGTGAAGGACACCTATCTGGACTTGGCAACGAGTGCCGCTGATGCGACCGAACACTTTCGATGTCAGAAAGATTGCGAAGTGGAAGAGCTTTTCTGGTCGCAGTTTCATAATCCAGAGCGTCCACTGGCAGTGGACGATCGTTTGGCTCAGTGGGCCGAACTGAATAGGTTGTCCAGACTCGCCATGAAGTACGTCATGGATCATCTGTGGCCGAGGAGATCGAAGCCGAAGAGTTATTTCAGCTTGGTGCAGCAATTTCTTGACGCGGTGCTGCGTATAGATGCAATTAAGAGGTCAGCATGCATAGAGGGCGCTAGGATGGCTCTAGCCCGTGTTAAGACATACTGGGCAGAGATGGAGACCACCGTTGTTGCGTCCCGAGATTCATACCAAAGCCGAGTACCTTCCGAGCACTATTTTCAGGAAGTTCTTGAAGGCGCTCGTGTAATAGAGACGCAGTGCCCGAAAGATGCTATGTTATGATAGCATATGTAATTAATATTTTGATAAAGTGTAGTGGCTGATTTTATACTTGTGCCTCCAAGTATTGTAAACACCTTCTAATCGGCCGTTTTAAGATATATATATATATATGTATAGAATCTGAAAGATGGCAGTCGTTGGCTTCAGCCCCCACGCACATAGTGCGGGGGTGCTCGCGAAAGACGCATTCTCACACTTAACCCAACGTCTTGGTCCTACAAAGGAGGTGATAGCGCAGCGGGCCAGGCAACCGGACTATAATGCTTTAACACTTTCACTTAGCCATAGGAGTTTGAAAATGAGACTCTTTAGGTAGCTCCTTGGTGGCCACTGCGCTCGTCCGAATTCGAGGCGCGTATGTGCCTGACCGGGAAGCGATCCTTCATCAAGGCGGAGGAATCCGATAGATTCTGATCGGTCATCGAGTGGCTGACCAGTCTCACGCTACATCATGACAGTCAGTTTTCGGCTTTCTCTACTGAGGTGCTCGCCCTGGCCGAACCGGGGGCACAATCGCAGTAGTTCTCCTGGTGCTACCTTAGCCGATAGAGCGGAACGTAAGGTAGCCGAATTCAGGAGCCGGCCAACCCAACATTTGACCAAAGACATGATTCGGAGCTGATGCATATAATGCCAAAACTCGCGACGCCGAACATTCCCTAAGGTGTTCGGTCTTTATGAGTGCGGGCCAAACAGCACTCTTTATTAAAAAAGCCCCTAGTGTCCAGGTACGTGCAAAAATTCTGACGTGGCCACATGCCAAGACGCCAGCCTCCTCCTTGGTTATATTAGGAAGAAAAACCAGGGGACGCATAGCAACAAGAGACAGTAAAAAAGGTTTACGCAGGGTCTTAATCTAAAAAGAATCCTTTAGGATGGGTCCCTACTGCACGTCTGCGCCTGTGTCTCCGTTGTGCCGTATCCTGGACGGGCGCCGCACGACGTTCATCTGTAAAAGAGAGGAATTGAGTTGAAAAACAGGTCGTGCCGGATTTTTTTTAAAATAAGCAAAGTATAAGGTAAGATATGTAAGTTTGAGCTTTATTGTCTCTTATTTGTGTATGCGTGGAGCCCCTTGTGCGGGGGTATATGGCTTCTAGGCCTGCATCAATGATGATTTTGCACCGAACTCGTCTATCCGCGTTCGTGGTCTTTAAATGACCTATTTTGAAGTTTTTTGGCCGGTGAGGCCATTTTGCTGTGGGGCTGTTAAAGCGGCCGCACTATCCTCCGCTTGGGGAGGCGCACTTTAGTGCTTCCCCATCAAAGAGATGATGCCTCGTGGACCGGGCATCTTAAGTGTAAGAGATGCATAATGTGGTATTGCGTTAAATCGAGCGAAAGCTTCACGTCCCAGTAGTGCTTGATAGCGACTTGAGAACGGGACGACGTGGAAGGTCAGCTTTTCGTGGCGGAGGTTATCGGCAGAGCCGAATGTGACTGTGAGTCGAAGAAAACCCGTGCAATGGGTGTCCGGGCCAGGTATTACCCCTTGAAAGGAGGTTTTGCTGCGGCGGATTCTTGCTGGGTTTATCCCCATGTGCTGTATTGTATCCTGATATATTAGGTTTAGTCCGCTTCCGCCGTCCATAAGGACATTTGAAAACTTAAGTCCGCCAATTATTGGATCAAGGATCAAGGCAGTCCATCCTACATTCCAGGTATTCCTAGAATAATCTAGCTGATCGAAGGTGATCGGTTTTGACAACCAGTGGCAGGATCCTTTGGGGATGGGCCGTGTGGTGCATACCTTTACGGGCACCGCACGTTTTGTTATGTGAAGTGAGTTCACTATTTTTACTTCTTGTGGGAAGTTCTTTTGTTTCCTGGTGCTCTGTTGTTGGGGTTCGTCCTCGCCTTCACTTGGTGTGTCGAGCCCCTTGTGTTCGGCATTGAGTCTGCCGGATTGTTTGAAGACCCAACAGTCTCTGTGGGTATGATTAGCAGGCTTCCCAGGAGTACTGTGTATCTGACATATCCTGTCCAGGATTTTATTTAAGTTGGATGGATTGTCCCTGTTATTCTGGGGGGGGGGCAATTTTTCCTGATTTTGTCGTGAGCCTTTGAATCCGGCATTGACTGCCGTGCTCTTCGGACTTTTGTCCTTAGTCCGGCGACGGTCTTTGTTGCGTCGCGGTCTTCCGTTTTCATCCTTGGTTTCGGATGTACTTGGGTCGCTGGGGCTGCACCTTGCCAACCAGCTGTCCTCCCCTGCACAAAAGCGGGTCATGAGGCTTGTTAGTGCGGCCATTGTTCTTGGCTTTTCTTGGCCGAGGTATCTGGCGAGCCATTCGTCTCGGACGTTATGTCTAAAAGCTGCTAAGGCTTCGGCGTCCGGACAGTCGACTATCTGATTCTTTTTAGTGAGGAATCTATACCAGAATTGCCGAGCTGATTCTCCGGGTTGTTGAGTTATGTGACTAAGGTCGTCTGCATCCGGGGGGCGGACATAGGTCCCTTGAAAGTTTGATCGGAAAGCATCCTCGAGCTCTTCCCAGCTTCCAATTGAGTTTTCGGGAAGGCTTTTAAGCCAATGCCGGGCTGGCCCTTTAATCTTAAGGGGTAGATATTTTATGGCGTGGAGATCATCTCCTCTAGCCATGTGAATGTGGAGGATATAATCCTCGATCCAGACTCCAGGGTCTGTTGTTCCATCGTATGCCTCTATGTTTACGGGTTTGAATCCCTCTGGGAATTCATAGTCTAGGACCTCATCGGTAAAACATAGGGGGTGTGCGGCACCCCTGTATTTGGGTATGCCGGATTCTGATGATGGCTTCGTAGCGTTGCTTACGAGAGCTTGCTTTCTTGGCCCATAAATGGACCTGACTGGGCCATGATGCGAATCCTTAGGAGGGTCGCATGCCGATTTAGGTGCGGCGCCGCTTGTTGCCTTATGGGGTCGTCTATCCGACCGTGTGGCTTTTTCATTTTTTGAATACGAGGGCTCTGAGGCCTCTTTGTCGAATTCAGGCAGTAGCTTTCTTTTCGGATAGCTTTTAGTGTGGCGACTGTCGCCGTACTTATCTGTGGCATTGATTACCTTGCTCCATCTAATCTGGAGTGCATCTTCCGCTGTTTTTAGCTTCCGCTTCTGCTTTTTTAGGCTGCGTGCAGTTGCAACGAGCCTCTCATGGAGATTCTTCTGCTTCATAGGTTTATTTGGCGTGCGGTCGTTCGGAATGCCGTTTTCACCGGGGGAGGGATGTTCGGTTTTTCTATCCGTGTTGCCCTATTCGGACGGTTGCTCTAAGGCCTGTTCGTCGTCGACCGGCTCGTCCTGCTCTATGGCTGGGTTTTTGTCGACGCGGGGCTTGGGCCGGCGTTTGCGCCGATGCCTTGATTGCGTTTTGGGGGGTCGATCACTCGTCCTATCCCCTTTTTCCTCGTTGTCGTTTCCCTTAGGGGTGTCCACCATGTACACATCGTGAGATGGGGTGGCTGTCCAATGCCCTATGGGCGTTGGTTCGTCGATATCTCCTCCATCGTCATCCATGCTGCCGATGTCCTCAGAGCCGAAGTCGGGCATGTCGGTTAGATCGTCGATAGTGGCTACGAAGTGGGTGGTGGGTGGGTTTTGAATTTCCTCACCGTCCGTATCCCACCCTTGCTGACCGTAGTCCAGCCAGGGCTCTCCTGATAAAGAGAGAGACTTAAGAGAATTCAGGATGTCGCCGAAAGGCGAATGCTGAAAGATGTCCGCTGCGGTGAACTCCATTACCGGCGCCCACTCGGATTCGATTGGCAGGGGCGCGGGGGGCTCGGAGTTCGGAGAGGAATCCGGCTCCTCGGAGTCACGGGCCATGCGGAGTGCGGGGCTGGAGTTCGGCTCGATCGCTTCTGAGATCGCAGCCCCTGAGGCAGCGTCCAACCGCTGATCCTCGATCGGTGCAGTAGGTTCTGAATCAATGGTCGAAACCGATGCGTGTGCGGCCTCCAAGGCGCTGTTCGGCGGCAGAGCTATATCATGCCCATCGAGGCAGTGCGGCACGCTAGGCTGTGGCTCGAATCCGTCGAAGATCAAGTCTCCGCGGATGTCAGCCGTGTAGTTTAGGCTTCCAAACCTGACCTGATGGCCAGGGGCGTAGCTTCCGATCTGCTCAAGGTGGCCAAGCGAATTGGCCCGCAGTGCGAAGCCGCCGAAGACGAAGATCTGTCCGGAGGGGAAAGTCTCACCCTGGACCGCATCGTTGTGGATGATCGAAGGAGCCATCGGGCCTAAAGGCGACGACACAGAGGAACTCTCAATGAAAGAACCAATGTCGGTGTCAAAACCGGCGGATCTCGGGTAGGGGGTCCCGAACTGTGCGTCTAGGTCGGATGGTAACAGGAGACAGGGGACACTTTGTTTTACCCAGGTTCGGGCCCTCTCGATGGAGGTAAAATCCTAATCCTGCTTGATTAATATTGAAGATATGGGTAGTACAAGAGTAGATCTACCACGAGATCAAGGAGGCTAAACCCTAGAAGCTAGCCTATGGTATGATTGTGTATGGAGTTGATCCTCTACGGACTACAACCCTCCGGTTTATATAGACACCGGATAGGGTTAGGGTTACACAGAGTTGGTTACAATGGTAGGAGATCTTGAATATCGCATCGCCAAGCTTGCCTTCCACGCCAAGGAAAGTCCCATCCGGACACGGGACGAAGTCTTCAATCTTATATCTTCATAGTCCAGGAGTCCGGCTGAAGGTATAGTCCGGCTATCCGAACACCCCCTAATCCAGGACTCCCTCAGCTGACCTGACACAACCTGGTGGAGAGGTCCACTATTCAAAGCCTGTCCGTGGAAAGTCAAAGGGCTAGATCTCATGGTCAACCGCTCCAGGGTTAGGCGGGACGGGGGCCCTGGGGGTAGCAATGCCACCGGAGCGTTGCCCCGGCCCCTCATACATGCGGGGTGGTGTTGTGGCATGTCCAAAGAGACGGCATGCGTCTCCAAGACATGGCCCCCCTCATGGACGTTGCCGCCGCCGGCACCTGGAGGGGGGAAACGGACGCGTCGGGTCTACACGGAGGGGATGTAGCTATGGGTTTGGCCCGGATGTTGCTCCCAGGTGTCCCTCTGGGTTGACCTGACACAACCGGGTGGAGAGGTCCACTAGTCAAAGCCCGTCCGTGGAAAGTCAAAGGGCTAGATCTCATGGTCAACCGCTCCAGGGTTAGGCGGGACGGGGGCCCTCGGGGTAGCAATGCCACCGAAGCGTCGCACCGGCCCCTCATACATGCGGGGTGGTGCTGTGGCATGCCCGAAGAGGCGGCACGCGTCTCTCGGGCGTGGCCCCCCTCAC
Source organism: Triticum urartu (assembly GCF_056163025.1). Classification (NCBI taxonomy): domain Eukaryota; kingdom Viridiplantae; phylum Streptophyta; class Magnoliopsida; order Poales; family Poaceae; genus Triticum; species Triticum urartu. The sequence goes on along the minus strand of NC_141878.1, from coordinate 559,817,640 downwards.
GGACGGCACCGCCGCCGGCACCTGGAGGGGGCACGCGTCGGGTCTACACGAAGGAGATGTAGCTGTGGGTTTGGCCCGGATGTTGCTCCCAGGTGTCCCTCTGGGCTGACCTGACACAACCGGGTGGAGAGGTCCACTTGTCAAAGCTCGTCCGTGGAAAGTCAAAAGACTAGATCTCGTGGTCAACCGCTCCACGGTTAGGAAGGACGAGGGCCCTGGGGGGGTAGCAATGCCACCGGAGCATCGCACCGGCCCCTCATACATGCGGGGTGGTGTTGTGGCATGTCTGCAGAGGCGGCACGCGTCTCGAGGACGTGGCCCCCTCACGGACGGCGCCGCCGCCAGCACCTGGAGGGGGGAAACGGGAGCGTTGGGTCTACACGGAGGGGATGTAGATGTGGGTTTGGCCCGGATGTTGCTCCTAGGTGTCCCTCTGTGCTGACCTGACACAACCGGGTGGAGAGGTCCACTTGTCAAAGCCCGTCCACGGAAAGTCAAAGTGCTAGATCCCGTGGTCAACCACTCCAGGGTTAGGTGGGACGGGGGCCCTGGAAGGGTAGCAATGCCACCGGAGCGTCGCATCGGCCCCTCATACATGCGGGGTGGTGTTGTGGCATGTCTGAAGAGGCGGCACGCGTCTCCGGGACGTGGCCCCCCTCACGGGCGGCGCTGCCGCCGGCACCTGGAGGGGGGAAACGGACGCGTCAGGTCTACACGGAGGGGATGTAGCTATGGGTTTGGCCCGAATGTTGCTCCCAGGTGTCCCTTTGTGCTGACCTGACACAACCGCGTGGAGAGGTCCACTGTTCAAAGCCCGTCCGTGGGAAGTCAAAGGGCTAGATATCGTGGTCAACCGCTCTAGGGTTTGGCGGGACGGGGGCCCTGGGGGTAGCAATGCCACCGGAGCGTCGCACCGGCCCCTCATACATGCGGGGTGGTGCGGTGGCATGTCCGAAGAGGTGGCACGCGTCTCCGGGGTTTGGCGCCCCTCACGGACGGCGCTACCGCCGGCACCTGGAGGGGGGAAATGGATGTGTTAGGTCTACACGGAGGGGATCTTGCTGTGGGTCTGGCCCGGATGTTGCTCCAAAGTGTTCCTATGGGCTGACCTAACACAACCGGGTGGAGAGGTCCACTGGTCAAAGCCCGTCCGTGCAAAGTCAAAGCCCGACCGCCGCCGGCACCTGGAGGGGGGAAACGGATGCGTAGGGTCTACACGGAGGGGATGTAGCTATCGGTTTGGCCCGGATGTTGTTTCCAGGTGTCCCTTTGAGCTGACCTGACACAACCGGGTGGAGAGGTCCACTGTTCAAAGCCCGTACATGGAAAGTCAAAGGGCTAGATCTCGTGGTCAACCGCTCCAGGGTTAGGCGGGACGGGGGCCCTGGGGGGGGTAGCAATGCCACCGGAGCGTCGCACCGGCCCCTCATACATGCGGGGTGGTGTTGTGGCATGTCCGAAGAGGCGACACGCGTCTCCGGGACGTGGCCCCCCTCACGGACGGCGCCGCCGCCGGCACATGGAGTTGGGAAACGGACGCGTCGGGTCTACATGGAGGGGATGTAGCCGTGGTTTGGCCCGGATGTTGCTCCCAGGTGTCCCCGCGCGAAGCATCTCCCTCCGACGGACTTGGATCCGCCGCCGCCCCCACCCCCACCCCCCGTCGACGACCCCCCTCCCCCTTCAGTCACCTGACCTACTAAGCTCCAAATCAAGCACGCGAGGCGGCGGCCATGCGCTCCCAGACCCGCGACCAGGCCACGGCCTCGGCGGATGAAGCTGCTCGAGTTCGGCGCCTCCCCTCCCCTCCCCTCTGTGTGGTTCCGGGAGAGGAGAGAGCCGAGCGGCGTTAAAACATAAAAAACATGAAAAAGGAAAAATATAACTATAAAAAACATCAAAAAAATTATATGAAATAGAAAAACATAAATAAGAAAAAAATATAAACTATTAAAAACATTGAAAAAATAAAAAAAATAACTATGCCTACGGCTAAGCCGTCGGCATAGGTGCCACGTGGCATCGCTAGATATGCCGACGACTTAGCCGTCGACATAGTTGCCCTTATCCATCCGCGGTGGCCCCTCCACCACTCATTCCTCCCCGACCCTAGAGCCCAACCCGCGCCGCCGCCAGAGACCGACCCGCGCCGCCGCCGACGCTCCCCGTCGCCCGCCTCGCTCCCCGCCGCCCGCCGCCGCTCCACCCGCACCACTCCCCTTCCCTCGCCCGTCCCCCCTCCCCGCCTACGTTCCCGGCCCTTCTCGCGCCACCGCCGCCACGCCGTCGCCACCTCGTCTCCGCGCCGCCGCGACCACCCCCCTCTCCGCCCCCCTCACCCCACCACCACCCCGTCCGCCCGCCACCTCTCGCCGGCGCCATCCACCACCCCCGACCCCGCGCCCTCCCTGTGTCCTGCCCCGACCCCGTGCTAGGGGCGCCGGAGCTAAGAGGCGCCCCTCCGCCGACGCCCTGCTGCACCCCGGCCGGCCCCGTCCACCCTTCCCCAGCAGCTGCCCCCCGGCCTCCCTGCTGCCCACTGCACCGGCGGCCAAGGTGAGCTTTTTTTCAATTTTTTGCATTTTGTTACTGTTTTTTTGCATAGATGGATATATATGTGATGAATGGATATATGCATGTACAGATTGATGGTGAAGTTTGTGATAGATGGATGCATTAATGGATATATTGGTCAAGTTTGTGAATTTGGAAACTTAGTTTAAAATATGGATAGATGATATTGGTCAAGTTTTTGAATATGTGCATGTATAGATTGATGGATATTGGTCAAGTTTTGCATTTTGTAAACACTTAGTTTAAAATATGGATGAATTGATGGATATTAGTAAGTTTTGTGTTTGGTCAAGTTAGTGTTAGATGGAAGCAATTCGAGGCACTTGGTTTCTAAAATACTTAATGAAGCTTTTTTTTTACAATTTGACATGTTGTTTCATGTTCATTCATAATGTTGTGTCAATGCTTAATGTGAGGTGATGACCTAATTTTTTTCACTCGGTGTAATTAACAGGATTTGTGGTGTTCCATCTTCGTGGAGTGATCGTCGATGTTGGAGGCGTTGGTCCACGATCGTCCCTCTCCTTTGATCGACTACATCGGAGGGTGAGCAACAATTCCATGACCTCGCCCACTTTTTTTCCATGTCACTATATTAAATTTTCACATCAAGTCGCGTAACCTAGGTCTCCCGTTCGAAAGGGTTGCATCGATAAATATGCATTCAATTGCATATTTATCACCGCAGCTCTTTCGAATTGTCCAGCGCTTTCCACGGACAGCCCGAGGATGTGTAGATTGGGTACGTTGTTCATGCTCTACCCCGTTCCGAGACAGGATTTCGGCGGCGCCTCCCTGTTGTTCTCCGGATGCATATTCTCTCGGCATTTTGCTGAGACGTGTATTTGGAGAAAAGCGGGGAGGTGCTACCGAAATTTTGTCTCGGAATGGGGTAGAGCATGGACAACGTACTCAATCTACACATTCTCGGGTGGGATTAGGACCCATCTTTACCTATTAGAGATGTAGGTGGATTAAATGTCGTTTCTCGTCAAGCTTGTAAAAAATAAAATATTGATGTGAGTAATTTAAATGAATCCTTAATTTTGTTGTGTGGCTTCCAATAAAGCAGATATGGCAGATAATCAGCGGATGTATAGTGGGTTTTTTCGTCGGAATCAAGTAACAACAGAGTGGGTCGAGAAAACTAATGTGTTTTTGAAAGAGATATTCCGTAGTCCAATGAGGGTGGTGCCAGAATGCATGTGTGCCAAATGTAAGAGACGTATCCGCAGAGATAAGAGTGAGATGACTAAGCACCTTCGCACACATGGATTTATGCCCAACTTTAATATGCCGATAAACTTTGCCCAGTGGGACCGTGGTAGAGAGGATGTGATACGACAACGCGTCGCTGGTTATGAGGACGATGGGGTTAGAGACATGCTAGATGATGTCTTTTCTGCACAACCGACACCTCCGTCACATTCAGCCAATGAACCGGAGGAGCCGGAGGAAACCGCAAAGGCCTTCCTGGAAATCTTGGCCTTGTCAAAGAAACCTCTCTATGAGGGTGCCAAGCTGTCTGTGCTAGATGCCATCTCGCAACTGATGGCAGTCAAGGCTGAGTATGGCTGTAGCTAAGGTTGCTTCGAAGCATTTCTGGGAGTATGGGCTAACAGCCTGCCTGAGGGCCATGAACTACCGAAAACCATGTACGCTACGAAGAAAATCATGAAGGCGCTCTCCATGGACTATGAGAAAAATACATGTTTGTCCAAAGAATTGCCTTTTGTTTAGGCATGAGTATGCGGATGACAAGTACTGTAGGAAGTGCGGTTCCTCTCGGTATATTGAGGTGGTCGATAAGCATGGTCGGAAGCAGCAGCTAAAAATCCCTGTGAAGGTTCTTCGGTATCTTGATTTTATAAAAATACTGCAGCGCCTTTTCGTCACCGAGGAGTCTGCCAAAATGATGAAGTGGCACAAGGAAGGGAAAAGGTACAATCCAAAAAAAATTGTACATCCATCAGAAGGTGAAACATGGAAGTCATTCGATATAGAGTACCCGAAGGAAGCAACCGAGGCTGGGAATGTCAGAATTGCTATAACAGGTGATGGGTTCAATCCATATGGTATGTCGTCTAATCCATACAGCTGCTGGCCCGTATTTGTTATTCCACTCAATCTCCCTCCTGGTGTCATAATGCAACGCAAGACCATGTTCCTGTCGCTTATAATTCCGGGGCCTGAATATCCGGGGAAGAATTTGAGTGTGTTTATGCAGCCGTTGGTGGATGATTTGCACCATTCTTGGTACTTCCCGAGGTTGACATACGACCGGCATCTGCAGAAAAATTTCTTGATGAAAGTTTGGCTACAATATTGCATGCATGGCTTTCCCGGCTATGCCCTATTCTGCACATGGTGTACAAGTGGAAAGATGCCTTGCCCAGTGTGCATGCAGGCCTTGATTTTCATTTGGCTGAAGAAGGGTGGCAAGTATGTTGCCTTTGACCTGCATCGACAGTTCCTCCCTCCAGACCATCCTGATAGGGAAGACAAGAAGAACTTCACAAAAGGCAAAGTTGTCCATGAAGTAAACGAGATTCCAACTTTTTGTGGTGCGGATGTGCTTGCTCAGCTGAAAGCTCTTAAGCCTGCTGGTGAAGGGAAAGGCAAAGGCAAAGCCACAGGCGAAGACGAGGGCGAGAGCAAAGGAAAAGGTAAAGGGAAAAATGTTTTGAAGGATATGGTGAGACGCACAACTGGACTCACATTACCCCCTTCACGCAGCTTCCCTATTTTAAGGACCTCAAACTTCCATACAACATCGACGTGATGCACACCGAAAAGAATATCGCAGAGTCCCTTTTTCACATAATCCTCAACATTCCTGATAAGACAAAGGATAATGTTAATGCTAGAGTTGATCAACAGAATATTTGTGATAGACCACGTCTACACATGCAGCCTCCCACAGGCAGTCGAAAATCTTGGTTCAAGCCAGATGTTGACTTCGTACTTAAAAAGGATCATAAGATGGAGGCATTCGAGTGGCTGAAATACGTCGTGAAGTTCACTGATGGTTATGCGTCGAATATAAGTAAGGGGGTCAATCTTTCAACGGCAGAGTGACCGGGCTCAAGAGTCATGACTATCATGTATGGATTGAGCGGATAATGCCGGTGATGGTTCGGGGCTATGTTCCCGAGCGTGTCTAGCGTGTGCTTGCGGAGTTAAGCCATTTCTTCCACACGCTTTGTGCTAAAGAAGTATGTCCTGAGAAGATAAAAGAAATGCATAAGAACGCGCCGGAGTTGATATGCAAGCTAGAGAAGATCTTCCCGCCAGGCTTCTTTACTCCGATGACACATCTCATTTTGCACCTCGTGAACGAGGTATTGTTGGGGGGCCCTGTGCAGAATCGTTGGCAGTACGGCCCTGAGAGACAGAATAAGCATCTGAGACAGAAATGTGGAAACAAAGCTAAGATTGAAGCTTCCATAGCTGAGGCGGTTATCCTAGAGGAGGTGGCAGACCTCAGGACAGCCTACTATCCGGATCATGTTCCCATGTTGCACAATAAGGTGTCTCGATACAATACAGAAGAACCCAAGTATAAACCCAAGTTGCCTCTATTCATCGGGCAAGGTGGCAGGGCTGGATGCTCGACACCTTATCTCATGCCACGAGATGAGTGGGACGATGTCATGTTCTATATCTTGCACAACATCAAGGAAGTTGAGGATGAGTGGATGAGGTAATACCTTTGCACCATTCTTTTAGTCAATTTGTTATGTTCACTTTGCCTAGTTCTTATACCGCTTTTCTTATTGCAGTCGATTCGTTGAAGAAGAGTGGACGGGAATGCTACCTTCGACTGAAGCGGAGGCACTTGCTCTTCTCCGAAAGGGTGCTGATGGAAGGAAAATTTTCGTTGTGTGGTTCATGGAGAAAGTAATTTTTCACACTTCACTATTACCTATTTAAATTAAACTCATGCACCCTATAATTTCAATTAAACTCATGCACCCTATTATTTCAATTAAACTTGTAGGGAAATGATCCGACCGAATCAATGGATGAAGAATTGAGATGGGTTTCCATGGGTTTTGACCCTTCCGTCATGACATGCCAAAAGTATGATGTGAATGGGTATCGCTTCCATACAGAGGAGCACCAGAACAGTCGACCTGATCCCAAAACCATAAATACCGAAGTCTTCACTGAAGGAGATAATAAAGTAGATTACTACGGAAGGGTAGGAAAAATATACGAGCTTACATTCAAACGTGGCCGCGAACACCTAAGTCTCGCTGTGTTCAAATGCCGATGGTTCGACCCCAAAAAGGGTCTGAGACATACGCCTTTTGTTGGTTTAGTTGAAGTTAAACCATCAACCGTCTATGCCGGAGCTGATCTCTTTATCGCCGCTACCCAGGCCACACAAGTATATTATCTACCTTACCCATGTCAGAAAGAGTACCTAAAGGGTTGGAAAGTTGTGTTCAAGGTGTCGCCACATGGTAAGCTACCGGACCCGAACGATGATGATTACTACAACATAAACCCCATGGCATATGAGGGAGTGTTCTATCAAGAGGAACATGATGACGTGGTCAGAAACAACGAGGATGATGACTTGGGTTATGTTGACCTGGACCCAAACGACAACGACGCACGGATTGATGGTGAGGCAGTTGTGAATTAAAGAGACATAATTATGCTTGAAAAGTTAAATGAAGACGCTGACGATGAGGAAGAGCCTCCACCTTCGTCAGACAACAAAGAAGATATGCGTGATAGTGATGATGAGACCGGTTCACAAATAGATTACAATAGTGATGATTCATATGGGTTCTAGAAAATGTAAGTTCTTTTAATGATCATTACAATAGTATGCTTAATGTGCTCTTCTGTTATTAATGTTTTTCCTGTATGCTTGTTTATTTGATATCCTTACTAATTGTTTATTATCTTCTCAATGCAGGTTTGCTAATCATGGGCAAGTCCAGCGGCGCCAGTTTCCTCAGTAAATTCAAAGGACTTACTCGGAGTGGACGAGCCCACAAGGTTCCCTCCCGACTACGCGAGGATGACACCTCACAGGGAGGTGGAGGGGTCGGGGGAGGAGACCCTAGAGGAGGAGGCGGTGGGGGGAGAGCCCCTAGAGGAGCAGGCGGTGGGGGGAAAGGCAGCCGGAGCAAAAAACTCCGGGCCGTGTCCGAAATAGGAGGGTCTTCTTCGATGCCCTCCTATACAGAGGCACCTTCTGAGTCTGAGGAGAAGGAGTATGTTCCTGATGGTGAGGAGGAGGAGGGCGAGGAGGAGGAGGGCGAGGAGGAGGAGGCTGAGGAGGAGGAGGTCGAGGAGGAGGGTGAGGAGGAGGGCGAGGAGGGTGGTGGAGGGGAGGTTGATCCTGAGTTGTGGGGTGACTTGCCACCTGGTGCTCTGCAGGGGTGGCTGCGTGGTAATGCCGGACTACCTACACCACCTTCTATCGAGGCGCACAAGTGGCTCATTGAACCTGCGGGGACAGAGTAAGTGCCTCTCAATCATATTTTCAACACATGACAACATTTTCTTATTGTACACATGGCAATCCTTTGATTCTTTTGCAGAAACTGGATCCTTCACGGAAAGGGCCGTAAACCGAACAGCCTTATCACTGTCCTGTTGAAGGAGTTTTGGCCTGGCCTATTCTGCCCGCGGCCAGACAGGGACCCGCAGCTGCGGGTTTTGGCCACGAACTGGGCCCACTACGAGGCTTGCAGCAACGCGGAGTACGGGACGGCCGCTAAGCCCGTGATCACCAAATTTTGGGTAAGTTCTCTTCTGAATCACTTGTCTTCAATTTGGTTCATAGTTTATCATTGAATCACTCAACTCATGCCTTGTTTGCTTCTGGTTTATGCATGATTTCAGCAACTCTATAGAGTTCTTGATGAGCACAAGGCCAGAGCCGACGTAGTCTTGCTTGCGGCTGCGAAGAAGAAAGCTCGTCAGTTGCAGTACGAGGTGCGCTGGGTTGCCATCTCGCAGTACTACCACATCTACCTGCAACAAAAGATGACCAAAACTCAAGCGCAGAGGCAACGACTTACCTTGAACAGGGAGCAGTTCATGATGGTAACTATTACTAACTTATCATTGTTTCAAGCAGTCAACTATATGTTTCGTGCTCACATGTCATGCTTCCAAAATTTGCATAGGTTGTTCCTCGTTGGTGCTATGGAAGGCATGACGGATGGGCGAGTTTGGTAGATAGGTGGCTTGGCGACGATGCAGAGTTTGCTACCAATAGCATCAAGGCCCGGGCTAACCGTGGAAAAGACGGGACACACGGCCAAGGAAACAGGAACCACTGGGGCTTCAAGGCCATGAAGGTATATCTATATGCATGATGCATTTTTGTTCTTCTTTACTGTCATGTTCTTATGTATGGCTAACTTCTGTTTGACGTTGCAGGAGGACAAGTTGAAGAGGCCGCTCTCGGACATTGAGTCGTGGAAGCTGGCCCGCGAGCGGAGTCATCCCAAGGAGGGCGAGAGCCAGTACTACGGCAAGACCGAGGAGCACCTGGAGTCTTACACTCAGCACTATCAGAAGTTGCATCCGGATGTTCCTGTTCCTGAGGTCGCCCAGTCTTAGATCGACGACACGGCGGTGGTGGCCATCCAGGGGAAGTCACATGGCCGGTATCCGTGTTTCGATGGCTTGATAACTCCTTCGATCTCGTACACACGGCTTCGGTCTACCAACCCGAGCCAGTTAGAGAGTACGGGGCGTTCACAGACTCCCTTAGCCCCCCAGCATGCTGTAAGTACTTCCCCTTTATCTTTTTCTCTCTAGCATTCTCAGTTCATTTTCAGCATTGCTCACTTAGAAACAACCTAAATTATGTAGGCATATAAGGCCTTTTTTGAGCATAGGAATCTCGAGGTGCGGGAGTACTTGCAACAAGTGAAGGCAAATGATGATTACAACCGTCAGATGATGGCGGTTAGTTTTGCCCTCTTAAAACCAAGCTAAATTTTTGCACTTTCATTCCTTCTGACCTTCTAGTTTGCTTGTTTAACTAACATCCAGGCTATGTTGGCGTCTTGGAGTAACCGCACGGATCCACCACAAATGGGACCCCCACCACCACCTGCGGGAGAACCCCCACACGTGCCCACGTTCGACGAATGGGTGGCACTAGGCAGTGATAGTCCGGTTAGTACATTTGCCTAACTACTGACAAACTAGTTCTTGTTCATTCAACACTATCATATCATATTTATCGTTAGAATCTTCTCTCAAACATGTAGGGGACCGGTGGCTCGACTCCTGCTCCGTCGACCCCAGTCACTCCGATCTTCCAGAGTGATGGTGGTCGCGGTGGCGGTTTTGGCGGAGGTGGTCTTAGCGGTGGTGCTTTTGGCAGAGGTGGTCTTGGTGGTGGTGCTTTTGGCAGAGGTGGTCTTGGTGGTGGTGGTTTTGGCGGAGGTGGTCTTGTTTGATGTCATGATGATTCCGTGCATGTGGCCGTCGTGCCATGCCTTTCATGTTGCTACTTTTATTATGTTCCATGTCTTGCACTAGTTTTATGTTAATCAACTTTCGCCGGTGATGATCTTTAGATGATGATGATGAACTTGAGTATGTTTAGATGATGATGATGATGATGAACTTGAGTATGTTTAGATGATAAATTGTCATATTTCTGCATTATTCTATATTATTCTGCTTTGAAATGTGTCAAATGAATTGAAAAAGAGAAAACGGACAAAATAAAAATAAAAATAAAAAACTATGCCTACGGCAAAGCCGTCGGCATATATAAGCCCAGGAGATACCAGGATGCGCCACGTGGCAGAGATATGCCGACGGCAAATCTGTCGGCATAGTTTTCGGTCTATGCCGACGGCTTTGCCGTAGGCATATCTCTGCCGCCAGGAGAAACCAGGGGCCGACACGTGGCAGAACTATGCCTACGGCTTTGCCGTAGGCATAGACCTGCCACTAGGAGGCACCACGGGGTGCCACGTGGCACTGATATGCCGACGGCCAAGCTGTCGGCATACCTCTGTCACGTGCCATCCCACGATTCGCCCGCGCTTTTGACGGCGCCGTCCGTTGTCGTCAGACGGAAAACAGTGCCGACTGCTATACTATGCCGACGGCTGACGCCGGGCCGTCGGCATAGGCCCCTATGCCGGACTGCTATACTACGCCGACGGTCTAGCAAGACTACGCTGACGTGATCTACGCCGACGGGTCTATGCCGACGGCAGCCGTAGGCATAGATATATGCCGACGACATAGGACATATGCCGACGGCCCTGGGCCGTAGGCATAGTCCGCGAGTCCGGTAGTGGCGGGCAACTGTAGACACGGCGCTCCCTCCTCTGCTCCTCCTTCCCTCCAGTCCTACAGCTTCGTGGTCTACAGCGAGGTAGTTGACGATGGCAGCACCAGGAGGTGGTCGACGACGACGGCGGCTGGCGGAGGCTGCACTCGTCCGCTCATGGTCGGTGGAGGGGAATGAACGAGGTTTACTTCTCACAAGAAATCAGGAGGAGATCGGGATGAGTCCGGCGACAGTTTTGGGAGAGGGGAGAGAGAGAGAGAGAGAGCTTAGGTGACAGGGGAGGAGAGGATCATGCGGGAGGGAGAAGAAGAACAAAGGGGGATATTACGAGAGTGAAGGAAGGAGATCTCTTGTCAACATTTCAATTAGTACTAATTACCAAATCTCGCTAAGGCTCGATTGATTGAGTCATAACTTGCCAAAATAGAACAGCGGCCGAAAAGAGCCTTCGATCGATCGGTGCGGTTGTGCCAGGATCGACGGGGGAGTACCAACGAACTACATACGGAGTCCTCCTTAGGAGTATTATAGAAAATGCAAAGGTCCATGCATTAGGAATGTTATGATTTGGAATTAACTGCCATGAATTGATTGGTAACGTGCTATCGGTTCTTGCCTATTTGTAACGTGTCTAGTTAGGAAAATTTGGAAATGTTAGGAAAGTTTTTTTATTGTGAGCGTAAAAATACCAACATGAGGAGATATGGTGGTGAGATGTGAGACGAAAAAAACCGACGAAAAAAACCCGGACAAAGGTGGTGGGACGAAAAAAACTGGAAGCGAGACTACCAACTACTCCATTAGGAGTAGAGATATGGATATAAAAACCAAATGGGAAACCAATTTGGTTTTTGGTGGGAAGGTGATCTCACGTAAGAAGGTAAGCAAATCATGATGTGATTTTTGAATCCTTAATTACCCAAGAATTAAATGAGCACTGATACGTCTTCAACGTATCTATAATTTTTGATTGTTCCATGCTATTATATTATCAACCTTGGATGTTTTATATGCATTTATATGTTATTTTATATGATTTTTGGGACTAACCTATTAACCTAGAGCCCAGAGCCAGTTTCTGTTTTTTCCTTATTTTAGAGTATCGCAGAAAAGGAATATCAAACGGAGTCCAATTGACCTGAAACTTCACGGAACTTATTTTTGGACCAGAAGAAGCCCACGGAGTATCGGAGTTGGACCAGGAGAGTCTCGGGCTGCCCACGAGGGTGGGGGGCACGCCCACCCCCCTGGGCGCGCCCCCTGCCTCGTGGACAGCCCGGAGGTCCACCAACGTACTTCTTCCTCCCATATATACCCATATACCCTAAAAACTTCGGGGAACACAATAGATCGGGAGTTCCGCCACCAGAAGCCTCCGTAGCCACCGAAAACCAATCTAGACCCGTTCCGGCACCTTGCCGGAGGGGGAATCCCTCTCCGGTGGCCATTTTCATCATCCCAGTGCTCTCCATGACAAGGAGAGAGTAGTTCTCCCTCGGGGCTGGGGGTATGTACCAGTAGCTATGTGTTTGATCTCTCTCTCTCTCTCTCGGTTCTTGAGGTGACACGATCTTGATGTATCGCGAGCTTTGCTATTATAGTTGGATCTTATGATGTTTCTCCCCCTCTACTCTCTTGTAATGGATTGAGTTTTCCCTTTGAGGTTATCTTATCAAATTGAGTCTTTAAGGATTTGAGAACACTTGATGTATGTCTTGCGTGGGAATACCTGTGGTGACAATGGGGTATTCTATGATCCACTTGATGTATGTTTTGGTGATCAACTTGCGGGTTCCATGACCTTGGGAATCTATGCATAGGGGTTGGCACATGTTTTCGTCTTGACTCTCCGGTAGAAACTTTGGGGCACTCTTTGAGGTTCTATGTGTTGGTTAAATAGATGAATCTGAGATTGTGTGATGCATATCGTATAATCATACCCACGGATACTTGAGGTGACATTGGAGTATCTAGGTGACATTAGGGTTTTGGTTGATTTGTGTCTTAAAGTGTTATTCTAGTACGAACTCTAGGGTTGTTTGTGACACTTATAGGAATAGCCCAATGGATTGATTGGAAAGAATAACTTTGAGGTGGTTTCGTACACTACCATAATCTCTTCGTTTGTTCTTCGCTATTAGTGACTTTGGAGTGACTCTTTGTTGCATGTTGAGGGATAGTTATGTGATCCAATTATGTTATTATTGTTGAGAGAACTTGCACTAGTGAAAGTATGAACCCTAGGCCTTGTTTCAACGCATTGCAATACCGTTTACGCTCACTTTTATCATTAGTTACCATGCTGTTTTTATATTTTCAGATTACAAAAACTATTATCTACCATCCATATACCACTTGTATCACCATCTCTTCGCCGAACTAGTGCACCTATACAATTTACCATTGTATTGGGTGTGTTGGGGACACAAGAGACTCTTTGTTATTTGATTGCAGGGTTGCTTGAGAGAGACCATCTTCATCCTACGCCTCCTACGAATTGATAAACCTTAGGTCATCCGCTTGAGGGAAATTTGCTACTGTCCTACAAACCTCTGCACTTGGAGGCCCAACAACGTCTACAAGAAGAAGGTTTTGTAGTAGACATCAAGCTCTTTTCTGGCGTCGTTGCCGGGGAGGTTAGCGCTTGAAGGTATATCTTTAGATCTTGCAATCGAATCTTTTTGTTTCTTGTTTTATCAGTAGTTTTGTTTATAAAAGAAAACTACAAAAAAATGGAATTGAGTTTGCCTCACACGCTTCATCTTTTTAATATCTTTCGTGAGTATGATGGAAAGGAAAATTGTGCCAAAGTGTTAGAAGAAGAATGCATTAAAATGTTTGGCACTAAATATTTGAATGATGAGCATGATTGCAATGTTGTTAGTATGAATTCCTTGAATATCCATGATGCTAATGATATGCAAAGCCACAAGCTTGGGGAAGCTATGTTTGATGAAGATGATATTTTTTGTCCCCCAAGTTTTGTTGAGCAAATTTATTATGATGAAAGCATGCCTCCTATTTATGATGATTATATTGATGAAAGTGGATTTGGAGAGGTCATGACTTTATTTTGTGATGAATCCACTATTCCGGAAGAGGTTCCAATTGATTATGAGAACAAAGTTGCTATATATGATGATTATTGTGATGACTTGTATGCTATAAAGAATAATAATATCCATGAAACTTGTCATCATGATTTTAGTTTTCAATTGTATTATGCCTCACATCATAATTATTTTGTTGAGTTTGCTCCCACTATTATTCATGAGAAGAATTTTGCTTGTGGGGAGAGTAATAAAATTTCCATGCTTGTAGATCATGAAAAGAATGCTTTAGGTGCTGGTTATATTGTTGAATAAATTCATTATGCTAGTGAAAATTACTATGAGGGAGGAACATATACTTGTAGGAATTGCAATAATATCAAGTTCCTCTCTATGTGCTTAAAGTTTTGAAGTTATGCTTGTTTTGCCCTCCTATGCTAGTTGATTATTGTTCCCATAAGTTGTTTGCTCACAAAATCCCTATGCATAGGAAGTGGGTTAGACTTAAATGTGCTAGTCATATTCTTCTTGATGCTCTCTTTATATTTAAATTCTCATCTTTTATATGAGCATCAGTGAAATCATCATGTCTAGCTAGGGGCGCTAAACGATAGCGCTTGTTGGGAGGCAACCCAATTTTATTTTTGCTCCTTGCTTTTTGCTCCTGTTTAGTAATAAATAATTTATCTAGCCTCTGTTATGATTGAGTTTTTATGCTTTAATTAGTGTTTGTTCCAAGTATAACCGTTGGGAAGACTTGGGGAAAGTCTTGTTGATCTTGCTGTAAAAAACAGAAACTTTAGCGCTAACGAGAATTGCTGCCATTTTTATTTGGAGAGTTCTATTTAGTTAATTATTTTTGATATGATTAATAGATAAATTCCTCACGTCCAGCAATTTATTTTAGAATTTTTGGGGTTCCAGAAGTTTGCGTTAGTTCCAGATTACTACAGACTGTTCTGTTTTTGACAGATTCTGTTTTTCGTGTGTTGTTTGCTTGTTTTGATGAATCTATGGCTAGTAAAATAGTTTATAAACCATAGAGAAGTTGGAATACAGTAGGTTTAACACCAATATAAATAAAGAATGAGTTCATTACAGTACCTTGAAGTGGTGTTTTCTTTTCTTTTGCTAACAGAGCTTACGAGTTTTCTGTTAAGTTTTGTGTTGTGAAGTTTTCAAGTTTTGGGTAAAGATTCGATGGACTATGGAATAAGGAGTGGCAAGAGCCTAAGCTTGTAAATTCCCAAGGAACCCCAAGGTAATATTCAAGGACAACCAAGAGCCTAAGCTTGGGGATGCCCCGGAAGGCATCCCCTCTTTCGTCTTCGTTCATCGGTAACTTTACTTGGAGCTATATTTTTATTCACCACATGATATGTGTTTTGCTTGGAGCGTCATTTTATTTCATTTTGTTTTGCTTGCTATTTGAATAAAATACCAAGATCTGAAATTATTAAATGTTAGAGAGTCTTCATATAGTTGCATAATTGTTCGACTACTCATTGATCTAGTGCTTCACCTATATCCTTTTAGAGCACGGTGGTGGTTTTATTTTATAGAAATAGATGAACTCTCATGCTTCACTTATATTATTTTGAGAGTCCTAAACACCATGGTAATTTGCTTTGGTTATGAATTTAGTCCTAATAAGATGGGCATCCAAGAGGGATATAATAAAAACTTTCATATAAAGTGCATTGAATACTATGAGAAGTTTGATGCTTGATGATTGTTTTGAGACATGGAGGTAGTGATATCAAAGTTGTGCTAGTTTAGTTGTGAATTTGAAAAATACTTGTGTTGAAGTTTGCAAGTCCCGTAGCATGCACGTATGGTAAACGTTATGTAACAAATTTGAAACATGAGGTGTTCTTTGATTGTCCTCCTTATGAGTGGCGGTCGGGGACGAGTGATGGTCTTTTCCTACCAATCTATCCCCCTAGGAGCATGCGCGTAGTGCTTGGTTTTTTATGACTTGTAGATTTTTGCAATAAGTATGTGAGTTCTTTATGACTAATGTTGAGTCCATGGATTATACGCACTCTTACCCTTCCATCATTGCTAGCCTATTCGGTACCGTGCATTGCCCTTTCTCACATTGAGAGTTGGTGCAAACTTCGCCGGTGCATCCAAACCCCGTGATATGATACGCTCTATCACACATAAACCTCCTTATATCTTCCTTAAAACAGCCACCATACCTACCTATTATGGCATTTCCATAGCCATTCCGAGATATATTGCCATGCAACTTTCCACTGTTCCGTTTATTATGACACGCATCATCATTGTCATATTGCTTTGCATGATCATGTAGTTGACATCGTATTTGTGGCCAAGCCACCGTTCATAATTTTTCATACATGTCACTCTTGATTCATCGCAATCCCAGTACACCGCCAGAGGCATTCATAGAGTCATATCCTGTTCTAGTATTGAGTTGTAATCTTTGAGTTGTAAATAAATAGAAGTGTGATGATCATGATTAATAGAGCATTGTCCCCCCCCCCAAAAAAGAGAAAGGCCAAATAAAAAAAGGGAAGGCCCAAAAAAATAGAAAGACCATAAAAAAAGAAGGCCCAAAAAAATATGAGAGAAAAAGAGAGAAGGGACAATGTTACTATCCTTTTACCACACTTGTGCTTCAAAGTAGCACCAAGATCTTCATGATAGAGAGTCTCTTATGTTGTCACTTTCATATACTAGGGGAAATTTTCATTATATAACTTGGCTTGTACATTCCAACAATGGGCCTCCTCAAGTGCCCTAGGTCTTCATGAGCAAGCTCCCTAGCCCATTGATTAGCCGCGTCGATGTGAGACTTTCTCCTTTTTGTCTTCTCCACATAACCCCCTCATTATATTCTATTCCACCCATAGTGCTATATCCATGGCTCACGCTCATGTATTGCGTGAAAGTTGAAAAAAGTTTGAGATTACTAAAGTATGAAACAATTGCTTGGCTTGTCATCGGGGTTGTGCATGATGAGAGCATTCTTGTGTGACGAAAATGGAGCATGACTAAACTATATGATTTTGTAGGGATGAACTTTCTTTGGCCATAATTGCTTAGTTAGTATGCTTGAAGTATTATTGCTTTTATGTCAATATTAAACTTTTGTCTTGAATCTTATGGATCTGAATATTCTTTCCACAATAAAGAGAACTACATGGATAGATATGTTAGGTAGCATTCCACATCAAAAATTCTGTTTTTATCATTTACCTACTCAAGGACGAGCAGGAATTAAGCTTGGGGATACTGATACGTCTCCAACGTATCTATAATTTTTGATTGTTCCATGCTATTATATTATCAACCTTGGATGTCTCATATGCATTTATATGCTATTTTATATGATTTTTGGGACTAACCTATTAACCTAGAGCCCAGTGCCAGTTTCTGTTTTTCCTTGTTTTAGAGTATCATAGAAAAGGAAAATCAAACGGGGTCCAATTGACCTGAAACTTCATGGAACTTATTTTTGGACCATAAGAAGCCCACGGAGTATCGGAGTTGGACCAGGAGAGTCCCGAGCTGCCCACGAGGGTGGGGGGCGCGCCCACCCCCTGGGCGCGCCCCCCTGCCTCGTGGACAGCCCGGAGGTCCACCAATGTACTTCTTCCTCCCATATATACTCATATACCCTAAAAACTTCGGGGAACACAATAGATCGGGAGTTCCACCGCCAGAAGCCTCCGTAGCCACCGAAAACCAATCTAGACCCGTTCCGGCACCTTGCCGGAGGGGGAATCCCTCTCCGGTGGCCATCTTCATCATCCCGGTGCCCTCCATGACGAGGAGGGACTAGTTCTCCCTCGGGGCTGAGGGTATGTACTAGTAGCTATGTGTTTGATCTCTCTCTCTCTCTCTCGTGTTCTTGAGGTGGCACGATCTTGATGTATCGCGAGCTTTGCTATTATAGTTGGATCTTATGATGTTTCTCCCCCTCTAATCTCTTGTAATGGATTGAGTTTTCCCTTTGAAGTTATCTTATCGGATTGGGCCTTTAAGGATTTGAGAACACTTGATGTATGTCTTGCGTGGGATACCTGTGGTGACAATGGGGTATTCTATGATCCACTTGATGTATGTTTTGATGATCAACTTGCGGGTTTCGTGAGCTTGGGAATCTATGCATAGGGGTTGGCACATGTTTTCGTCTTGACTCTCCGGTAGAAACTTTGGGGCACTCTTTGAGATTCTATGTGTTGGTTGAATCGATGAATCTGAGATTGTGTGATGCATATCGTATAATCATACCCACGGATACTTGAGGTGACATTGGAGTATCTAGGTGACATTAGGGTTTTGGTTGATTTGTGTCTTAAGGTGTTTTCTAGTATGGACTCTAGGGCTGTTTGTGACACTTATAGGAATAGCCCAACGGATTGATTGGAAAGAATAACTTTGAGGTGGTTTCGTACCCTACCATAATCTCTCCGTTTGTTCTCCGCTATTAGTGACTTTGGAGTTACTCTTTTTTGCATGTTGAGGGATAGTTATGTGATCCAATTATGTTATTATTGTTGAGAGAACTTGCACTAGTGAAAGTATGAACACTAGGCCTTGTTTCAACGCATTGCAATACCGTTTACGCTCACTTTTATCATTAGTTACCTTACTGTTTTTATATTTTTCAGATTACAAAAACTATTATCTACCATCCATATACCACTTGTATCACCATCTCTTCGCCGAACTAGTGCACCTATACAATTTACCATTGTATTGGGTGTGTTGGGGACACAAGAGACTCTTTGTTATTTGGTTGCAGGGTTGCTTGAGAGAGACCATCTTCATCCTACGCCTCCTACGGATTGATAAACCTTAGGTCATCCACTTGAGGGAAATTTGCTACTGTCCTACAAACCTCTGCACTTGGAGGCCCAACAACGTCTACAAGAAGAAGGTTTTGTAGTAGACATCAAGCACCTACCAAAGAAAGTGCAAAAATTATTACCTGATATAAACCGATGAAGTGGGGGGAGCGGACGAAAAAAATCTACGAAAAAACCCAGCGAAGGTGGGACAAAAAAACCATGGTAGGTGGGACGAAAATTGACCGACGGAGACTACCAACTGCCCCATTAGGAGTAGAGATATGTCAAGTGAAACAACACATCAAAAATGGTGCACATGGACACAATTAGGCTGCAAGATTTAGGCGAGTGAACATCCAAAGTTCCATCACTGGAAAGTGCTAAGAAAATTCCTCGCACTTGGGGAATATCAGGTTGCAGCAGCAATTTGTCCTCTTGTGCTTAGAGCAACTCTAGCAGACCCCGCATCCGCCCCGACCCGCAAAATAACCGCCAAAATGCGGGTACGGGCCGGAAAGCCTGCCCGGCCAGACCCTGCATCCCGCCCCGGCCCGCAAAATATTTTGGAGGGCGCGGCAAATTCCTGACGCCAATCCGGGAAAACGCGGGTTTCCCCCTCGCGGCTGCGGTGCCCTGCATCACAGAGAAGCAGTTGGCAGGAGGGACATTTCAGCCCCACGCTCTTTTCCCCCTCCTTCCGCGGCCGCCCGCCCTTGCTTCCGCCCGCCCGCCGCCGGCAATTCCGGCCATATCTGCGGGTAGAATCGCTCTGCGGGGCCGCCCCACACCCTCCCGCGCCGAGCCGCTGCACCGCCCCTCCGGATCCGGCGAGAAGAGCCGCCCCCCGTCGCCGCCGCCGCTGGGGATCGACCACCGCCGAGCGCACCCCCCTCGTCGCCGCCCGGGATCACTTGCCACCGATTAGTCTCTTTTTTGTGATTTTTGCGAGCTGTGTAGTAGATTGACGCGCCGGTGTGCATGTAGATGGAGTTGACCCCGTGCGAGAAGTTCTTGCTATCCGATTCGTCCGATTCGGACGACTCAGATGTGGAGACCATGCTTGCGACCTTTCGGCAGCAAACATTAGTCATGGCGCTTGCCGTGAAGGAGCATGAAGACGAGTACCGGAAGAGGAGGCGAGGATCTACTGTTGGGCGTCTGTGCATTCCTCGGAATCGCCATCTTGGGAACAAGATGTTATTTTGCGGAGAATCCTACATATCCTGCACACCTCTTCCGCAGAAGGTACCGAATGCGTCGGTCCCTCTTTGTGAAACTTGTTGAAGCTTGCGAGGCAAATTGCCGGTATTTTACTCAAAGAAGGAACGCCGCGGGCTTAAAGGGATTTAGTGCATATCAAAAAATCTCTGCAGTTATGCGGGTGATTGCATATGGCGTTCCGGCTGACTATGCCGATGAGTATCTTCGCATTGGTGAAGATATCACAATTGAGTATGTGCGTAGATTTGCGAAAGTGATCGTCCGTGTCTTTGGTCCCGAGTATCTTCATGACAAGTTTTGTATTGCACCATTGGCAAAGGGCTGGACAGTGACTAATTTTTGTATTCATTTGTATTTGTTTTCATGACAAGTTTTGTATTGCATTATTTAAGTTTGCTACGGTGATTTGAATAATTATTTGTAATGCGGATGATTATTGTTTTATGTTTGATTTGAATAATTCAGTTTGTTTTTTATTGTTGAATTATGTTAGATTTGATATTTGTGGGCTGGTGATATGCGGGGATGCAGCGGCGCAAAGAGCAGAACCCGCATAGCCGACTCGTAAAAAAGCATATTCCGTGATTTTTTTACGGATCCGTTTGGGGGGTCTGCATCTGTGTCAACCCGTGCCGGCCCACAAAAACTGTTTTGCGCAAACTGCAAACGAGTTTTGTGGGCCGACAGGATGCGGGGTCTGCTAGAGTTGCTCTTACTTTAGCCGCTCCCGCAACAGGGGCCGTGATGATAGATCCAGAATCTTCAGCTTTAGTGTTAACGACCACATCCGCAAGTTCTTCTACCACATCAGCGACGGTGGTCGTTGCAGCAGTTGGTGGGGGTAGTGCCTAGCATAACACACCTAATTACAGGTTGTCTTGGTCATGTCAATCTTGTATTTGGGCCCAATAAAACCGGACGGAGGGAATAGTTATATAGATTACCAGCCTATTTTGACTAAATTATCTATGTGGAAGAAATAAGTTACCAAATGTTAGTTATGTAGATTACCAGCCTATTTTGACGAAGTTAGCTATGTCGAAAAAATAAGTTATCAGATGCTAATTATGTAAATTACCATCATATTTTGACTAAATTATCTGTGTTGAAGAAATAAGTTATCAGATGCTAAAAATAAAAATTACCAACCTATTTTGACTAAGTTAACTATGTTGAATAATCAAGATATCAGATACTAGAAATGTAAAATATTAGTTTATTTTGACTAAGTAATATATGTTGAAGAAAGAAGTAGCACTAGGAAAAGAGTCAAGAACACGAGAATCACCTCGATGTCGTATCGCACGATTTCTCATCTACTTTGGTGCTTACGTGAGACCTGTTGCAAACAAAAACAAAAGATTGGAAACTCAAAAGATAGAACCAAATTGGAAAGTATTTTATATTGAAACAAAGAAGAAAAAATGGATACCTCATAAAATGGAAATAACTTGTTCGCGAGACACTAGATGACGCCTTAGGTGTATCAACTTGTTTGGCAGGTGCCCTGCACAAAAAAAGTAGTCAAAAAAGTGTTTGGAGAAAACTTTAGAAACAAAAAGGGGAAAACAATACAGGTACAAGTTATACATGTTATACTACTCAAATTATCATACAACAACAGCTAAGCTTACCATGAAGTGTCCACTACAATAACCATGTACAAATGACAAAAATAATACTGAAAAAAGAAGTAAAAAATATAGTGATAGATCACCTGCGTGGATCCTGCTTCGTCGGAGTGGGGGTGGGATGATCTCATTGATGCCCTTGTCAGTCACACGGATCCCAAGCTCTTGTACGATGATTTTCTTGATAGATAGATGAATATCGGCCTCTAAAGGTAGGGCAGGCTCAAGCGGTGAAACTAGACGGGGCAGGTAGCTTCGATTTCTTACGCCTCTGGTAAGTCAAAGTATTCACAAGATGAGCACCACATATTTTGACTGAAGATTCTCTGGCCGCCTCGACTTGCTTGTCTGTCATATATCGCAGGCTAAGCATGCCATCCCATGAATGGCCTGATGCCGTGTGAGAAGTCACACTCAGCATAATATGGGACTTGATAACAAGTTCATCGCCCGCATGGACAAGCATGCCTTCATCATTTGTTACTCAACTGTCCGACACTTCAGCATTGGCAACACCTGTGTGAGGGACGTCTACATCCGCTGCCTGAAGTTACATATGTTAGCCAGTTGCCTGAAGAATTATGCATACCTATTTTTACCATGAAAAATAACTCGATAATCTGCATCATCATCAGAGTCCTCATCGTCGCCATGCTGGCTCTGATCGTTGGTATCTAACTCATCAACAACTTGTTTGGCAGGGCTTTCTGTTCGACGTGGAAGATCTATTGGACGTGGTTTGCTATTTACTAAATCAACGGCCATAAAGCCATCTCTAACGCCGACCTACAAACCTCCTGCAATCGTTCGGATCACGTTGTCCGGACCGTGAAAGCCATTCAATGCCGACCTATATCGGTCTGTGGGCAGTTCGGACGCGATTTCTCCCGCAGACTGGAGACAAAAGTGTGGGAGGTTTGCGGGAGTTCGGACACCCGAAATGTAGGACTCCGACACCCCCGGCCCACCCAATCCCCCTCCCAGTCCCATTTCCTTCCACTTCGCCCCTTTTTCCCCTTGCTTTGCATCTGCACCCTCCACCTCTGCCGCTGTTGTTGTTAATCTCCGGCCACCACAAAGGCATTGCCGGACGTCCGCAACCAGCACCGACGCGCCTGCTCGCCGTCCTGATGGAGCTTTCCGCCCTGGAGCCGTTTGTACCCAGTACACTCCTGTAGGATTGAAAGTATGTCTAGAGGGGGGTGATTAGACTGTTGGGGAACGCAGTATTTCAAAAAAAAATCCTACGATCACGCAAGATCTATCTAGGGATGCATAGCAACGAGAGGGGAGAGTGTGTGTACGTACCCTCGTAGA
The DNA here is from genome assembly GCF_056163025.1 of Triticum urartu. Classification (NCBI taxonomy): domain Eukaryota; kingdom Viridiplantae; phylum Streptophyta; class Magnoliopsida; order Poales; family Poaceae; genus Triticum; species Triticum urartu. The sequence continues at coordinate 559,794,725 of NC_141878.1, read as the reverse complement.
CCAAAAGCGGAAGCGTTAAGTAGCGCGGTTGATGTAGTCGAACGTCTTCGCGATCCAACCGATCAAGTACCGAACGCACGGCACCTCCGTGATCTGCACACGTTCAGCTCGGTGATGTCCCTTGAACTCTAGATCCAATTGAGGCCGAGGGAGAGTTTCGTCAGCACGACGCCGTGTTGACGGTGATGATGAAGTTACCGACGCAGGGCTTCGCCTAAGCACTACGACAATATGACCGAGGTGGAAATCTGTGTAGGGGGGCACCGCACACGGCTAAGAGATCAACTTGTGTGTCTATGGGGTGCCCCCTCCCCCATATATAAAGGAGTGGAATAGGGGAGGGCCGGCTTCCTATGGCACGCCCCAAGGGGGGGGGGGTTCCTACTCCTAGTAGGAGTCGGTTTCCCCCCTTCCCCAGTTGGAGTAGGAGAAGAAGGAAGAGGGAGAGGGAGAGAAGGAAAGGGGGCCCGACCCCCCTCCCAATTTGGATTGGGAATGGGGGGAGCGTGCCTCCCACTTGGTCTCCTCCTCCTCTCTCCCACCATGGCCCATTAATGCCCATTAACTCCCTGGGGGTTCCGGTAACCCCCCGGTACTCCGGAAAATGCCCGAACCTATCCGAAACCTTTCCGGTGTCCAAACATAGCCTTCCAATATATCAATCTTTATGTCTCGACCATTTCGAGACTCCTCGTCATGTCTGTGATCACATCCGGGACTCCGAACTATCTTCGGTACATCAAATCACATAACTCATAATACATATCATCATCGAACGTTAAGCGTGCGGACCCTACATGTTTGAGAACTATGTAGACATGACCGAGACTCATCTCAGGTCAATAACCAATAGCGGAACCTGGATGCTCATATTGGTTCCTACATATTCTACGGAGATCTTTATCGGCCAAACCGCATAACAACATATGTTTGTCCCCTTTGTCATCAGTATGTTACTTGCCCAAGATTCGATTGTCGGTATCATCATACCTAGTTCAATCTCGTTACCGGCAAGTCTCTTTACTCGTTCCTTAATGCAACATCCGCAACTAACTCATTAGTCACATTGCTTGCAAGGCTTATAGTGATGTGCATTACCGAGAGGGCCTAGAGATACCTCTTTGACAATCGGAGTGACAAATCCTAATCTCGATCTATGGCAACTCAACAAACACCATCGGAGACACCTGTAGAGCATCTTTATAATCACCCAGTTATGTTATGACGTTTGATAGCACACTAAGTGTTCCTCCGGTATTCGGGAGTTGCATAATCTCATAGTCATAGGAACATGCATAAGTTATGAAGAAAGCAATAGCAATAAACTAAACGATCATAGTGCTAAGCTAACGGATGGATCTAGTCCATCACATCATTCTATAATGATGTGATCCCGTTTATCAAATGACAACACATGTCTATGGCTAGGAAACTTAACCATCTTTGATTAACGAGCTAGTCAAGTAGAGACATATTAGGAATACTCTGTTTGTCTATGTATTCACACATGTATTAAGTTTCTGGTTAATACAATTTTAGTATGAATAATAAACATTTATCATGATATAAGGAAATATAAATAACAAATTTATTATTGCCTTTAGGGCATATTTCCTTCAGTCTCCCACTTGCACTAGAGTCAATAATCTAGATTACATTGTAATGATTCTAACACCCATGGAGTCTTGGTGTTGATCATGTTTTGCTCGTGAGAGAGGCTTAGTTAACGGGTCTGGAACATTCAAATCCGTATGTATCTTGCAAATCTCTATGTCTCCCTCCTAGACTTGATCGCGGATGGAATTGAAGCGTCTCTTGATGTGCTTTGTTCTCTTGTGAAATCTGGATTCCTTTGTCAAGGCAATTGCATCAGTATTGTCACAAAAGATTTTTATTGGACCCGATGCACTAGGTATGATACCTAGATTGGATATGAACTCCTTCATCCAGACTCCTTCATTTGCTGCTTCTGAAGCAGCTATGTCTTCCGCTTCACACGTAGATCCCGCCACGACGTTTTGCTTAAAACTACACCAACTGTCAGCTCCATCATTCAATAAAAATACGTATCCGGTTTGTGACTTAGAGTCATCCGGATCAGTGTCAAAGCTTGCATGGACGTAACCGTTTACGACGAGCTCTTTGTCACCTCCATAAACGAGAAACATATCCTTAGTCCTTTTCATGTATTTCAGGATAGTCTTGACCGTTGTCCAGTGATCCACTCTTGGATTACTTTGGTACCTCCCTGCTAAACTAATAGCAAGGCACACATCAGGTCTGGTACACAACATTGTATACATGATAGAACCTATGGCTGAAGCATAGGGAATGAATTTCATTTTTTCTCTCTATCTTCTGCAGTGGTCGGGCATTGAGTCTGACTCAACTTCACACCTTGTAACACAGGCAAGAACCCTTTCTTTGCTTGATCCATTTTGAACTTTTTAAAAACTTTATCAAGGTATTTGCTTTGTGAAAGTCCAATTAAGAGTCTTGATCTATCTTTATAGATCTTAATGCCCAATATATAAGCAGCTTCACCGAGGTCTTTCATTGAAAAATTCTTATTCAAGTATCCTTTTATGCTATTCAGAAATTCAGTATCATTTACAATCAACAATATGTCATCCACATATAATATCAGAAATGCTACAGAGCTCCCACTCACTTTCTTGTAAATACAGACTTCTCCAAAAGTCTGTATAAAACCATATGCTTTGATCACACTATCAAAGCATATATTCCAACTCCGAGATGCTTGCACCAGTCCATAAATGGATCGCTGGAGTTTACACACTTTGTTAGCATCTTTTGGATCGACAAAACCTTCTGGTTGCATCATATACAACTCTTCTTTAAGATATCCATTAAGGAATGTAGTTTTGACATCCATTTGCCAAATTTCATAATCATAAAATGCGGCAATTGCTAACATGATTCGGACGGACTTAAGCATCACTACGGGTGAGAAGGTCTCATCGTAGTCAACTCCTTGAACTTGTCGAAAACCTTTCGCAACAAGTCGAGCTTTGTAGACAGTAACATTACCGTCAACGTCAGTCTTCTTCTTGAAGATCCATTTATTCTCTATGGCTTGCCGATCATCGGGCAAGTCAACCAAAGTCCATACTTTGTTCTCATACATGGATCTCATCTCAGATTTCATGGTCTCAAGCCATTTTGCGTAATCTGGGCTCATCATCGCTTCCTCATAGTTCGTAGGTTCATCATGGTTAAGTAACATGACTTCCAAAATAGGATTACCGTACCACTCTGGTGTGAATCTTACTCTGGTTGACCTACGAGGTTTGATAGTAACTTAATCAGAAGTTTCATGATCATCATCATTAGCTTTCTCACTAATTGGTGTAGGAATCACTGGAACTGATTTCTATGATGAACTACTTTTCAATAGGGGAGCAGGTACAGTTACCTCATCAAGTTCTACTTTACTCCCACTCACTTCTTTTGAGAGAAACTCCTTCTCTAGAAAGGATCCATTCTTAGCAACGAATATCTTGCCTTCGGATCTGTGATAGGTGTACCTGTTGGGGAACATAGTATTTCAAAAAAAATTCCTACGATCATGCAAGATCTATCTAGGAGAAGCATAGCAACGAGCGGGAAGAGTGTGTCCACGTACCCTCGTAGAACGAAAGTGGAAGCATTAGTAACGCGGTTGATGTAGTCGAACGTCTTCGCGATCCAACCGATCAAGTACCGAACGCACGGCACCTCCGAGATCTGCACATGTTCAGCTCAGTGACGTCCCTCGAACTCTAGATCCAGCTGAGGCCGAGGAAGAGTTTCATCAGCACGACGGCGTGGTGACGGTGATGATGAAGTTGCCGACACAGGGCTTCGCCTAAGCACTACGACAATATGACTGAGGTGGAAAACTGTGGAGGGGGGGCACCGCACACGGCTAAGAAATCAACTTGTGTGTCTATGGGTGCCCCCTGCCCACGTATATAAAGGAGGGAGGAAGAGGAGGCCGGCCTAGGAGGGGCGTGCCTATAGGGGGAGTCCAACTAGGATTCCCAATCCTAGTTGGAGTCCCCATCCTTTTCCAAGAGAGGAGAGAGGGAAGGAGTAGGAGAGGGAGAAGGAAAGAGACGGGGGCGTCGCCCCCTCCCTAGTCCAATTCGGACTTGCCATGGGGGGGCGCGGCCACCCCTTGAGGCCCTTCTCTCCTTTCCCATATGGCCCATTAAGGCCCACTACTTCCCCTGGCGAATTCCCGTAACTCTCCGGTACTCCGAAAAATACCCGAATCACTCAGAACCTTTCCGATGTCCGAATATAGCCTTCCAATATATCGATCTTTATGTCTCGACCATTTCGAGACTCCTCGTCATGTCCATGATCTCATCCAGGACTCCAAACAACCTTCGGTACATAAAATCACATAACTCATAATACAAATCGTCATCGAACGTTAAGCGTACGGACACTACGGGTTCGAGAACCATGTAGACTTGACCGAGACACATCTCCGGTCAATAATTAATAGCGGAACCTGGATGCTCATATTGGCTCCTACATATTCTACGAAGATCTTTATCGGTCAAACCGCATAACAATATACGTTGTTCCCTTTGTCATCGATATGTTACTTGCCCGAGATTCGATCGTCGGTATCCTCATACCTAGTTCAATCTCGTTACCGGCAAGTCTCTTTACTCATTCCGCAATGTATCATCCTGTAACTAACTCATTAGTCACATTGCTTGCAAGGCTTATAGTGATGTGCATTACCGAGAGGGCCTAGAGATACCTCTTTGACAATCGGAGTGACAAATCCTAATCTCGATCTATGGCAACTCAACAAACACCATCGGAGACACCTGTAGAGCATCTTTATAATCACCCAGTTATGTTATGACGTTTGATAGCACACTAAGTGTTCCTCCGGTATTCGGGAGTTGCATAATCTCATAGTCATAGGAACATGCATAAGTTATGAAGAAAGCAATAGCAATAAACTAAACGATCATAGTGCTAAGCTAACGGATGGATCTAGTCCATCACATCATTCTATAATGATGTGATCCCGTTTATCAAATGACAACACATGTCTATGGCTAGGAAACTTAACCATCTTTGATTAACGAGCTAGTCAAGTAGAGACATATTAGGAATACTCTGTTTGTCTATGTATTCACACATGTATTAAGTTTCTGGTTAATACAATTTTAGTATGAATAATAAACATTCATCATGATGAAATATAAACAATAACTTTATTATTGCCTCTAGGGCATATTTTCTTCAGTCTCCCACTTGCATTAGAGTCAATAATCTAGTTCACATCGTCATGTGACACACCAATAGTTCACATCTTTATGTGATTAGTTCACATCTTCATGTGACTAATACCCAAAGGGTTTACTAGAGTCAATAATCTAGTTCACATCGCTATGTGATTAACACCCAAAGAGTGATCATGTTTTGCTTGTGAGAAAAGTTTAGTCTATGGGTCTGCAACATTCAGATCCGTATGTATTTTGCAAATTACTATGTCTATAATACTCTGCACGGAGCTACTCTAGCTAATTGCTCCCACTTTCAATATGTACCACAGGACAGAGGGACGGCCATCTATGTGAGCACACTCTTGGATGAAGCTGAAGGGGAATTATGTGTGGGACGACATGGTCCGTTCATGAAAAACCTGTTGGACATCCGGGTTCTAGTCGAATTTGAGACCTTGTTGTACTAGACTTAACTTGCATGCTATGTATGGATGATTTGTGCTACTTTTATCCGAACTTTGATGAATATCGACCAGTTTGCATGAATTTCGTTTGATTTATCAAAATATGGATCGAAACGTATGCGGCTAGCGTTAGATGGCGGTCTCCCACATCTGTATCCGTGGACTGGCCTCACTCTGTCCGCGAACGGATGCGGGAGAAAATTTATGGGTTGTTGTTGAAGATGCCCTAAGTTATTGATTTTTATGGGATTTTCTAGTCTTTTAATTTTTCTTTTTCTGGTTAACCTGTTAAATACTTTTTATATATGATAGATAGATATGACAAATGGGGAGTATTTGATGGTTTTCCCCTGTTGAACTGGATTTCAAACGTGCAAGAAAGTTGGAGGTGGATAAGATTGACCAAATTCATGAATTAGAGACTGACGAATCAAAAACGTCTTACGCTCCGGAAGATCAGCGAAAAAACACCCCACTTGAAGTACCCAAGACTGAACAAGTTGGTCACCGCATACTTCTTCAGTCAAGTCATATTTCGGACCTTTCAAGGAGTCTATTTTAGTTTATCTTGTCCTAGGTAAATATTGTTTAATTTTGCTAGTGCAAGGCAAGTAATTTTGCTAGCGCGTCGTGTATTTTGTGGCACGATGCACACGCTGTAATTCAGAAATCTCCTTGTAGAAGATCGTTCCATGCATGTGGAATGCTGCTCTTAATCCTTCCACGGTCCTCATTCAGGTAAGGGAAAACACGGCGAGACGTACTTGCTAGATTCAGACTTTTGCAAACGAAGTTGTTTAATCACGGGAGATGAAATTTCCAGTATTGCGGTGATGTTAAATGCTACGGAAATTTCCGCACGATGGAAGACCAATAGGAGTATTTTGTGTTATGTAATGGTGTGCTTCATGCACAAAACAGCTACGGTTGCAAGCAGTGGCGCAGCCTCATTTTCAATCCCTTATTTCGTTGTAAATTTTGGCGGCATAAATTCCCAGTCGCGTACAGAGGAGCGAAAAGCGACCAAGGCTGATCTGAACTTGGCCTACAAGTTTCGAGCTAAATATCTGCATCCATCGGTAGCTAATTAATAAACATGCACGACGAAATGGTGTACACATTGTCCCCTCAAAGTTGTTTTTGCATTTGAAAGTTTGTATCTTTGCATCACCTATGAATATACTACTGTACGTGGAAAAACTTTTCTTTACCAATAGCGTCAAGCCGTCAACATCTGCGACCTTGAGCTGGGCTTTTTCCTTCAGGAAAAGTTCTGTACACATGCATGAGGAAGACTCCACTTGGCCATCCCGACCCCCAAGCCACTCCCACGAGCGTCCTCGGGGGAAACCCTAGCGCGCCACCCCTCGTCCTCCCTCGTCGATCTCCCCCCCCCCTCCCCCCTCCGCCGCCGCCACCGCACAGCGCCGCCGGGCAAAGACCGGCCGGCGTTGGTGGCGGCGAGGATCTTGCCCCTTTCCTCACGGTTGGCGTCCGGCGCGGGACGGTGCGGCGCGAGACGGCGCTGGGCTGGGCAGGGCCCAGTGGCGCGGCGGAGGGCGTGCTGGGTGGCGGCGGTGCAGCTGCGGCTTGAGGCCCCTCCAACGCGCGGCGGCTGCGGCTTCTCTGGCGGTGGCGCGAGTTATCCCGGCGGCGGCTTGGCGGCGTGGTGCGGCGGAGCTCCGGCGATGACTCGGCGGCGGGCTGGAGGGCTAGGCACCGTCCAGTGGTGCTGCCTCCGCGGCGGTTGCGGCTTGGGGCCTTTGACCCCGATCCGATCTGGATCTGGTGGTGCCTGGGTCTGGGCCATGGCGGCTGGCGAGGCATGGGAATCGTCGGGGCTTGTCGGCCTCTAGGCACCATGGGGGTGCCGGCGGCGACGCGTGCCCGGCGTGGTGATGCTGGTGGACGATGGTGGTCATCTTCTTCTCGAGATGGCCGGCCAGAGGCTCGGTGATCGGATCTCGAGATCCATCATCTTGTCCCGGCTGCGAGTAGGGGAGACATGGTTGCCGGTGAAAACCGAGCCGACGGCAGGCGATTGCGGCGCTCTCGCCGTTACCTTGATGGAGGCATCGTCGTGTAACTACTGTCGACCCATTCGTGCTGCTCCGGGGAAAACCCTAGGATCTGGTGTTCCAGATCAGACGATGGCGGCACTGCGGTGTCGTCTCTCTTTTGGGAGCATCATTTGCGGAGCAGCGCTGGATGTCAGAGGCAGGAGGTGGAGCGGCTTCGTCTTGCACGGAGCTTCGGTGGTGATGTCAAGTCATGCCTGACCGACAGGTGCTACGCTTTGTCATGCCTGGTCGGCAGGTGCTACGCACGACAGATCTTCCAAGGACTTCAAGCTGTGTTGGCTGGTCATACCTGGCGGCATGTCGCTGAGGTGTATCAGTGGCGACCGCGACGTGCTCAGCTGTTTGCGCGTAGGGAGGAAGTGCCGTTTGGCGCCGTGGTGGCGTGGACGATAGCTAGACCAAGCAAGATTGATGCATCAGTACAGTTCTGAAGATGGAGCGGTGGCAGTTGGCGGCGGCGGCATCTGAGTGCACGCCGGACCGGTGAGACCCATGCCCGGGAGGCGTTCTGGATGGGATCTCAGGTCTTAGATGTTAGGTTTGGCTGCGATGTCTGTTTGGTATTAGGCCCAGGCTATCTACGCCCCTTCATCAGCTGGATAGAGATGCTTAGTCGGCGGCTTTAGCCTTACTATTGTATTACTTTATAAGGTCTTGTGAGAATAATTAATAAAGTGGCCGTATGCATCACTCAAATGCAGAGGCCGAGGGTCATCCTCCTTTTCTAAAAAAACATGCATGAGGGACAAGCCGGCAAGTAAGCAAGGGAGATTGGCACACTAGCTAAGCACTTTGTACCCATCAAATCAATTAATCTTCTCGCGCAAACTAGTATCCGGCTCTTCTGCCGGCCCAGCAAAAGAGATACTGCTAACCATTATAAAAACTCAATGGAATTTAGACATCAAGTCAAAAGTCGAATTTCGTCTATTCTTCCATGCATCTACTACAAAAACGAATGTAGCTAACCTAAACAAAAGGAAAGATGAAACGTCCACACTAGTAAGAATGTAAGATGCTTCGGTACACACTGTGCTCCAGTGTCTTGATCTCCTAGCTAGAGGGCAGGTATATTTATTTCATTCGTACTTCCAACGCGACCAGCCAAATTCATTGGAGTAGTACTAGCTAGCTGCTCTTCCAAAATTTTCTCTTTGCACTTTTGACTTTGTGCAAAGGAGCTTATTCGGGGGCACGAACCCAACCCAGGTCCTGTCCGTTGTCTTGAGCGCAGACGTCCACTGTACACACTGAACACCACAGTTGATCGTCCCTTTTTTCCTATAAAAAAATTCCCGAGATAAAAAAATTGAAAGGTTGAAATGCATCTTCAACAACTCGAGCACTCTTTTGCAAGTCGAACGACGCCAGAGATCTCTTGGAGCCCGGATCGGACGGCCCTGGCCGACAGAGCAGGAAGAGCGCAGGGCCTCTCAGGCCAACTCCACCGCACGGTCCTAAACGGACGTCCGGATTAGCCGGATTTTGTCCCTTTGGAGCGCCGATGGGTTTGCCCGTATCCGCCTTTGTCAGACGCGCACGCGCGGCCGCACCCAAATCGTGTCCAGGATGGACGTAAATAAAACAAATATAAAAACTAGAATGAAATAACTAAAAAACTAAATAAAAGCATTTTAAAAAAACATAAAACATATATAGGGGACGGCCACTTAAACGGCCCAGTTTGCACAGCCACTTAAAAGGCCCGGTTTTCATAATTAACATATAAAACAAAATAAAAAATGCCTCCGCCTCCCGCGCGCTCCTGCCGCGCCCGTCGGTGCCGTGGCCGTCGCCGTCTTCACTGGCCGCCGGTGTCGTCGTCGTCGCTGACGAGGTTGACATAGTTCGGCGGCGTCCACAGGTGGGCCGGAGGTGCGTGGTGGACGGGGGCGGGCTGGACGGCCTGCACCACCTCCTCCCGTGGCGAGGCCTCCCGCTCCGGTGACCGCGGCGGAGTGGGGCACCAGTTCACGCCCACGCCGGCGGACATCTCTGGAGCAGTGCAGGACCAGCACCACCCCTGGCCCAGCAGCTGCTGGAACGCGGCCGGCGGGTCCTCCCTCCTCTCGTCCTCCACGGCCACCATCTGGAGTTCCGGGAAGGCGACGTCCCCGGCGGCAGAGAGGGCCATGGCCTCCTCCAGGCCGTCCCACTGCCGCTCGTCGTGCGTGTACATGGAGTCGTCCATGACACGCTTGAGGAGACGGGCCTCCTCCTCCGCTGACATGCGAGGAGGTGGACGGGGCGATGGAGACGGCGATGGCGACGGCGTGGGCGTGACGCCGTGCTCCTGGGCGCGCCCCTGTCGTGGCCGCCGCGGCCCCATCGAGGTGCCGGCGAAGAAGGACGCGCGCCTGGTGTCGTGCTCGTCACAAAATCAGGTGTCCCACAGCGCGGAGTCAGGGCGTACCTGGGGTCGTAGAAGAGGTCGTCGGGGAGGAGGAGGCGGCGCTCGATCTCCTCTTCGCGCGCACGGCCGCTCGTCGGAACCGACGGGATCGGGACCCGGTCGGCGGACAGATGCCAGTTATTGGGGAGATGGGCGTCGCTCTAGGGGAGCGGCGTCCTCGTCTCCCAATAACGGCGGCACACCGACGCGCGGACGTAATGCCGGTCGCGCGCGCCGGCGGACGTGGGCGCGATGGAGAACGCGGGCGGCGCGGGGGGCCGGCGTGGTGGCGATGGCGACGACGTCTCCTCCTTCTTCACCGAGCCGCGGCGGTGTCCCGACGAGGAGCCAACCTCGCGGTCGTGCCTGCCTTTGCGGCCGTAGTTCCATAGCCCCATGGCTGCGGGCGGCCGGCCAGCGAGTTCTTGGCTAGGGTTTGGGACGTGGTCGCCGCTGTCGGGTTTCGAGGAGGCCGCGGGGTGGCGTGGGACACTGTGGACGACGACTCGGTCCACGCTTCCCACTTAAAGAAGGACGGCGACCTTTCGATATGCGGATGACAGGTGGGGCCGCCCGCTCGTGCGCATTGATGTGGGCGGGTGGGAGGTAGGTGGCCGCCTGCCACGCGGCCCCGACGCGAACGAGCGCGCGTCCGTTTGGTGTCCGCCGCGACCCAAACCCGGCGCAAGTTTGCGCTCGAAATGGATCGGCCCGGAGACAAAACGAACAGGATGGATCCGGACCGTCGCGCGCTAGACCACCTCCTTTGTCCATTTTACCCTAAACGAACGGGACCGGACAGGATATGGTCGCGCGGTGGAGTTGGCCTCAGAGGCGGCCGAGAGTCTGCACTCTGCAGACAAGAGTTGTACGCAACTCTGGTCAGACAAATCTGGAATGTTCCTCCATTCTTCTCTCTGCGATGCACGTACGTACTCCTACTGTGCGTGCAAGTTTTGTCAACAAAACCAGCCCACTTGGAGTTGGAGCGCCCAAGTCCCGGGCAAGTCGGTCACCAGCGCACATGCGCACAGGATCGAGACGCGATCTTCTTCAGTCAAGTCATTTTCCGACGTTCAAACCAGACCTCCATTAGAAATAAGCTTTCCTGTTGCCCCTCAAACAGTGTCTACGATGCACGCGTCAGTCACCCAGAAGGCCGGAACTCAAATCTCCCCGCTGAAGCTTGATTACGTGACGTCCATCCATGCATGTGGATTTGCCACGCAACTTCAGCGTCCATCCGTAGCCTAATCCATGGTCATCACTCAGCTGCAGATTCAGGTCAGGCAGGGAAAGACGGGCAGACATACATACATACAGACAGACAGACAAACAGTGAGTACCGTACTGCATTCTGACTTCAGAGGCAGAGAATTTGTTTACGCGCTGCGAAAATTCCACAAGGATCTTCCGTCGTGATGTTAATTGGCGGCGGCACGCATGCTGATCACAAGTAAATTGTACGGAAATTTCCGCACGGAGTCCTGCGGCCAGGAGCATGTATGCCGTCTACCATCGAATCAGTCTTTCTTTTGTAATTATAAATCCAGAATGTTGGGGAATGCAATCAACGTCGCTTGATTGCATGCTTCTGCATCGGCACAGCTCCGCGTACGGCCGGGCTGGCGGCGTTTTCCCCTAACTCGGTTTTCACTACTAATTTTTCGCGGCATTGGCCTGTTGCGTTGTACACTGCACCTGTTGCGTTTTCGATCAGATTATCTACTAACTTTCATCTAATAAATTTCATGATCTTGAGCGCATTGAGCGATATGTCACAGCATAGGATCGACTACACCAATACACCATACATATCTTCTCCAAGTTGACTTTGCATTTTAAAACTATGTATCTTTGCTCCACCCATCAATATACATACATGGCACCACCGTCGAGTGTATTTTCTACGTACTTGTAGCGTCGCCGTCCATGACGTTTGAGCTGGGGCGCTAGGAAAAGATCCGCACTTTTTTCTCCAAAAGGTCGACGCATAATATTCAGGCAGGCCCACTTTGAACCTTGCACATCTCTTTCATGCAACCAGTGGACTTTCTGAATAAGCGAGTAGTAGGTCAGGATCAAAATTGGAAATTATGGGACGAAGTTTGACATCCGTGTGCGTTTTATATTCTTTTTCTGCGGGTGACATTCTTGTTTGTAGTCGTGTAGATGCTGGATTACGCTGGGAAATTTCGCATGTCGTTCTTCGATCGAGCTGAGTATAGAATGCGCACAGCAGCTTAACAAGTGGCGTGAAGCAAGCTAGCTACTGACCTAAAATTCTCATATTTGGGGTAATCTATATATCTTGTCTCCTAGAGGGTAGGTTTTTTCTCGATGAAGCCTTAGAGGTAGGTACTTCCAAGGCATATTGTACTGTTAATTGTCCAACAAGACGGGCCAATTAACAGAACCACCTGCTACCATCCAAATCCGGGGCTTGACAAAGCGCACCATATGTAAAGTACTCCAGAAGATTCTGTATAGCAGCTGCTCTTAAATTTTGACCCCCGTGCATTTCGACAGACGTCTTCAACGGGTCAGCAAAGTCGTGGGCATGGTCGGTGCTTGCCGCACGTCCTGTGTACACACTACGTAAATGTACCCCGCGGTCATCCCATTTCTGTAAAGAATGTTTGTGGTGCATGTTTTCAACAGCGAAGAACATGATTCCTCTTTGAACCTGGTAAAAAAATTCGTGCACGATAGTAAGAGTTAGCAGAGTCAATCGACCAGCAGATAATTATTAAGCCCTAGAGTTAGCTAGCTAGATCAAGGAGAGGGATTAAAAGAAGACGAGAGCTCTGAGCTTTTCGCTCTCTTTTCACCATGGAGTACTCCTCGCCGACCTCCCATTTGCATTCTCTTGACCGGTTCCTGCGGTGCCACGTAGCTGTCGAACGTACACGACCGTGGCCCACCTCCCGCATACAAGTCAAAGTCAAGAGTCGAGTGGTTTTCAAGAGCAACGTCGCCGTACGCCACCGCAAAACCAAATCGATCGATCGCGCGAGGTTCCACTTCCGTCGCCGGTACCGCGAGGTCCGTCCGTCCATCCACGTCGCCTATAAAGCGACCGCGGCCGGCGCCGCTAGAGGGTACTGATCATCCACGCATCGATCCCGTAGCTTCTTCCCAAGTTGCGAGATCATGGTGCGCGCGCTCTCACCTTCTTCTCCCGTCGCCCCCTCCTCCTTCTACGCTCTGCTGCTGCTCGTAGTGGCCGCGTTCATCGGGCCGCTGCGGGTGGCGACGGCGCAGAGCGTGCCGGCGCCGGTGCCGGTCCGCGTCGGGGTGATCCTGGACTGGGCGAACAAGGGGTCGTCGGCGGTGTCGCTGCGGCGGCGGACCGGCATTCAGATGGCGGTGGAGGACTACTACGCGGCGCACCCGGGGTCGGCCACCAGGGTGGAGCTCCATTTCGGGGACTCCAAAGGGGACGTCGTCGGCGCCGCTTCCGCCGGTAAGCTCGCTCCCTAGTTGCTTCTCTAATAATTATGGTCTTTCGCTTCATGAATCTATGCAAGCTCGTACGCCAGCTACAGTCTACTATAACACTTGTAAGCGCAAGCTTGCCGTCTCGACATTAGCTCTCTAGCCTGGCCGTTTTAGTCCCTCGATCACCGGTGGCTGCTGCGCGCATGGGACTGTGCAGCTCTTATGGTTGCGCGGTGCTCCCGCCGGGCTCGGCCACCAAGGTGGATCTCCATTCCAGGGCCGGACGTCGCCGGGGACGACGTCCTCGGCGCCACTTCCGGTGGTAATTAGTTAACCTACCCCTCTCTCTCTCTCTCTCTCGCTTATCACGTACGCCACCATGGCTGCTAGCTGTAATTAAGCTCCTAAATCACGTTCGTCTCGAGATTAGCACTATCTTTTGTCCTAGTCGATCCCACTGGGCCGGGGTTGCTAGCTGCGCGCGCACGACCGTGCAGCTCCCGCCGACTATGGTACACGAGAGCCACTAGCAGACTAGCTGTTCTGTGGTGCCGCCGGATGCGGCGCCTCTCACGGCCGGCTACCGGGCCGCCAGCCTTAGAATTGTCGCCTTGCATGGACATCCATCGTGGCCGGCCCTGTCGCATTTTGTCCGGACAGACAGCTAGCTTCTGTTCTGGGTCGTCAACAAAAGGAGGAGGACGCACGGGGACAAATTAACAACCACCACATCTCGATCGAACTGCGCTGGAATCTCTCAACTAATCCATTTTTAACCGTGACCGGTGGACTCCCAAGTGTAGATAATGGCTACTGTACGTGCGTGCCCGTCGGCCTGTGGCTTAATTATGTTCGGTAGCTTGGGTTCGATCATTGGACACTTGGACTGGCGTGGCGTGACTGGTCTTCGCGGTCTGCTTCTTCACCGCGTATATATGCATGCACGTGCTACCGCGCGAGTCGGTCAAGCTTCATGGCTCATGTGGTTGTAGCTAGATTGGCTGGGGACGACAGTCGACGATAACGACGTAGATAGATGCCTCAAATCTTTATATCCGTTCTGCAACGCACCGCAACCACTCCCCTAGATGCATGGGATCCAAGTTTCAACCGGCGTGACGGGCACCATGTGGAGGACGTACGTACGTGCATCATATGCATGTCGGGTCAGCAACGTTGAACGGCCAGTCCAAAATTAGCAGCACTCTTGAAAATTCTTACTACGCTATATATAGTACTTGTCATGGCCAGTCATGCATTCATCATCGTTGTCGGTCATCCATGTATGCAGTCCAAGCTAGCTAGCTAGCATGTGTGTCGTCTGGCTCTGGTCTGGGAGACGACTCGCTTTCAACTTCCTTGTCAAAGTCTCGAGCACAAAGATGGGCGCTAGCTTGTTAATTTGGCCGATGAAAGTGACTCGAGAGGTTCTAATAGATCTTTCACGACAGGAAATTCGGATGTTTATTAGTACTTTACGAACCACTGTACATGTTTTCTGGTGCAGCCGCAGTCATCTTTGGTACACCAACTACTGTAGATGGCTTGTTAATTTGGTCGTGATATTGACTGCTCAGCTTCTATAGATCTTTCATTTTTCTCGCCTTTTGTTTGGAAAACTATTAGTAGTATCTGTTAGACGTGTACGTGCAGGACACGTCCAGCCGGCCGAATCAAGGAGGATTCGTATCTTAGTCTGTTTCGTTTATTTCCAAATATTGTAGCCTCCTTGTACTATATAATCCCATCACGGGATCAAATCAATCCAAGCGCAACAATTATAATTGCCTTCATGGTATTAGATTAGAGTTTTCGATCCTCTCTCTCCTCTCGTCTCACGCACGTAACCTGTACGCATGGCGCCGACACCCTAAGAGATCGCGGCCCAGGAGGAGGCCGCCGCCGCCGCCGCCGCCCTTGCTGAGGCTAACGCCAGGGCTGCTCTCTGGGCCCTCGCAGCCGCACTTCCAAGCATCCGCGCCGTCGTTCCGGTCACCCTCGAGCTCTCCACCTCCAACTATCTCCAATGGCGCGGCATGTTCTCCGACGCTGTCCAGAAGTACGCCTTGGAGGACCATCTACTCGAGGCAGAATACCCCACCCATCCGACGCCGCAGTGGGGTCGAAACGACGCCATCGTCCGTTCATGGATCAACAGCGCCGTCGCGCCTGAACTTCTCGCCATGATCGTTGACACCACCACGCCACTCCCTGCCCACTCGTTGTGGACGCGGCTCTCCAACATCTACCACGACAACTCCGAGACTCGCTCCTCCTACCTCGAGCAAGAGTTCCATGGTCTCCAGCAAGGCACCATGACCGTGGCTGACTATTGTCGCAAGCAGAAGGTCCTCTCTGACGAGCTCAACGCGCTGGGCACGACCATCACCGACAAGCGTCTCGTTCAGAACACGCTCCGCGGCCTCGGATCACGGCTTGCCTACATGCGCACGTTGACCCTCAAGCAGCGCCCACTCCCGTCCTTTCTGGATGTGCGCTCGTCCCTTCTGCTCGAGGAGCTCACGCTGCAGCAGTCAGTTTCCTCCTCCTCGACTCCGACCGCCTTCGTCGCCCGAGGCGTCTCTGCGCCTCCCCCATCGCGCGGACCTGCAGCTACCATGCCGCCTCCGCGTCGCCCCGACACATGCCGTAACTTCCAACGTGGGAGTTGCCGATTTGGCGCGCAATGCCGCTATCTCCACTCCGGACCTTCCCAACAGCAAGGCGGCAACACAAACCCACCGGCGAAGGGCTCGCTGGCACCATGGCCATCCATGCAAAACCCTTGGGCAGGGTCCATCCAGATGTGGGCAGGTCAGCCTCAGCGACCGTCCCTTCTTGGTCCGGCACAGGCACATCATGCCATGATAACCCACCCGCCTCCCTGGCCCTATGGTGCCGCCTCGCCAATGCCCTGGTCAGCAGGAACGCCGACGCCACCCATATCTTGGCCGACCGGAGCGCCGCCACCCGCTCCATCATCTGGACCGACATATGCTAATCTGCATCCGTCCTTCGACCAAGGATCACTCATGCAGGCTTTCAACACAATGTCCTTGACACCACCATCTTCAAACGAATGGTACATGGACTCAGGCGTTTCCGCTCACATGACCGGCAATCAGGGTAACCTTTCACACCTCCTCCCTTCTAACTCCTCTTACCCTCATGTCATCGTTGGCAATGGTCAAGCCCTTCCCATCACGTGCACCGGTCACACCACCCTCTCTACTCCTAATCATTCATTCTCTCTTAACAATGTTCTAGTTACACCCGACATTATCAAAAATCTTATTTCTGTACATAAGCTCACCATTGATAATCTTGTTTCTGTTGAGTTTGATCCTTTTGGTCTCTCTGTGAAGGACTTCCGCACGAAGAACGAGATCGTCAGGTGCAATAGTTCCGGCGAACTCTACCCTTTCTGGTGACCGTCTTCCACTCCGCAAGCTCTCTCCGCCACCACGTCATCCTCAACATTGTGGCATCGTCGCCTAGGCCATCTCAGTAGTCAAGCTTTGTCACACCTAGCACGTGCTTTTTCTTTTCCTTATAACAAAAACAATAACGATGACCATTTATGTCATACTTATCAATTAGGAAAACATGTTCGCCTACCTTTTGATACATCTACTACTCAGACTACTTGTCCGTTTCAACTCATCCATTGTGATTTGTGGACTTCGCCTCTTCCTAGTGTGTCTGGCTACAAATACTACCTAGTTGTGTTAGATGATTTCACCCATTACCTTTGGACTTTTCCTTTGCGATTAAAATATGAGACTTTCTCTACACTCAAACACTTTTTTGCCTATGTCTCCACTCAGTTTAAAGCAACCATCCAATCTGTACAGTGTGACAATGGACGCGAATTCGACAATACCAGTGCTCACAAGTTTCTCCTATCCCTTGGTGCCACCCTTCGCATGTCTTGTCCATACACCTCTCCACAGAACGGCAAAGCTGAACGTGTCATCCGCTCCACTAATAACATGGTGCGTTCCCTTCTTTTCCAAGCCAGCTTACCACCGGCCTATTGGGTTGAAGCTCTTCACACTGCCACTTTCCTCTTCAACCTACACCCAACCAAAACATTGCAACAGCGTACACCTTATGAGGCTCTTCGCGGCCTACCTCTCCCCCTAGAGCACTTGCGTATTTTCGGTTGTCTGTGCTATCCTAACCTATCCGCTATAGCACCACACAAACTAGCTCCACGCACGACCGCATGCGTTTTCCTAGGGTACCCCTCTAACCATCGCGGATATCGCTTTCTTGACCTCACTACACATAAATCATCATCTCTAGACATGTTGTCTTCGATGAGAACACCTTCCCTTTCGCTAAACAATGCACACCACCCCCTACTGCCATTGATCTGTCCTTTTTAGATGATCATCCTATCATTCTTCCCTCACAAATCAACCAACCTCCAGCACCGATGCTGGCCACACCACATCCACCTGAGCCACCCATGCCTCCTACACCTGAGCCGCCCACCCCTCCCACTCCTCCAGTTACACCTCCAACTCTACCTGTAGTTTTGGCTCCTGTTGGACCTCCCCTTGCCGACAATTCTCACTCGATGTTTACCCGTGGAAAGCGTGGCCTATCTTTGCCTGTTGATCGTCTTAATCTTCTTGTTGATGTCCCTAGTCCTCTACCTAAGAGCTACCGAAGTGCTCTTAAAGATACTCACTGGCACTCTGCTATGGTGGACGAATTTAGTGCCCTTCAAAACAATCAAACTTGGGATCTTGTTCCCCGTCCTCCCGGTGCCAATGTCATTTCTGGTAAATGGATATTTCGGCACAAGCTTAAGCAAGATGGGTCCCTGGATCGCTACAAAGCACGTTGGGTCCTCCGCGGCTTCACCCAGCGTGCCGGCGTCGATTACGGCGAGACTTTTAGCCCCGTTGTCAAGCCAGCAACAGTTCGAACCGTCCTCTCTCTTGCTGTTGCACAAGACTGGCCGGTACACCAGCTCGACATCAACAATGCTTTCCTACATGGTACACTCAATGAGACAGTCTACTGTGTGCAGCCGTCGGGATTCGTCGATGTCGCCAAACCGGACCATGTGTGCCGCCTCAATAAGTCTCTCTATGGGCTTAAACAGGCGCCGCGAGCATGGTACAGCCGTTTCACCGACCATCTTCTTCGCCTCGGTTTCGTCAGTTCCCGTGCGGACCCCTCGCTCTTCATTTACAGCCGCAATAGTGAGATTGTCTACCTCCTGCTATACGTTGATGATATAGTCCTGACAGCTTCATCTGAGCGACTTCTTCAGCAAACCATTATGGCTCTAGAGCGGGAGTTCTCTCTCAAAGACCTTGGAGCCCTGCACTACTTTCTCGGTATCGCCGTCACTCGGTCCTCCGATGGCATGTTCCTCTCCCAGCGACAGTACATCATTGACATCCTCGAGCGTGTGGGCATGAGCGAGTGCAACACATGTTCCACTCCTGTTGACACACAGTCAAAGCTTGGTGCTACTGGCGCTGTTGTCGATGATCCATCCTCCTATCGAAGTCTCGTGGGTGCTCTCCAATACCTGTCATTCACCAGACCAGATGTCGCCTATGCTGTGCAACAGGTATGCTTGTACATGCACGACCCACGGGAGCCACACCTTAATGCTGTCAAAAGGATTCTTCGGTATCTTCCGGCACCATCAATCATGGACTTCAGATATATCGCTCGTCGCCAGCATCGCTCACTGCCTACACTGATGCCGACTGGGCTGGCTGCCCTGACACACGCAAGTCCACCTCCGGCTACGGCGTCTTCCTTGGTGACAATTTGGTCTCTTGGTCCTCCAAACGACAACAAACTGTTTCCCGGTCAAGCATAGAGGCTGAATACCGCGGTGTCGCCAACGCCGTCGCCGAGGCATGTTGGTTACGCCAGCTTTTGTCCGAGCTCCACCGTCCTCTTCAGCGAGCTACTGTGGTCTACTGTGACAACATCTCCGCCGTCTACCTCTCGACAAACCCGGTTCAACATCAACGCACCAAGCATGTGGAAATTGATCTTCATTTTGTCCGTGAGCGGGTTGCTTTTGGAGATGTCCGTGTTCTCCATGTGCCGACGTCTTCTCAGTGTGCTGACATCTTCACCAAAGGGTTACCGTCGACTGTGTTCAACGAGTTCCGCTACAGCCTGAACATCCGCCCAGCTCCCGCTCCGACTGCGGGGGGGTGTTAGACGTGTACGTGCAGGACACGTCCAGCCGGCCGAATCAAGGAGGATTCGTATCTTAGTCTGTTTCGTTTATTTCCAAATATTGTAGCCTCCTTGTACTATATAATCCCATCACGGGATCAAATCAATCCAGGCGCAACAATTATAATTGCCTTCAGTATCATTTTTCTCTCCTAGTTTGGGCTCCTTAAAAGTTTCTAATGCTTCAGATTTTAATGGGTCGAAAGAGTACGTGGGCCTAAATCTCCTTTTCGTTGGTGTTGTTTGTTGTTGCAGCGTTGGACCTGATCAAGAACGCGCAGGTGCAGGCCATCATCGGGCCCAAGACATCAGCGGAGGCGGAGTTCGTCGCCCAACTCGGCAGCCGCGCCCACGTCCCCGTGCTCTCCTACTCCGCCACCTCCCCGTCCCTCTCGCCGGCGCAGACGCCCTACTTCGTGCGCACCGCCGCCAAAGACTCCTTGCAGGCCACCCCCGTCGCCGCTGTCCTAGCACACTTCGGGTGGCGCGCGGCCGTCGTCCTGCACGAGGACTCGCCCTACGGCACCGGCATCCTCCCGGCGCTCGCCGACGCGCTCCAGAGCGTCGACAGCGCGGCCATCGTGGAACGCGTGCCCGTGCCGAGCCGCGCGCACGACGACGCCCTCGACGCGCTGCTCTACCGCCTCAATGCGATGCCGACGCGCGTGTTCGTCGTGCACGCCAATTTCCGCCTGGCGACGCGGCTCTTCCGGCGAGCGGGGGAGGCCGGGATGATGTCCGATGGCTACGCCTGGGTCGTCACAGATGGCGTCGGAAGCTTGGTGGACAGGCTCAGCCCCGAGGACGTCGACGCCATGCAGGGCGTCGTCAGCCTCCGGCCCCACGTTGAGCTCACGAGCCAGGTCAAGAACTTCTCGGCGCGGTTCAGGGCGAGGTTCCGGCGGGACAACCCGGCCTCCGACGATGACATGATCAATGATCCGACCGTGACGAGGCTCTGGTCGTACGACACGGCGTGGGCGATCGCCGCGGCAGCCGAGGCGGCCGCCAGTGTCCCCGGCCCGGCATTTCAGACACCGCAGCGTAGCAGGGCACTCACAGACCTGGACCGGCTCGGTGTGTCGGCCACCGGAGCAGCGCTTCTCAGAGCGGTGCGTAACACCACGTTCGACGGGATGGCCGGCAGGTTCAAGCTTGTGAACGGGCAGCTGCAGGTGGCGGCATACGAGGTCGTCAACATCATCGGGAACGGTGCCAGGACGGTGGGGTTTTGGACGCCGGAGTCCGGCATTTCGCAGGACCTGAACGTCGGCGGCGCCAAGGTTGAGCGAAAGCTGAAACCCATTCTCTGGCCGGGCGAGGCGCTGTCCCAGCCAAGAGGCTGGACGGAATCGCCGAACGGACGTGTGCTCAAGGTCGCCGTGCCGATGAAGAACGGGTTCAAGCAGTTCGTGGATGTTGTCGGGGAGAAGAACTCGACGGCGCCGAAGGTCACCGGGTACTGCATCGACGTGTTCGAAGCGGTGATGAAGAACCTGCCCTACCCGGTGAAGTACCAGTACGTGCCGTTCCCCCGAAGCCCCGATTCGTACGAGAAGCTGGTGGACCAGGTGAGCGGCGGGGAGGCGGACATTGCGGTGGGGGACGTGACGATCACGGCGAGCAGGATGCACGAGGCGGACTTCTCCATGCCGTTCACGGAGTCCGGGTGGGCGATGGTGGTGGCGACGCGGCCGGACACGAGCGCCAGCATGTGGATCTTCCTGCAGCCGCTCACCACCAGCCTCTGGCTCACGAGCCTCGGCTTCTTCTGCTTCACCGGCTTCGTGGTGTGGGTCATCGAGCACCGCGTCAACCCGGAGTTCCGGGGCACGCCGTCGCAGCAGTTCGGCCTCATCTTCTACTTCTCCTTCTCAACGCTCGTCTTCGCACACAGTAAGCCACTTACTAACCATCTCATCATTTCAACTATGCAGTTTCATGAAGGATATCAATGGCACCTAATCAATCTTGACGTTTTAATTTTCAGAGGAGAAGCTGGAGAGCAACCTGTCGAGGCTGGTGGTGATCATATGGGTGTTCGTGGTGCTGATCCTGACGTCGAGCTACACGGCGAGCCTGACGTCGATGCTGACGGTCCAGCAGCTCCGGCCAACCGTGACCGACGTGAAGGAGCTGCAGAGGCGCGGCCAACACATCGGGTACCAGGAGGGGAGCTTCATCAAGCCCTTGCTCACAAAGATGGGCTTCGACGAGAGGAAGATGAAGAAGTACAGCACGCTGGAGCAGTACGCCGAGGCGCTGTCGAAGGGCTCGGCGGACGGCGGCGTGGACGCGGTGTTCGACGAGATCCCGTACCTGAAGCTGTTCCTGTCGCAGCACTGCGACGGGTACATGCAGGTGGGGCCCGTGTACAAGACGGACGGCTTCGGGTTCGTGTTCCCGAGGGGGTCGCCCATGGTGGGGGACGTGTCGCGGGAGATCCTGCGGCTGGCGGAGGGCGACCAGATGGCGCGCATCGAGAAGGCGTGGTTCGGCGAGCCCGGCACGTGCCGGGACGCGCTGGGCGGCATCGGCGCCGGCGGCGGCTCGTCGAACCTCAGCTTCCGGAGCTTCGGCGGGCTGTTCCTCATCACCGGCGTCGTGTCCAGCCTCATGCTGCTGCTCTATTTCGCCATCTTCATGTACCGCGAGCGCGACGAGCTCCGGGAGGCGGAGCGGGAGGCGAAGGCCGAGGACGGCTCCGGGAGCGTGCCCGTGCGGAGGCTGCGCGTGTTGCTGCAGCACTACGACAAGAGGGACCTCAAGTCCCCCACCTTCAGGACGTGGAACGACGACTCCGTCAGGAACGGCAGCGACTACGCCGGCAGGACACCGAGATGGAGCGGCGGCGACGCGGGCCTGACGCCGAGGGCCGGTGCGGAGGAACACGCCATGGGAGGGGCGAGCCCGCTGAGCGTGGACATCAGCTCCGAGATGAATGCCGGCTCTTCGCCGGAGGGGACGCCGGCGTCGGAGATCAGTGAGTCATTCGAGCAGAGGATAGAGGGGGCAGCAGCCTCAGTGGAAATGGCAAGGTCAAACGCCTCTCGGCTGCAGTAAGAGTAGAAGCATATCCATGAGGAATGCCAATATAGGAGTTCTAGTCTTGTGGCACTAATTGCACTTTGGCCAGAAAATCGTTTTGTATTCTTCTTCTAGTGAACATTAGGGAATTCAAAGGAAAGAAGTTCTCTGATGTTATAATTGTACATAGTAAAAAAGAACACAAATTTGGTTGTACACATAGCTAAAAGCAAAAAGTTTGTATTACCTCCGTCCTAAAATTCTTGTCTTAAATTTATCTAGATACATAACACTAAAACATGACTTCTTAAATTTGTCTAGTAACACTAAAACATGACTAGATACATCTATACCTAGACAACTCTAAGAACATGACCAGATATATCTGCATCTAGACAACACTAAGACAAGAACTTTAGGACGAGGGGAGTATTTGACATCAGACAAAGGAACGTTTCGGAGGGAAAATAATTGTTGGATTGAACACAAAGCATAATAACTTGATCTTACATGGTGGTTTTCATCTGGTTGTATACCAGAGACAAGAAATAATACAAATCAAGTTCAAATTGTTTTCCCCCGCAAAAAAAAGGAACTAGGATACAACATAATTTATATATATATATATGATACAACAGTACATGGTGGCGCATTGTGCTCCTGCCATGACTCGACCATGGCATGGTGAAGGCCAATAAACATTGCATCATCTTTGCTGCAACTGAGCCATCTCTATGGATTCTAGCTCCAGCTGCTCCTAAACTGTACATAGCCTACCGATCTAGAGTGTAGCCCTGAGATGGCATGGTAATTGGATGGTTAGGGAGCTATAAGGATGCAACTGATGTTGGCGGACAACCAGAAAATGGACTTTCCGGAATCAATACCTGATTGACATAGGGGAATTCTCATGAATCCCCGTTTATCATCCGGGAGTGATACGGAACCTTGTTTATTTCCACAATTGTCGACTGGTCCTGGATGAGTGGTTGTTTCCATGGCTCGCCGTCCATTTGAACATATGCTCGATCCCACTCGCCTCCCCTCATTTCAAACTTGATAGCTGCAGCCTAAGAGAAATGCAATATTTTTGGACAGAAGTTCATGATAAGTTACTGAAGAAATGATACCCAAATAGATCAATCCTTTGACAGGTAAATCAATGCAAAATCAGGGCGGGTACCTGAGCAATGTGCTTTGCTTTGATAAGCTCAGCCATAACGAATGAAGCATGCCAACCTTCTTTCAGACCAAATATTTCAATCAAACCGTCGTCTGAATGAGCTTCAACAAAACCTTTCTGGAACGAGGGGGGAAGAGACACATCATTTGCATAGAACAAACAGAGCCCATTTGTGTAACCCCACCCAATGCTGAACTCTAGCTAGTAGCTACCACTTGTTCTAAAAGCATATGTCAGCGATGATAGAACATGTAATGCTCACTTGCTGTCTATCTGTCCCATTTGGCAACTTCGACGTTAGCTATAAACCCCATATCCTGGACTAGAAAACAAGAACTGATGATACATGCAATGCGCATCAGCAAGCTCAGCTACCAACCTTTTCAAGATAATCCGGTTTAAGATCACCCCATGGATGCTTTCCACTGGCGTAGTTGTCCAGATTTAAGACCACTATGGATCTAACACTGCAATATTAACAGATGATAATAAATGTGAGCTCAATTTCGGTGATGTACAATATAAGTCTTGGTACAGCAAATTTGAAGGACAATCATCAAGAGTACAAGCTAAGCATCACACAATATTTCAAATATTTATTTACTTCTTACGTACTTTGGACAGGCCTGACATTGGCAATATCATATATTTTTCTACGGTTGAAGGTAAGGCCCAGGAAAAGGGCAAGCTGCTGCTAAGGCAACCAAATATATTATTATTATGCAAAATATGGGTTATTAATTATTATCTGCTGAAAAAAATCCATTTCATCATTGAGAAAGATAGGAAATCTAGATAATTACGAACCCACATATGTAGTTTTTGTGCCAATTTAAATATTTTCAGATGAATCATTGTAAACGGTCTACCAGACATCACATGTCAGCATTTCATGTTATCTGCATAGGCCATACATTGCCCAGTGTTGATTTTTTAACACTAATCCCCAAACTAATAGCAATGGTCACTGGGTTCGTATAAATAAAGTCAGCTACTCGATTTTCTGATATCCTAAGGATCATTGATATCTAAATATCTTTTTTGAATGTAACAGAATCTATGACTTGCCTTGAAGGCATTTGAATTTGCTCCCATTCAGAACAATTTGCCCTTTTAATGTAAAGCCGCAAAATGTTCCGAAGTCCCCTGCATCAACAAAGCATTCTGTCAGCCTTGGATAGATGATTGAGACAAATGTCACAAACAAAGGAAGAAGAATATCTTAGCACTATTGCAGGTTTGCAGTTTATTTATGAACACTAAAAATATGAAGATAAAGCATAAAAACAGTGGGTCATTGGCATTGCATAGTACTGAGCATAGTGGAACTTGAATCCGAATCCTCATGTGTTAACCAAGAAAGTACTATAGTCTAGAACAACTGCTATTTTTTAGAAGTTCTGTGGGTTGAATCTCATGATTAACCTCAAACCATGATTGTGTCTCGAGGATGGATCAAAACAAACGAACTATTTGATACTTTAAAAGTCCAGCTCAATTTCAAAGTACATGGAAAGGCAGGTCATTACCTTAGCTGAGGACTTGCTGTACAAGGAGTACAGAACCATCCCTGTGTGCAGCTATATCCAGCATAAATCAACTGCATATAACCAAGTATTACTAAAACAGTCACCTATAGATCGCATAACAGCATAACATAGAATTCTGAGGTACCAGATAACTATGCTACAGAAAATGAAAAGGAACCTTTGAAGCCAGTTTCTTTCTTTATTCAGAAGTTACATATTCTAGAAGAACTAGCAGAATCACATCCAGCTTATCTATCAAGTATACAGCTGGATCCACATGATAATAATATGGGAGAACTTGGGTGCACGAGTTCTTTTGTATGTGTGCAACATCACGTGATCTATCAGACTGCCATACTTAAAACATCCTACTGATAGAAGACAACTAACTAATGAAGATGTTGCTAACCAGCACATTCTGAATGCTAAGCTCCTCACCAAAAGAATTCAGTAAATTACTGTGGGCTTCGAAAAAGATCACACTTCACAATGACATACATGAAAACTTTAAGCCACCACATATTACACCATTAAAGAAGTTCTTTCCGCACCTTATTTGCAACTGGTCCTTGAGCAAGATATGGCTTTTCATCTCGTAGATGGTGGAAGCCATATGCAACTTGGGCATCCATCCCTATTCAAAATAAATGGCACACTTAACAATGAATCAGGGCTCTAACAAACTGTAATAAAGAATAAACCATATAATTTAGCAAAAAATCATTGATCTGGTACATTCATATCTTGTGGTTTCAATTGTAGTCTTACAACTTTACATTATCATAAACCCGCAAAAAAAAACTTTATATTATCAGACAGTGTGTGTAGTTTTAGATTATATATTTCACATCAAACTTTCAGATACTGAAGAATATACAGCCATTCAAAATTTCAAATTAAGGTTTAGCGCACAAAAAAATCTTAGGCAACGCTAAACACCTAGGAACTGGAGAGAAAATAGATATTACATATATTATCCAGTTAGTCTGAATATAAAACCTCTCAAGTAGATGTAGATCACCATGTAAAGTTCACGAGAATTAACCGAATTAGCTTAAGGAAAGAAAGTATATGAGGTAACAAAGTAATACCAATGCTAAGGTAGTTGTAGAATACTCCTTTATAGCATGAAGCTTTTTCGGTTAACTCACTGCCACTCGCCTGCACCAAATTACACAAGGTCTTTAGCAAATACATAAGTACTTGCACACTCACTGAGAAAGACAAAATATAGGAGGGATTGCAATAATTTTGAAGCAGAGTTGACAATCGACAGAAGAAAATAAGATGCCGGAACAATCCATCAAACTATTCAAGAGAAACAAATTGTAACAAGCATTTGAAATAGCAAGTATGACAGGCAACCATGCAGAGTCAAAGAGTGGCAAGCATTCAAAGTTACTATGCAAAACTTAGCAGTAACTAAAATTCTTTTTCTAGGTAAGCAAGGGAATCCTGTATGCAACTTGGATTTTCAGAATTGAATTCATCTCAAGACTCGCTTTCGAAAAAGAACTACCTCAACAATAGTTTTTTCTACTTTTTATGTTATCATGCAATCTTTAAAAATGTCTAAAACAATGTTCTTAAGTGGAGAAGAGATCTAACGATGGAAGAAGAGCATGCTACCGAGTGTATAGATTTGAGCTAAAATCTGTTTTCTATTTCAGGCTGTAATTTCCAGGTAAATTCATAGTCAAGACCTTGCTGAACTCCAGCTGATCGGCAGGTTCCGCTTTCTTAAGTGCATGTGGCAACTCTGTTATTTCTCCCTCTGGCATCCTAATCACAGCCTGCCAACTGCAAAAATATTGGTAGCGATTTTCAGAGCAAAAACAGATGAAGAGTGTATGTACAATTATTAAAAGAAACATCTAGAGTTGAGCCTCTTCACGATGTACACATTACATTTGGAGATAATAAATATGGCAGATAGATGCTGAGCTTATGTAAATTGACGATTTTCTTTCCACCATCAGGAAATTATTCCAGATAGGTATATGATAAGTTTTACTCAGCAGTGCAAAATGTGTTCCTCAAATAGAGCTTAATACGCATATAGGTGAATAAAGAGAGAAATAACTCTCGAGCAATGATTTCACATTCTCACCTGTCAAGATGGACGACCGAAGCAGACACTGCCTTGTTGAGATATCGCTTTACAGCTGAACGCCAACCAAAGGGAAAAGAGCCACCCTGTGCTTGAGTTGATTAGCATTTTCAATTAAAAACAAAGAACTTAAACAGAACGGTGTCATCGCATATCGGCCCTTACCCATCCAAATGATCTAGCAAGGTCATTTCCTGTCCCGAGTGGAATGATTCCTGTGGGAGGAACTGGTTCCCTTTTCGACTTATTAAGTTCTTGGAGACATCCAAGTACCCAACCAACAGTGCCATCACCTCCAGCAACCTGTCAGAAAGAACTAGTGCAAGGATGTTATGCAAAGTAGTTGGAAAACTGCGACATACAAGGAAAGCATATGGACACCTAAATGGTGCAGGAGAAACCTCTCATGAGCTAAGATATAAGCTCACTTATCGAATAGTTTCTAACAGTAAATAACAAAGCTAACATGCAGCGAACCCTTAAAAGCTTCTGACAGATACAATATCCTTACTGAAGCCCATCAAGCACGTACCATAATCCTCAAATTTGCACGGATGTCCTTTGCACAGTTATCACCTTGATCAGCCAACCTCTCCAAACAGCCCAAACCATAACGAACAAAATCAGAAGGCTTCACAGTAGAAAGATCGAAGACCTGAACAAAAATGGTTCCATCAGCAAGTACTATACAGTCCAGGGTTTTCCAGAACAAGCAAAAGAATAAGAAACTAGAATTTCCAAAAGACATGCTGTGGCTTCTGAGTGCACAAAATAATCCAGAATCGGCGTTACAAACGAGTCCTAAACAGTTAGCCTGTCTTGACAACCACAATAACATGTTGTGTGAGTTTTCCAAGCCCTTAAAGACCATCAAATTCCACAGAACTGCGCCATATCCATAGTTCTTTACGGCCCTATCTTCTATCAGTTCTGACCCTTTTACACCACATAATGATATCAGTGCCCAGTCCTCACAAGCCAACCTCCAGTTTCACATGTTGATCCACAACTAACTCGGGTAGAAGCCAGTACTTCCATGTTGATGAAACAATATAGGTGACTATCACCAAGTGGCTCTGCACCTGTCTTCTGTTACAAGAAAATGTCGAGCTACAAATTATAGACAGTCTCATTACATTACTCTCACTACTGTCACCTGCACAGGCATCCTCCCTCCTTCCCCACCTAACACCTACCGTCCTAGTTCTTTTCCTTCACCTCATCGCCTCTTCTAGAACCACATGTGGAAGTGAGACACGGTCTGATGGAGCCCTCACAGCAGCATACGTTTATTATGCATTTATCATCCAACCATAATGGTCAGATATCCGTCTTCATCCCTACTCCCCCAACCCCTCGTGGTACCAATTAAGTGCATGGCTATCTAGATGATTCGACCTTGGCAGTATCAGGCAGAACTCGGAAATAAGGGGAACAAAAAGGTTAGTACAATGCCTCATATGGAGCATGACGATCCTCTCAACACATACTAGGCAACTAGAGATTCTGGCCGCGTCACACCATCCTCCTCCTCGGATCACAAGACGCGGAGCCCCTCTCGTCCTTGGTTTCACGGTAGTACCATTGTACCATGAAAGTACCACCGGAGCAGAATCCATTTTAATCCCGGCCGAAATGGGGTGTATTACCTCGCACTAAATCATAGTACTAGTAATGGTATCTCTAAACCAATTCCCTGCCGGATTCCACACGAACGGAGAAGAAAAATCTGCCGCGGAGTAACAAGTAGTAGCACAGCAACGGCCGCCACGAAAGCAAGGCGAGGGGGAAAAAACGCCGGAATTGGGAGGGAGCACGTGAATCGCGAGGTCATCACCCACCTGCTCCTTGCTGATGAGCTCGTGGAGCCGCACCTTGAGCTCGGGCCCGTGGCGCCCGCCGCTCTTGGAGTTGACGAACACGACCATCGGCGCCACCACCTCCAGCCCGTCCTCCCCCTCCCCGCCGCCCACCGCCTCGTCCCTCGCCGCCGCGGCGGCCGCCACGCCGGCGGCCTCGTCCTTCTCGGCGACGGCGGCGGCCACGGCCCTCCGCGCGTAGAGCGGCATGACGACGCGGCGCCGCAGCTCGGCCTTGTCGACGTCCCGGCCCCACACCCCGCACGCGCGCACCGACTCCCAGATCGACACGCGCGCCGACGGCGCCGTCGGCGGCGCGGAGTGGGGCGTGTGGACGGCGGCGTCGCCGTTGCCGGCCATCCCCACCTCCGCCTCCGCCCGCTCCATCGCCGCGCCGCCCGCCGAGGAAAGGAAAAGGCAACGGTAGGAGTATGTATCACAGCTAGGCAGCTGCCGAATTGGCACCGGTGGAGGAGCTGGATGAATTGGGGAAAGAAAGAAGAGAGGAGGAGCGCTGAGCCCAGCGCCGACTTTATTATTGGTTGCTGACGGGTGCTGCATATATGCAGGCAGGGAATAAAGTTTTGGTTAATGCGGGGGCAGGCTGATTAGGTGGACTGGGACGACTGGTGCTCGCTCTCTCGCGCTGTGCGGAGCGCGTCTTCGGACGGGAGAGCATTTACGTCTTTTCGTTACAGTGAGGGAATTTACTTTTCTTGACGCGGTGAAAGGGACGCGCATGGCATGGCTGGCGTTTTCGTTGAATTTTCCTACAACGTATACGGAGTAGGAGTAGTAGATAGTAGTGCTCCACAGATGGATCTGAAGTCAAAACTCTTTCTAGAGGGCTTTGATGTTTATTTCGTATATTTGACCTAAGTACTAATGTTGGAAATATGTGACATCGGACAATCTCCAACCGCAACCCGCAGATTTTCTTCCGCATCCGTCCACGGACACGGATATGGGAGGACGCCATTCAACTCTAGCCACATACATTTCAATCTGCATTTTAACTAACCGAACGAAATTATGCAAACCGACTGATATTCATCAAAGTCCGGATAGAAAATAGCACAAATCATCCATCCATACATAGCATGCAAGTTAGGCCTAGTACAACAACAGTCTCAAATTCAACTAGATCCTGGATGTCCAACAAGTTTTGCATGAAAGGATCATGTCGTCCCACACATACTCTCCTTTCAGTTTCATCCAGCAGTGTGTGCACGTGATGGTTGTCCCTATATGGTACACCACGGCAGCGCATGCAGGCTACATATAATGTGTAGACCAACATTGAGTCATTGAGTGAATGAATCAATCGATAAGCTGAGCAAGAGGAAGAAAAACTTGCGATCTCGTCCTCTGCCGCGTGCAATGGCCACCTTGCCTCGAGCTGACGAACCACGTCGCAAAACTTGGTGACGCTGATCTGAATAGCGTGCCAGCGATACGACAACGACCTCATGTTGCGTACAGCGGCGGCGGCAAAGGTGAAGGGTGCGGATGCAAAGTAAGGGGGGAACGAGCCCGGACTGGATGGCTTCCGTGGTCCGGACGAATGTGAGCGGTTTACGAGCCCGCCTTGGAGATGCACTCAGTGATGCTTTATTATCCGAAACCCTAGACGCCACCCGCCACCTCCTGCTCTTGCCACCGCCAGTGCACGTTGCTAGGCAAAGAAACCAACGGCGAGTCAGCGACAGTGGAAGAGGTACCGACCTGGGGCTACTTGTTGTAGAGGTGTTGGAGGGCTACTGTGGACGACGAAGGAGATAAGGGCTTCAGTGTCGGTCTTTCATCAGGTGGTGTTCAGTGGCGGTGATCATGAAGTCGACGACGGCCGGAGGGATCCAGCGCAATGATCTTCAATGGTAGCCCCGCCTGGCTAGGAAACCGAGGAAGAGGGTGTCGGTGCATGGTCCTTAGACGGTGGCATGCTCAACACCAAATCCGCAATTGTCGTGCAACGACATGGGTGATTTTTTCCCAGGTTTTCTTTAGGGAGTTTTCGTGTTTACTTTGGAGCGTTGAGGCGGCGGCGTTAGCCCGGTGTAGGAATACTGTTCTTCCCATCATATCCTTGTGTTTGTTGATGTGTTTATCACTGTCGGAGGCATGTGGAGCCGTGTCTCCAATGTGTCTCCCAGGATCCAGCCGGTTTAGGTTATCGATGGATCCGTCTGGATTCAACTGGCTTTCGTGGTCTTCAAAGTTTGTACAGGCCCTTATTAATGTTTTGTTCTCCGGGGCGGTGATTTCTTCACAAATTACGTCGACATCAACGACTTCTCTATCATTTCTTATACAAGCTCCTAGGTTTTTAAAAAATTGCCTCACTGAGGAATAGGCTTAGAGACCGCATCAAGCTATACTCAGGGTGCACCGTCAGTGCATGCAGGAGGAAGAAGACTTTGTCACCCCCAAGGATTTAATCAATTTTACTTTTATGCATGGATATGTTTGCAAGGACCTGATTATTAATATATGGCCTTAGGCCCTTTTCAGAAAAGGAATTGGAATGCCTGACAAATGATGATGTGTTCTTGCACAATGACGTAAGTCCAACCGCATGAAGATATATGTATTTATCTTAAAATCAACAAAAAAAACTTATTTTATTGTCATTGTCATAACAGTTAAGATACAATCTATTTTTTTATTGTTCTTAAATTTAAATAACTATTTATTCATGTGTATGAAGGATTTTGTCTGTTTATTTTGTTTTTAGTTTATACTTATATGGAATGGTAAAAAAAAGGGTTCATTCAGTTTGCATGGTTAAAATTTGGTAAAAAAAATATATACTCCTATCTCTTATCAAGACACACACTAAGAAAATTACTAACCCTCTCATGGGATCATGTATTAGAGCCGCAACCCTATCATTCGCTTTGACCGCAACCCTATCATTCGCCTCGGTTGGTGGACATCGCTGGCACCCTCCTTTGGCCTACCGTGAGCCAGGCCCTCGCCAAAAAAACCATTAAGCCTATTCTTCACCCCTAGACGTCGACAGAAGAAGAAGGCTCGGTCTTGGCAGTACACGAGTTGCTGACGGGGCGGTAAGTTGCGCAAAGGGTGAAAATGAACGGTGGTGCAAAAGTATATGAAGGAAGAATGTCGACCGAATGATGATGACCACCCATAGCTAAGGTTGTAGCTGGCGCTGCCACTAATGAAACCAATGGCCCTTGTATTTGCAGGATTTCCAAAACACCGCAAAAGGAAAAGACGGAGCACAATGTCACTTTCAGTTATATAGGATTTAAAAACTAAAGGAAATTGCAATGAAGAGTGTTTGATACCACATAGAAAACAAATAAACTGGAACAAAAAATGTCTAATGCATGGGAGTTTTCTCCACAGTAGAGTAAAAATGAATTCTTAGGGGGGAAATCCTTATGAGTAATATCCTCCAAAGATCCTATGAGATTCGTTTGGATGAAAGGAGGCCAAATATACACGTAGTTGAAAAGGCCGCAATCAATTTAGTTTACACTTATACCATATCTGAGTTTGTCAACAAGTATATTTGAATTCCGTATGTTTTTTCAACTATGAAGTGACAGGTGGACAAATCATGTACCATGTCACCAGAAACAAGCTTTTGACTCCCCCCCCCCCTCCCCCTCCCAAATATAACAGAAAAAATTGGTTTTTATATAATTATAACAAAGTTTGCTTTTTTGCTTATTCTGTTTGCTGCTCACATCACATGATTCGCAGTCACAGCCTCAAGGAGTCACAGACACGCATTGTTCCATACTACATATACTTTGAACTAGAAAGTGACGAATGGACAAATCACCTGTGTATCCGAAGAACGGAAACTAAATGAATTTGTATGAACGATGACACAATGTGACCGTGACACCTTCCTCTGACGTTTTTGGCTCAGGTACCCACTTGCCCACCCGGCCACACACGCCACCAGAACCTTTTCCACGGCCGTGGGCTGTGGCCACACAATTATCTACAACAAGCACCCGTTCATTGGGCGGCGACCTGAGATCATGGAGGGGCTACGTGCACAGAGATGTCCTGGTCAATGTCGATCCTGCCGTCACGCAGAAGTTAACAGCTCCAGTTGTAAAATGGGCAAATGGCAGTCCCTCCAGATGCACCGACGAGTCTTGTTTGGCAAGGATGACTAGACGGCCGGGAGAAGCGTGATGGCTGGCTGGGTCAGACCGTACCGGATTCTTCCGTGTGACGTTCAAGCCTGGTCGCCTGCGTCGGGCCATCACCTGCACGGCTGCACTCCACATGGCAGACCCACGGAGGTCAAATACTTTAAATCAAGGGAATAGCGCTGCTAGTCCTCCAAGTTAAGCGATAGTTATCGCATTTTTTTTAAAAAAATACTCCTGTAATCAACTTGCACCGAGTCGTTTTTCAGGCGACCTATGCACAGTCGGCTCCTAAGTCTAGTCTAGGGTTCGTGACAACCATTACCCAAATTGTGCATGTGCATGTCATCGCTTTTGCTAATTGCTAATGACACCGACACCGTCCACTTCGCAAAGAGACTGCCCTGTCCTTTTTAGCAGCTCGTCATGGGACACACATGGGAGAACAGTCCGGTCGTAGAAGCATCCTCGACCGAAGCGCCCCATGACTCACAGGCAACCGCGAGCTAGTATGTCGCAACCCCTCCCGTTTAAAGTAAGAGATTGAGTCGAGTTAGGCCCATGCCGCTCCTCTTTGGCTCCCCTCCCTTTTCCCGGCCATCGACAATCATTCGCCTTTCCTTCACGAGCTCATGCATCGATCGGACCCTACGCAAGCGGAACCACAGTGGTAGTACTACTACCAGGAACTAAACCTGGACGGTGGGGGTGGAGGGAGGCCCCGCGTGTTTTGTGCGGCGCTGGGTAAAATGATGAAGCGCACCTAACGCAACGGTTGGATTGGATCCTTGCTCCGCTGCCATTACAAAAATCCGGCGGCCGCTTGTCGTGTGCAAAGGGTGGGGGAACAATGCGGTGGGTGGCAGCTCACGTATGATCCATCCGTCCATCCATCCATGCAACGCAACGCAACGCACAGACAGTATTCCGGTGCCGGTGGCGCCGAACGCACGGTTGGTAGCAACCAGCAGCCAGCAGCCCCCGTTCCTCAGTTATCGCCCGCCAACCGTCCACCGACACGTTACGTTCAATGCCAAAAGGGCCCTCCAGAGCGTCCGCCAGAACCCGCCTGTCAGGGCGGCCTCGTGGTGTGGTGGCCCTGCCGCCGCGGAAAGCCAAAGGCGGCATCGGCACGTGCGGGCCGCGGTGGCGTGGGGTGGCGCTCCGGCTGCCGCTTTGGCTTTGCTCGGCAGGCAGCGCCAGCCTGAGACGGGCCGGCGCCGGCAGCGTCATTGGTGCCTTGCCTCCCGGGCTTGGATGGACTCATGCCGCCGTCGCTCAGAGAACAAGTGGTTTGTGGCCATGTCACGGCTCGGGTTAGGTTGGACGTACGCGCGCGCGGGCGGAGCGTACCAAGGTCCGGCGCGCGGCGTACGCAACCCACCCTGGCCGCATGTGGCATGGCGTTGTACCGTGGTCCGGCCGGCGCGCGGTCCTCCTTCTGGAACTGTTGCCGCTGCTTGTCCTGGCCCTGGTCCTGATTCCACTAGGAAACGCATGGCGTACGTCCGGAGGGCGGTACGCTTCGTGCGTGTGCGCGGGGGTATCGGCCTGGTGCGTAGTTTTGCGGGAATCGTTGGGTGGGCCGTGGGCAGATGGGGGTCCCGTCGTCGCGCGTGGTGTTTGTTTACTCGTCGTGACAGGGTGCCATGCTCAAACATACCTGTACCGGGCGTGTCGCCCGGGTCCTTTTGAAGGACTAGTAAACATGCACGTGCAACCACGCTGCGACTATTATTATGTTTAAAATTTTTCGTACATAAATCTTGGATGCATCTTCATTCTTGATGTACTCGAGTCAGTATAATAAAAATTGCTCCTTGTCTCCCTACCATCACATATATTAAGGCATTACCATGGGTAAGTACTCCCTCCGTCTGGAAAAAGTTGTCCGTGTGACATTTTTGCAAAAAAGACCCTCGAAAAAACTCTGACCGAACCTGCAGTCCATCATTCCCTTCGACAGCTCCGCTCGTGCAGCTCCACCGCTCCCTCGCGACACCGGCGACGCCGCGCAGCTCCACCACGCCGTGCCGCCGCGACCCGCAGCTCCACCACGCCGCGACCCCCAGCTCCACCGCGCAGCTCCGCCGCGACCCGCAGCTCCACCGCTTCCTCCATCCCTGCCCGTCGATTTGTTCCCTAAAATACTCACATTTCCCTATCTCTGCCCGCGACGAGGCCGAATGTGTACCACTCCAGCATCCCCGGCGCGGCGTCCAGCCAGAGGAAGAGGCAGTCGTGGGCGGCGCGGAAGACGCCGTCGGCCTCCACCAGCGCCTCGATGTAGATGTTGGAGCCGCCGGCAAAATTTCAAACTGGGAAGAGCAAAATCTCACCTTTCCTTTTCCGGCGGATATGAAGGCGGATCTCTCCTCTTCATAGGGTACGTGCAGAGCACACACCCCTACAGGCTCTCTCCTATGAAATCTTGTCTAGCTAAATTTAATAGTCTCGCTGCTCCCTGCTCAATTTTGGTGCCTGTGGTGTCTAGAGTCTGAATTGGAAATCAGAACCAGTTCCATAATTTTCAGTTTGTAAAATTTCACTGAATTTTACTGCATGAGACAGCCTCTATAATTTTCAGCTCCATAATTTTCAGTTTGTAGAGCTGGAGGTCAGATTCAGCTCCATAATTTAATTGAATTTTATTGAGAGAAGTCATATACTCCCTCTCTCAGTTTTTCTGTTGCATGGCCATTCCTTAAAGAAACATGACACATCAAAATTCATAGGAACATCCTCAAGCCCTTGTTCTTATTCTTATTCTGTAATCTAAATTACTCGTCGAGACCATCGAGCAAGAGAGCAAGAGAGTTAGTCTGTATTGCTGTTTTCATTTGCTGAATAGAGCTTAAACTCTGCACTTTCATGGACTAAAGTTCATTTTGGTTGATGCTCTCTGCGTTGCTGTATTCAGTAGGGCCACCGGCAAGCTGCTGCTATTTCTGTTGATCTGCTGCTGTTATTTCAACTGATATGTTGTCCCTCTTGTCTCCAGAATCGCCTGCTGTTGCTATTGATATGTTGTTGCTGCTTCTTCAATTCGTGGCGCTGCTGCTTCTTCAATTCGTGGCGCTACTGCTTCAATTGCCAACTCTTCTTGCCGTACTGCTGGTGCTTCAAATCAACAGAGGAGGCGATGACAACATTTAGTCCTGATTTTCTGCCAGGAACAAGTGAGCCATTTATTTTTGACTAATACAGTATCCATTTTATTTCTTCAGAAGCTAACTCATTCTCAAAAATAAAGGAACATAGGCAAAGCAATAGACAGTAGCTAGCATATGATTTGGTTACAGTAAGGATCTTCTGAACATTTGGTTAGCTCTGTCTATATCTCTGAACATATGAGCAATGTGCATTTTTAGTACCAGCAATGCACATTGATGATTCCAGAAAATAAGTTTATAACCACTCTAGATTTACAAGTGTTTACTGAAGAATATTCTGTTTATGAAGTAGACCAGCAATATTCATCTTTTTTCTGTTTATGAAGAAGAAGAAGAATAAACCTAGCTAATTCAAATATTCCAATTTTAGGGACATGTTTTTAATTCAATTGGACAAGCATGGAATACTTTGAATTTTGACCCTGACAATGAATTTCGATTGTAATCCAATTAAACTCTTTGTATCAATTAAACTCTTTGTATAACCTGTTAATTTTGATTGCAATCAAGCTTTCGCAGGAACAAATGAACAATTTACTCTAATGTGATCAAGATTTCGCAGGAACAGAGGCGGAGTACCAGAGGCGTCGGGGTCGAGGGCGGGTAAAAAAAGAAGGCTCATTCTAGTTTCTACAATAGATTATGCTAGTGAATTCAAACTATGCTTTGTTTGATTCAGATTATGCTAGTGAATTCAGTTACTTCACCTCACCTTCACTTCACCAAATTTCTGACACAGGACACTGAATGGAGTATGATTGACAGACACAAAACACTGTAAATTTCAGATAACATCAGCAGTAGATCAGCATTGCAATTGAGAATTTTAATACTTCAATTAACACTGCAATTGACGCTGATGGAGTACTTCTTTGACAAAATGAAATTGATACTGCAATTGGCACTGTACCTGCAGCCAACAGCAGCAGCAGAGGCAATCTGCAGAAGCAATCGGCTGTGGCATCAACAGGTTTGCGTGGTCCTCTCTCCGCCGGGGAAGATCCGCCTTGCCCTGCCTGCCGAATTCTTCAAGAGGGGAGCGGCGACCGGGGTCGGCAGCGGCGGCTGGGGTTGCCGCGGGGGTGAGGAACCGGCGAGCAGGGCCAGGGACGCGAGCAGGACCACGAGGAGGAGGCGCCTGTCGAGGTGGTCACCTTGGAGGAGCAACCTCGGCTGGGCGGCGGGGCAGCTCACCTCCGTGCGGACGGCCCACGTTCGCAGCGGCGGGGCAGCTCGCCTCCGTGCGGACGGCCCACGTTCGTAGCGGCTGAGCAACCGCAGGTGGGCTACAGCGCAGGTGGGCGTCGGCGGAGGTGGTCGCCCGCTCTTTCTACGGCGGCTGCCGGCGGTGGCTACGACGGCCGCTTGGTCGAAGGAGGAAGAAGCAGAGGTGAGGGGGGGATTAGCACTAGATTTAAAACCGGAAGGTTTTTTTTGTAAAATTTGAAATGAACTAAGCTCTGGACAACTTTTCCCGGACGGAGGGAGTAATGGTAAGTACGCAAAAGTATTGCACTATTGGGTCTAGAATTGTATCCACCATCCATTAGGAAGACACATTTCAATACAATTGTATTAGCATATGACTAGCATGTACCCGCGTGGCGGCACGCCGCGCCTCGTCGATACGTGAAGGCAACCTTCTCATGCTTTTCCTTATATTGAACTGAACACACCAAGTTTCTCCCAAACCATGCAATCCTACAGAGCATATTCGATATTAGTTACTTTGAAGTACAAAAACAATTGATGTAGTATTCTTCAAAACAGTATGTGATCAGCTTACAGTCCTTATTGAATCTATTACATTCTGGAGACTGAAGCATGTTCATTTTCTTGTCCCAGCCCAGAAAATTTGATCTAGGAATCCTGTTTTAAAAATAAAAATAAGAATTGTACTGCCTTGACAGTTGATGAATAGATGGGAACTTTTCTCGCCAAAAAAAAACAATAATCAAACTGAAGATGGAACGAAACAACACTTGCGCACCAGACTTGTACAATAACTGGAGACTAAGTTGTTGTAAGAAAGTGAGAAAATATATCTGTCAAAAAACAACCCACAACTTAATAAGCAGTCAAGTATGTCTCTAGAAAGAGGCCATACCGCCACACTTACAGGCCTCTGTTCTTCACAAACATGCAATTGATTATCATATTCACGTATAACTGTAATACTTTGAGACAACCAGATAGAGCAAACTCGTATACTTGGTAATAATAAAAATCTAACACAGCAAAATTTCTCTATTTGAATGTTCTTTCCTAAAGATATGTCATCATAAAACAACATATCTGTTATAACCAGTTATACAATAAGTACCCTAAACATAAATAGCATCATTGGATAGTGAACCTTTCAACTATATGGTGAGAGCAGCCATCTCCTGGATTTTTCAAGTTCTGCTATCGTTAGTGCTTGTTCTATTGAGTTTGGGCACATACGTTGACACTCTCCGGAGCTACTCAGCTGTTGCAAATAACACCAAGGGAGACACAATCCTGTATGAAACCTTAGTCATGGTATACTGTAATCTTTTCTTTAAGAAAAATGCCCATTACGGGTGATTTCATTAAGAATATTAACAGGTTACTCCCTCCGTAAACTAATATAAGAGCGTTTAGATCACTATTTTAGTGATCTAAACGCTCTTATATTAGTTTACAGAGGGAGTACATCATATGCCAATGAGTTCAATATATAGAAGGACAGAAGGGACAGGAAGCACAACATGTATTTAGTACAGGTAGCATGCCTGCTAATTTAGCTGCCTACCAATGAACTGGCTTTGCTTCTGTGGAATTGTCTTCTTCTCTAATTACCAAAACTGTTGGTCAGCTGCTATTAAATAGTCAATAATATCGTCCGGCTGGATGAGACATCTCTCACCTATGATGACTCATTTGTGAGATACTCCTGAGAACCTGAGTGAACAGAGCAAGATGCTTTTATCTTGGATGTGGACTCCAAGTATACCGATTAAGAAGGCAAATAAGGGGGGCATCAGAGAAGCAAGTTGTAAGAAAATCATGCTTATTTGCAAGTTAAGATATGTTCAGGTTAAACCACACACTGGGATATCTTAGGGCGATTTGCGTTTTAAATGTACTTTTAGGCTACCTACATGTTTGGTTCTGCATATAAATGAAGATCTCAGCACAAAAATAAATAAAGAATACACTATTTGTCTCTATCTAAGCAAGTGACCAAGAATTTCGAAGAATTAACCGCATGACAGTAAACTAAATAGTCACCATCTTAAATAGCATAAGAACAACATACACACAAAGAAGAAACTACACGGCATAACTCAATAGCTATTTAAAAGAAGTATTCCATATAATATATAAAACTTGCTTCTTATTCCTTCTATTACCCAGCGACACACAAAGAGAACTCATTATTTAGCTTAAAATCATTACTATTCCATTTTGAGGAAATTCAAAAAAGAAAAATAATTTTAGCAGAACTAAAAGTTACTTATCATTAGTTACCACTATTAATGATATAAAATTCCATCATTTGAAATTGAAACACTAACATACATGTTGTGTGCTGCTCTTTGTTCAAGCATAGGTAAGGAACTAAGTCTTACCTGGATTCTGCAGAAGCGTACCTTCTATCCTTCCACTTCCTCTCATTTCTTCACTACCAGAAAAATGAGCCCGTCAACATTACAGGGTAAAGAAAAATATGTACATCCGTGAAGAAAGCTCATGTAAAATTATGTAGCAAGGCATGTGAACAAAAGATAGATTAACCTGTTTTTCTGCAAGCCTCAACAAAAGGATTGAACAGAAAAAATTGCTTCTTGGATCAGAACATATACACAATCGGTGATCAATGGATTCCAAACTGGTAAAATAGAAAACGATATGGAAGTTCTTAATTCAGTGAATTTTTATATTTGTACATTTTAATACTTGACAATTCAGGAGGTAAAAACAACAGCAGGATGTTCCTTGGAACAATAAGAATAAACATGACATGATTTGAAGATGAATCATCGTTTTCTACACAACTTATGGTAACTCATAGCTTCATTTTGGTTTCAAGTTTAGCAGTGCTAATTGTCGCTAGCGCACTAAAATCAGGCTAGAGATACCACAATATCAGCAAGCAGCAAAGATCAACAGAAGGTAGCTCACCCAGGTTGCCACCATGTTGAAGCTCTCTGTAGTTAACCAATTCATCCCCCATGTTGAAGCTCTCTGTAGTTAACCAATTCATCCCCTTGAGCCCAGTGGAGAACTTCTGCCGTGTTACTTCCGTTTCCAATTCCTGAATCTTGCATGTGTAGACCTTATAAGGTCCACATTCTGCTTGGAAAAAAATATAACAGTTCAAGTATGGTGGCATGACAATGTGCATAGAAAACTTTATTTGATTCGAGATATAATTTTACACACCTGCTCACTGTAAAGTTCTGAATTTCTTAACCCAGGTAGAGAGACTTTTTTCTGCAACAACCGAAAGATGCATAAAACAACATTAGAGATAAAAATGAACTAATTTGATTGGTGAATGCACCAAACCCACCTGAAGTTACTACGGGAAAACAGGAGTTCACACTGCACCTGCTATATTGACTACTCAATTTTCGCATCTTTGCTGTAACTGGATCTCTGTTTGATCTATTCAATTTCAATAGGATACATAAGGATAAACATACGATGGCAACCCAAATAAAGTATGCAAAGATTTATTCAAGGATAGAGCAAGCTTACCGTTGCTTTGTTGTGAATATTTCGTACACAATCCGTGGCTTAGCCTGCGCGAACAACCCGAGCGGTGGCGACCGGCGAGCAGGGAGAGGGCAGCCGCGCGGGCTAGGTAGCCACGAACACGCACATGAACCAGGGGTTCGAGCACCCAAGCAAACACCCCACCAGCATGCGCTCGTACTCATGCACATGGCAGCAGTGGGGGCAGACCGTGCAGAGCACATCTCTGAGACGAAAACGCCGCCGGGAGCAGCAGGAGCGAAACCGGCGCTGGTGGAGGTGCTCTCCAAGAGGTGGGCAAAGGCCTCTTCAACGGCGCGAAGGGCGGTGTCAGCCGGGGATGGGGATCGCGCCGAGGGGCCAGGAGGTTGGCTAGGCGACGGAAGACCCGCCTGACGTCCGGGGTGTCGGGGTTGGGCTGGAGCTGGAGGATGAAGAGGGAATCGGGGCGGCCGGAGGGGAGGAGGCACTCGACCGCAAGGTGGACGCAGCCCCTCGCCGGTACGCCCCCTGGTGGCGGCTCGGCAGCCGAGCCCCTCCGCGGCCGCTTGTGGATAAGCGAGGCCGGGGGCCATCTTATAGAGGCGCTGGGGCGGCGGTAGAGCGGCAGGAGATGGGATAAGCGGCGGGCGGCAGGCGGCGAGCGGCAGCAGACGGGATAAGCGGCGGGCGGCTCGAGAGGGAGCAGGCCACCGCCCGGCAGACTGAAAAGTTTGACCATGAATCAAATTGCAGGAAACGATAGTGACAGGAACCAATACAGAACCAGATGAGCGATCGAGACGGCGCCACCGTGGACTGAACGCAAGCATAGGAAGAAACGCTAAACATGCGCTAAATCTACCTAAATAAGTCGTATGGCAGTTCAAAAAATTTGAAACGGCAAACCAAAGTCACAGCGCATTCGTACCCAACCAGGTACCAAACAAATACACGTGCCATCAAATGAGTTACCGCCAGGCTGCTTTCAACCAAGTGGGTAACTCTCATCGCGAAAACCTTGCCTGGAATAGAGGCTTGGGTATTGTCATATTTTCCACAAGATAGTGTTTCTTTACAATGATAATTGTGCCTTTAGTGATAATGTTCAACACGAGGTCTTCACTGACAAAGAGGTGCAAGTGGCATCTCACTTCGTCCTGCGAATCTATCAATCAGCTCATCGATTCTAGAAATTTAACGCTACATTTGTACTATGCTATTATCCACCAACCCACCCCGCTTGCATCCCTAAGTGACATGGTACACCTCACAAGAATTATTGCATGCGGATCCATTTCTTTCTCAATGTAGTGTTCCGGAGCTGAGCTTGCCTGGACAACATAAATTTTTGTTACCGAGTGGCTGCCTGTAAAACAAGGTTGTTTAAATAATACTCCCTTTGTATAGGGCTAAAAAACGTCTTACATTTTATTACCGAGGGAGTAGAAGGCTTGTTTGGTTAGTTTTATGCATATTTTATTTGTTTTAGTAAATTTTGTGCCAGGTGTGTGGCAAGACACAACCGCTTTTGTGGTAAGCAAACTGCTCATCACAAGTGTGGCAAGATTTCTCAAAAAATGTACCCGCCGTCATGCCGTGTAGGTGCAGATTCAAGAAAATGTGGCGCGCCAAAATTTGGTAAAGAACAAATGCAAGCTTATCAGAGTCAAACTTGTCTAACTCATATATGAAGCAAACTGTGGCAAGGAACAACAAAACACCACCTAAGCTGTGTTCTGGTAGTGGCAAATCTAACATATGAATTATCGTTTTTTGCCCCTTGAGTATGGAATTGCTAAGCAACCACCAGCAAAAACTCTAAATGTGGATGATCATTTCATGAACAGCATTAGGAACATGAATACTCCGCTTGGGCACTGCAGAAATGAATGTGCCGTGCTTTAGGAGTTCTATTTGGGCACTGCAGAAGTAATTAAATGATAAAACTAATGAAAATTTGATTGGCTTACGTTTTTTTTCCAGCTTGACTTCCTTTACCCAGAACGGCACCAAAATATTTCTTTCAAAATTCAATCAGTAAGTCATAAATTCCAAATGGATCTACTGCAGTTAAAACAACACTGCACATCTTAATCCATGACATGTAAACAAAGTTGTCTGGTCACTGTAAAATTAACCTTGAGCAGTCACTGCCACGAAATATAAATATTCGTTATCTAGCGAACTTATCCCTTGTTCAGTCCTAACAAATAACAGGAAAATGAAAGAACTACCAGTACTGTTATATTGAGAACTCACATAGGAGAGGCCTGAAGGTTTGATCATGTAGAGCTGTGGCCCATCCCTGTC
This sequence comes from Triticum urartu, assembly GCF_056163025.1. NCBI lineage: Eukaryota > Viridiplantae > Streptophyta > Magnoliopsida > Poales > Poaceae > Triticum > Triticum urartu. The sequence continues at coordinate 559,750,830 of NC_141878.1, read as the reverse complement.
ATAGTCTCCAAGAATAAATCCACAGCCAAAAAGCCTGAGACAGGAGTTTAAATTGTATCAAACTATCATGTAACATGTTGAGGACAACAGCCTTCTTGGGACACGTTGCCTGCCTTACCTGAGCCACCAGTAGAGTGTACAAAATGAACATAGCTAGAAGCACAATCAGCTAATTCGTTTGCAGGCATGGGTTCTCCGAATACCTTGGTGGATACAACTTAAAGTTACAATTCTATAAAAAGAATTTGGATGGTAATCAGAAGTCTAATAATTCTCACTTTTTCATAATTGGCTGCTTCTGACTTCGCTCTTGAGACTATATTTTCTCAAGAGAACAATCTGAATATCCTTTTGTACAATATGAGCTAAACTTAGACCGCACACTTGTAAAATGCCATTTATTTAGGAACGGACTAACATACATATAGTCCATAACCAGTCAATGTGCGCTACTTGAGTACATTAGTCTCCTGCATTACGGCATGTATCGAGATGGGCATGACAAGGATATTCACACAAGAGCTAGCGGCACCAAGAAAAGTCATCTCTGAAACTACTCTTCTACTGGAAATCTCACACATCACCCTGAATCCGCGACATGTTAACTGGATCACCTTCGGTTCCAGCAGATATTGGGACCTGATTGGAATAAAAACTTCCAAGAGCAACCAAAATTTCTGATCAAATTCCAAGAAAATACCTGGGAGAAGGGGATGGTGTCCACAAGCAGTGCCTCCCGCAGAAACCGCCTCTCATTTTCCTTCTCTCCCTTCCCATCCATGCAACACAAATCCCAGCCTCCATTGTCAAAAGCAATCCGTCGAACAACTGCAGAGCATCACAACAAACTGAACTGGAGGAAAACAACTTACAAATCGATGAGGGCGGAACCAAGCCCAGCGAACACGGCGTCAGTGCCTTTCGCATCAGCACTGTGGAGGATCAACTCCTCACTTTCTCGCTGAGCGACTAAAGGACTCGAGCGGCACGCCAGCAGCGTCTACTGCGCGGGGAGGGAGATGGCGAGCACCCACCTACCCCCTCGCCTTGGCCTTCGGCTGCCTGCACTTTGAGGAAGCCGCATGTCGGTGTCAAAACCGGCGGATCTCGGGTAGGGGGTCCCGAACTGTGCGTCTAGACCGGATGGTAACAGGAGACAAGGGACACAATGTTTTACCCAGGTTCGGGCCCTTTTGATGGAGGTAAAACCCTACGTCCTGCTTGATTAATATTGATGATATGGGTAGTACAAGAGTAGATCTACCACGAGATCAAGGAGGCTAAACCCTAGAAGCTAGCCTATGGTATGATTGTTGTATGATGAAGTTGTCCTACGGACTAAAAACCCTCCGGTTTATATAGACACCGGAGAGGGTTAGGGTTACACAAAGTCGGTTACAATGGTAGGAGATCTTGAATATCCGCATCGCCAAGCTTGCCTTCCACGCCAAGGAAAGTCCCATCCGGACACGGGACGGAGTCTTCAATCTTGTATCTTCATAATCCTGGAGTCCGGCTGAAGGTATAGTTCGGCTACCCGGACACCCCCTAATCCAGGACTCCCTCAGTAGCCCCCGAACCAGGCTTCAATGACGACGAGTCCGGCGCGCAGATTGTCTTCGGCATTGCAAGGCGGGTTCTTCTCCAAATTCCGTGTACCTGCTGAATAATGTCCGATTTTCATAATGTAGCGCACCTTGGCTTCCACGCCCAATAATGGCCGTCTTCCACGTGTCAAACGAATGTGAAAAGTCGGGGTATTTTTACATTCACACCCCTAGCCGCATAAACGAGCCACCTATTTAATGGGATGGGGATTCAGATCCAAACCACACCTTCTCCTCTCCGCGAGTAATCATCAGAGCGCCTCCAGCAAAGGTTCATTCCAACATGGCCAACCGTCGCAGCTCCTCCTCTCGCCCTTCCAGTCCCAAACCTGGAGACTGGGAGAGGTGCTCCATCCCGCACAGCGAGCTAGTGTCGCTTCAGGCCAAGGGATTTCTCCCTCAGGCCTATATGGTCCCGGTCCGAGCCGGACTCGCCACCTATAATGGCGGAGAGCACCCCCAGTCCCTCCAAAGGAGAGCGGGTGTGCCTCATCCCTTATCTAGTAAGAGGACTTGGATTTCCAATCCATCCATTTCTCCGTGGGCTTCTGGAGTTCTACGGCCTCCAGCTGCACGATCTCACGCCCGCCTCTATATTGCATATCGCGGGCTTCGTCGCTCTTTGCGAGCTATTCTTGGGTGTTGAGGCTCATTTCGCGCTGTGGAAGAGATTATTCTGTCTGGTGCCCCGCTCTCAAGAGGGGTCTATATATCAAGTGGGCGGAGCCGAAGTGTGGCGTATCGCCGGGACCGGATATCTATCCGGAACCCCAAAGAAGGCGTCCGAGGACTGGCCTTCGGAATGGTTTTATATAGATGATGTCCCACTACCGGACCCTATCCGGGTTGGTCTCCCCGAATTCAACAGTGCTCCCTTAAAGAAACGCCTGAGCTGGCGTCCGCGGAGCTCTCAGAGAGAAAGCGACAGGGACGTCCTTCGCCTGATGGGCCGGATAAGACTATTGGCTCATTCCGGACTAACCATGATTGGAGTCATGGCCGCATGCATTATGCGGGGGATGCAGCCGCTTCAATATAGAGGCCACCCCATGTGGGATTTTAACGGGGAGGATGACGCCACCCGTTACGGTCGTAAGGGGCCAGCCTCAGTTGCCGCTCTAATAAAGATCTTATCCTCTTTGTACAAGGGAGAAGAGGAGGAATTCCTCCGCGTCAACCCGCAGGGCGGATTTAGTATGTACAACCCCCCGAGTTGGGTAAGTGAACAATTGTGCCTGCCCATCCGCTTTATATTCCCATGATTAAATATGTAATCCAACGATTTCAACGCAGGAACTGCGTCAGGAAGTAAAGGATATAAATAGCCGTCCCCCACAACCCGAGGATCCAGAACGGTCCCTCGATCCGGACTCCGAAGAGGATCCGGATATATCGGTGGAGTTGATTGACGGGGTGTTTCATCAGTTAAGCAAGGACAATACCTTGGTGGCCATTACGGCTGATTACCCAGGGTTAATCCCGGCCTCCCAGGTAACACCCTTTGAGAAGGAATCCATTCTCATGCATTTCAGTTTTCCTGACAACGATCGTGTTTTGCAGGGGAGGTTTCCCAGGCGGGAGGCCGAACCTGCGGCGGCTAGCCAACGAGGGGCCGCAGGGCCCCGTGGGGCAAAAAGGAATGTAGTCCGGACTGGGATGCTGGCACAAAGGTATAGCGCATCCTCTTTTTCCCTGGTGTTATTTCTTCAGGGCATATTAACGTTCGTGCTATCTTCAGGACGAAGAGACCTCGCCGGACTACATCCGGAGAGGTTGCCAACCGCGCCTCCACCAGCCAGGCTCCAACGCCTGGCCCGGAAGCGGGAGCGAACACGAGGCGCGCACTGGACGCTCCTCCGATAGAGGATGCGGACAGGCTGTCTGCCACCAATTCCGAGGTGGAGAGTGCCATGGACCACAGGCGTCGCCGGACAGTTCTTCGCGATGCTTGTTTCTCCCGAGAGGCATTAGATGCCTTCAATTCGGGAGATGCGTACCTCAGTGCCGCTCAAAATGGTTTAACCAGAGCCACGGAGCAATATGTAAAAGACATACGGGTAAGAAACGTTTGGTAAATATATATGTATATACCAGTAGCCCCCGAGACTTGAAACAGTTAGAGTAACTGGTTTAAGGATCATTTGTTATGCAGGTTCTTACAGAGAAGAATACCGTACTGTCCCAGGAGCTGAAAGAGTGCAAAGCCCAACTGGAGGCCGCACTAGCCGCGGCAGGGGAGCCTAAAGAGACCCCCTCTGGTAAGATACACTTTGAAAGATTAATATCTTGCGAAGTGCGGCGTGGGTATGAATCTGCCAAATCATATTGCAGATGGCGCCGGACTGGGTCCGAAGAGGCAACAACTCTTACGCCGGCTAAAGGCCGGCGAGAGTATGTTGACAAGGGTGAGGCGGGAGAAGAATGAGCTTCAGGATGCCAACACAAGCTGGACGTTGAGCTTAAAGATGTTCGTGGCCAGCTGTCGGACTCTACTAAGGAGAATCAGCGGCTTCGACGCGGCATATTTAGTAAGTGCTTAAGCGAATCTTTGAAAGAAAAGAGTTCGGCGAGGAAGTCGACTAACAGAGTAATGTCTGTAGGTATGCTAACGGGTCGTCCTGCAGAGGAGATGCCCGGTTCTACGGGTGACCTTCTTCCCGAGCTCTCGCAACTGCACGAGTGAGTTCGGCAGGCGATGCGAGGCGTTGCCCAAGCCTTATGGCCTTCCCACTCCATGCCCGAGGGCCTTGGAGAGCTTTCGGAGAAGCTTAAGGGAGCTCGGCGGCGCTTCCGATTGTGGAAGATATCGGCCTGCCGACAAGGCTCTAGGGAGGCCTGGGCCATGGTGAAGACGCGGTACGCGAAGTCTGACCCAAACCACATGGCCGAGGTCGGACCTGTGGGGCCTGACGGGAAGGAGATCCTCGTAAGCTTAGTGTACGGCCAAGTAGAATTGGCCGCAAAGTATTTCCAGCAGGACTGTAAGTTAGACAGCCTGTTAGATGGTATTGAAGAGGAATACAATCAGTCAGAGTGACTATGTAATTTTTAATTGACATGTGTAATGCCTTCTAGCCGGATTGTAGATCGTTTGTCGTTGCCGACCTTTTCGCTTCAACCTCAGGACCTGACGGTCCGGAGTGTGTCCGAATACCCTACCGGTTATGTAAGAACCGGGGTATGCATGGAGACCAGGCGTAGGGGTCATTAGTGCTTTATCAGACAAGTGCCCAACTAGTTATGTTATATTACATGGTTAGTAAGAAACATCTTCCAGAGAGAATAGTTCCGTTAGGGGTTCCTTTCTCTGGGAGGCATGCCCTAAATTGCATGTCCGGACTGCAAACGCAGGAAAATCATCTGGGGGCATATACATAAATAAGTAAAAAAAAGGTCATCTTTTAGTTCACCGACCGAATATTCCCTTAAGAACGCTAGCTTTCGGCTTCACCCAGTCTGAGGTACACATTCGACTGATCCGGCAGTAACAATCGCAGAGGTGCTCCCTTTACCACCTAGCCGAACAATCGGGAACGTAGGGGTAAGCACAGGAGCCAGGCAACGCAGCTTGGCCAAAACTTAAGTCATATCGATGCATATAATGGTGAAGAAAAGGTACATGCGGAAGGTTGACACATGTGGTGGGCGTGAAGCCCGTATAAATAAACTTCTGTTAAAGAAGCCCCCAGGTTTAATGAGCGCGAGTAGCACTTCACTTGAGGAGCCTTTAAGGGCTATAAAAGAGAAGAGGGGAAGGAGAGAAATGTAAGACAGAAAATGTAAAAAATGGACAGAGGAAGGAGACAAACACAGAGTCCGGCGCTAGGCATAGAATCTTCGGAGACGGGCTGCGTTCCATGGGTTCGGCTCGAGTCGGTTATCCGACGCATCTCGCAGGCGGTATGCTCCACCAGTCAGGACTTGGTCGATTATGAAGGGACCTTCCCACTTGGGCTTCAGCTTGTCCTTTTTCTTGTCCGGCAGGCGTAGAACTAATTCGCCAACGTTATAGCTTTTGGCCCGCACTTCTCTGCTTTGATATCTTCGGGCCTGCTGTTGATAGAATGCGGAACGGGCTTTTGCCACGTCGCGCTCCTCCTCTAAGGCGTCCAAACTGTCCTGCCGATCGAGCTCGGCCTCCCTTTCTTCGTACATGCGCACTCGAGGTGAGTCATGAATTATGTCGCAGGGCAAGACTGCCTCTGCGCCATACACCATAAAAAATGGTGTGTATCCGGTGGTGCGGTTCGGCGTGGTCCGCAGCCCCCAGAGTACGGAGTCGAGCTCCTCTACCCAGTGCGTGTTAGATTCCTTGAGGGACCGCACTAATCTGGGTTTGATGCCGCTCATGATGAGACCATTTGCACGTTCGACCTGACCGTTAGTTTGTGGGTGATAGACGGAAGCATAATCGAGCTTGATGCCCATGTTTTTGCACCAGAGTTTTACCTCATCGGCCGTAAAGTTCGTGCCGTTATCGGTGATGATGCTGTGGGGGACGCCATAACGGTGTACGACCACGGATATAAAGTCTATCACAGGTCCGGATTCGGCCGTCTTGACAGGCTTGGCTTCTATCCATTTGGTGAACTTATCCACCATGACCAGTAAGTATTTTTTTCTTGTGGGTTCCGCCTTTAAGGGGTCCCACCATGTCAAGCCCCAGACCGCGAAAGGCCAAGTGATGGGGATAGTTTGGAGGGCGGTGGGTGGCATATGGCTTTGGTTTGCAAAAAGCTGGCAACCGACGCATTTATGGACCAAGTCCTAAGCGTCCGCCCGGGCCGTCGGCCAATAAAAGCCTGTACGGAAAGCCTTGCTTACGAGGGACCAGGCTGCAGCATGATGGCCACCGAGTCCGGCATGAATTTCAGCCAGCAGGTTCTGCCCTTCCTCTTCGGAGATGCACCTTTGAAGGACTCCGGTAGTGCTTTTCTTGTAAAGTTCTCCCTCATGGACTTTATAGGCTTTAGATCGCCGCACTATACAGCGTGCCTCGTTTTGGTCCTCTGGGAGTTCCTGCCTAGTAAGGTAGGCTAGGAATGGTTCTGTCCACGGGGCGATAACGGCCATTAGTACATGGGCTGAGGTTGTTATTTCATTGGCAGAGCCTCCGATTATGTCAGATTGTTCGGCGTCGGACAGTGCGGTTGGGTCCGGACTGATATTGCCATGTTCCCCTTCCCATACTACGGATGGCTTGAACAGCCTTTCCAGGAAGATGTTGGGGGGGGACCGCATCGCTTTTTGCGCCGATGCGTGCCAGGACGCCTGCCGCCTGATTGTTTTCTCGGGCTATATGGTGAAATTCGAGCCCTTCAAACCGAGCTGACATTTTGAGGACGGCGTTGCGGTAAGCTGCCATTTTTGGATCCTTGGCATCGAAGTCTCCATTTATTTGGGATATCGTGAGGTTCGAATCCCCGCGCACCTCTAGGCGTTGAATGCCCATGGATACTGCCATCCGGAGACCATGTAAAAGGGCCTCATATTCGGCTGCATTGTTGGAGTCCGTGTACATAATCTGGAGTACATATTGAACTGTGTCTCCTGTGGGGGACGTCAAAACGACGCCGGCCCCTAGTCCAGCCAACATTTTGGAACCGTCGAAGTGCATTATCCAGTTTGAATATGTGCCGTACTCTTTAGGGAGTTCGGCCTCCGTCCATTCTGCGACGAAGTCGGCCAAACTTGCGACTTGATAGCTCGCTGTGGCTTATAAGTTATGTCGAACGGGAAGAGCTCGATGGCCCATTTTGCAATCCGGCCCGTTGCGTCACGGTTGTTTATAATATCATTGAGTGGTACTTCCGATGCTACTGTGATTGAACACTCTTGAAAGTAGTGTCGTAGCTTCCGGGATGCCATGAATACCGCATATGCAATCTTTTTATAATGTGGGTACCGTGATTTGCATGGGGTGAGGACAGTGGACACATAGTAAACCGGCTTTTGAAGGGGGAATTTGTGTCCGTCCGTTTCCCGCTCGACGACGAGTACTGCGCTGACAATTTGATGGGTTGCTGCAATGTACAATAGCATTGGTTCGCCGATGTTTGGCGCGGCCAGGACGGGGTTTGTTGCCAATATGGCTTTTATTTCCTCGAGTCCGGCCGTGGCGGCATCCGTCCACTCGAAGTGTTCGGTGCGCCGAAGGAGGCGATAGAGGGGTAGCGCCTTTTCTCCCAACCGGGAAATAAAGCGGCTTAGAGCCGCCACGCATCCGGTTAATTTTTGTATTTGTTTGAGGTCCTTTGGGATATCCAATTGTGACAAAGCTTGGATCTTGGCTGGATTTTCTTCGATTCTCCTACCGGATACAATGAAGCCCAAGAGCTTTCCGGCTGGAACGCCGAAAACGCATTTTTTCGGATTTAGTTTGATGTCATATGCTCGGAGGTTGTCAAATGTAAGCCTCAAGTCGTCTACTAGAGATTCGACATGTCTTGTTTTTACGACCACATCATCCACGTATGCCTCTACTGTTTTGCCGATCTGGTTTGCCAGACATGTCTGAATCATGCGCTGATATGTTGAGCTGGCGTTTTTTAGCCCGAAAGGCATTGTGTTGAAGCAAAATGGGCCGTATGGGGTGATGAATGCCGTTGCGGCTTGGTCTGACTCGGCCATCTTGATTTGATGGTAACCGGAGTATGCGTCGAGGAAGCACAATGAATCGTGTCCTGCAGTGGCATCGATAATTTGATCGATGCGGGGGAGGGGGAAGGGATCCTTTGGGCAGGCCTTGTTGAGGTCTTTGAAGTCAACGCACAGGCGCCAGGATTTGTCCTTCTTTGGTACCATCACCAAGTTTGCTAGCCAGTCCGGATGTTTTATATCTCTGATGAATCCGGCCTCCAATAGTTTGGCTAGCTCCGCTCCCATTGCCTGTCTCTTGGGTTCAGAAAAACGCCGAAGGGCTTGTTTGACAGGTTTGAATCCTTTTAGGATATTTAAGCTGTGTTTGGCCAGCCTGCGTGGGATTCCTGGCATGTCCGAAGGGTGCCATGCAAAAATGTCCCAATTCTCCCGTAGGAATTCTCGCAGTGCGGCGTCTACATCGGGGTTTAATTGTGCCCCGATGGAAGCTGTTTTATTGGGGTCCGTTGGATGGACCTGAAATTTGACTATTTCATCCGCTGGTTTAAAGGAGGTGGACTTGGATCTTTTGTCGAGTATCACATCGTCCCTGTTTACCGTGGAGCGCAGCGTAGTCAGTTCCTCAGCCGCTAGGGCTTCGGACAATGCCTCAAGGGCCAGTGCGGCTGTCTTGTTTTCGGCACGGAGTGCTATGTCCGGATTACTAGCGAGAGTGATGATTCCGTTCGGCCCGGGCATCTTGAGCTTCATGTACCCGTAATGGGGTATTGCTTGGAAGATTGTAAACGCTTCCCGCCCCAGCAGAGCATGGTATCCGCTGCTGAACGGGGCCACTTGGAATGTGACCTCTTCGGACCTATAATTATCCGGCGTGCCGAACACCACATCTAGTGTGATTTTTCCTGTACAGCGTGCTTCCCGACTGGGGATTATTCCTCTGAAGGTTGTGCTGCTTCGCTCAATGCGGTTCCAGTCTATTTCCATTTTTTGAAGGGTTTCCTCATAAATGAGGTTCAATCCGCTGCCTCCATCCATGAGTATCTTGGTGAGGCGAAAGCCGTCCACTATAGGACTGAGTACCAATGCGGCTGGTGCTCGAGCTGTTCGGAATTTAGGTTCGGCGCTGGTATTAAAGGTAATAGCCGTGTCACTCCATGGGTTTATTGTTGGTACTTGATATACTTCGGCGAAGCTGCGGAGTGTTCTTTTTCGCATTTTATTTGATGCAAAAGTCTCGAAGACTGTTAAGACTGTACTGGAGTCCCTGAGGTGGCTTTCTGCGGCCTCCGGAATTAGGAGATCTTCGCCCCTTTTGGCCACCTGCCGGAGTATCCAACATGCTCTAAGGCTATGAGTTGGTGTGGCGTCCTCTGTACTATGAATTTTACAGGGTCCATTAAGCCATCCCTCCAGTACAGTTCCATGCCCTGTAGAGGGTTTTGGTTTTTTGGTTTTTAACCCGGGTGTCTGATGATGATGCACCCTTTTATTTCGGACGAGGTTTCTATTCAGGGCCGGATTGTCCCAAAATTTAGTTTTGGTTTTCGGGCGCTTTCCATCGCATAGTACTTTTGTACTATGGACGCCAAGTCAGCGAAGCGTGTAAGATCACGACGACCTGTGGCGTTGAGGATTCCCTTGTCCATGCAATTATTGCAGAAGATTGAGATTGCGTTTTCCTCGCGGCGGTCCTTTATCCTGTTCATAACCAGGAGGAACCTTGCCCAGTAATGATGTACTGTTTCTTCGGGCTTTTGCCTGATTTGGGATAGATCGCTTATGTTCGGGCGGGTGGGTGGAATTAAATCCGGAACTTCACCCAATCTAAGACTCAGAGGCCAAGGAGTTTCCGAACTCTGAGGTTTGGATTCTTGGATGTTGTCCAGTGAATCTAGCCCGTTGCCTGATTCTAAGTTTAGGTCTTGAGTTACATCCTCCCCTCCGCGGGTATCCGGCTTGGAGGGATCTGGAATCCGGACGTAGCTAGTCCTTAAGATAGATGAATAGTCGCCGCACTGTGCCTCTACTACAGCAACGTGATGGGTGACTTGGGGAGAATTAATTTCTCTTAGATCGGGTTTAAGCCCAACCTGGTCATAATCCGTAGTGACCCCCAAGGCGGCGATGCAATCCAAGAGCTCGTTTATGGAAGAGAGCTCCATTGGATCTAACTGCTCGACGAGTTCCGAGCTGACGTGAAGATTGCTTTTGATGACCCGAGAGGTCACCGTCGGCGCAACGGCCGAACAGGCGGTCATGAGAAAATCGCCTAGCCGGAGAGTTTGGCCGACAGCCAAGGCTCCCTTAGTAACGGCGCCGTCTTTAAAGACGGGAAGAGGCATCCTTCCTGATTGCGACGACACAGAGGAACTCTCAATGAAAGCACCAATGTCGGTGTCAAAACCGGCGGATCTCGGGTAGGGGGTCCCGAACTGTGCGTCTAGGCCGGATGGTAACAGGAGACAAGGGACACAATGTTTTACCCAGGTTCGGGCCCTCTTGATGGAGGTAAAACCCTACGTCCTTCTTGATTAATATTGATGATATGGGTAGTACAAGAGTAGATCTACCACGAGATCAAGGAGGCTAAACCCTAGAAGCTAGCCTATGGTATGATTGTTGTATGATGAAGTTGTCCTACGGACTAAAAACCCTCCGGTTTATATAGACACCGGAGAGGGTTAGGGTTACACAAAGTCGGTTACAATGGTAGGAGATCTTGAATATCCGCATCGCCAAGTTTGCCTTCCACGCCAAGGAAAGTCCCATCCGGACACGGGGCGGAGTCTTCAATCTTGTATCTTCATAGTCCTGGAGTCCGGCTGAAGGTATAGTCCGGCTACCCGGACACCCCCTAATCCAGGACTCCCTCACCGCATCCCAGCCCATCGATTGAATAATTCTTCCAATACATCCAACGCGCCAGCACCTCCGCAGGGCCCTCCGGCCACCTGCCCGTGTCACCGCTAAGCCAGGCAGGAACTCATGCCGGCGACGCGCATGCGCACTATCTTGCCGCCGGGGGAACTCCAGGCATGCACAGCGCAGCCCGTGTCTCCATGTCGCCCGAGGAAGCAAATAAGCCCGTGCCTCACAAGATCAGCGTTACGCAAATAAGCGTTAAATTCTTCCTTAATTCCTGCTCGATCCATGAAGTCCTCTGAAGGCCATTCACAAGGCTGCACTGGGGCGTCTCTTGGTGGTTCATCATCAGCATCACGCATTGCAAGCCTGGGTCCTTGCTTCCTTGAAGGACCACCTTGGTACATTTTCCTAAACATATTTCTTCTTCTGAAAAATTTCTGAAATTTTAATAACTTCAAAAAGTGAACCAAGCTCAACAAAATTGATAGCAACTACTCCTACAAGTGCCTAGGACCTATATCATGCATTAGAACTACTTGGAACCATATAAATTTGACATGCAAGCTCAAGAACATGGTCACCTAGGCAGCACAAATTCGCAATGAATAAAGTACTAGAACAAAAACTATTTGGACCAATGGAGGAGTGCTACCTCTTGAGCACTGCGTTGGATTTCCCCGAAGAGGAGAGGATGATGCAGCAAAGTAGCGTAAGTATTTCCCTCAGTTTTTGAGAACCAAGGTATCAATCCAGTAGGAGGCTACGCGCGAGTCCCTCGTACCTACACAAAAACAATAGCTCAACGCAACCAACGCGCTTAGGGGTTGTCAATCCCTTCACGGTCACTTACGAAAGTGAGATCTGATAGAGATGATAAATAATATTTTTGGTATAGAGATGCAAAGTGAAAAGTAAAAGGCAAAGTAAAAAAGCAAAGCAATAATAAAGTGATGGAGATTGATATGATGAGAAAGAGACCCGGGGGCCATAGGTTTCACTAGTGGCTTCTCTCAAGAGCATAAGTATTCTACGGTGGGTGAACAAATTACTGTTGAGCAATTGACAGAATTGAGCATAGTTATGAGAATATCTAGGTATGATCATGTATATAGGCATCACGTCCGAGACAAGTAGACCGACTCCTGCTTGCATCTACTACTATTACTCCACTCATCGACCGCTATCCAGCATGCATCTAGAGTATTAAGTTAAAAACAGAGTAACGCCTTAAGCAATATGACATGATGTAGAGGGATAGTTTCATGCAATATGATAAAAACCCCATCTTGTTATCCTCGATGGCAACAATACAATACGTGCCTTGCTGCCCCTTCTGTCACTGGGAAAGGACACCGCAAGATCGAACCCAAAGCTAAGCACTTCTCCCATGGCAAGAAAACCCAATCTAGTAGGCCAAACCAAACTGATAATTCGACTTGCAAAGATAACCAATCATACATAAAAGAATTCAGAGAAGATTCAAATATTATTCATAGATAAACTTGATCATAAACCCACAATTCATCGGTCTCAACAAACACACCGCCAAAAGAAGGTTACATCGAATAGATCTCCATGAGAGAGGGGGAGAACATTGTATTGAGATCCAAAAAGAGAGAAGAAGCCATCTAGCTACTAACTATGGACCCGTAGGTCTGAAGTAAACTACTCACACTTCATCGGAGGGGCTTGGATGATGATGTAGAAGCCCTCCGTGATCGATTCCCCTTCCGACGGAGCTCCGGAACAGGCCCCAAAATGGGATCTCGTGGATACAGAAAGTTGCGGCGGTGGAATTAGGTTTTTGGCTCCATCCCTGATCGTTTGAGGGTACATAGGTATATATAGGAGGAAGGAGTACGTCGGTGGAGCTTCGAGGGGCCCACGAGGCAGGGGCGCGCCCTCCACCCTCGTGACCGCCTCGTGGCTTTCTTGACGGAGGGTCCAAGTCTCCTGGATCTTATCTGATGAGAAAATCTCGTTCCCGAAGGTTTCATTCCGTTTGGACTCGGTTTGATATTTTGTTTCTCTGAAACACTGAAATAGGTAAAAAACAGCAATTCTGGGCTGGGCCTCCGGTTAATAGGTTAGTACCAAAAATAATATAAAAGTGGAAAATAAAGCCCAAGTCCAAAACAGTAGATAATATAGCATGGAGCAATCAAAAATTATAGATACGTTGGAGACGCATCAGGCATCCCCAAGCTTAATTCCTGCTCGTCCTCGAGTAGGTAAATGATAAAAACAAATTTTTTGATGCGGAGTGCTACTTGGCATAATTTTAATGTAATTCTTCTTAATTGTGGTATGAATATTCAGATCCGAAATATTCAAGACAAAAGTTCATATTGACATAAAAATGATAATACTTCAAGCATACTAACTAAGCAATTATGTCTTCTCAAAATAACATGGCCAAAGAAAGTTCATCCCTACAGAATCATATACTTTAGTCATGTTTCATTTTCGTCACACAAGAATGCTCTCATCATGCACAACCCCGATGACAAGCCAAGCAATTGTTTCATACTTTAGTAATCTCAAACCTATAAACTTTCACGCAATATATGAGCGCGAGCCATGGACATAGCACTATGGGTGGAATAGAATATAATGAGGGGGGTTATGTGCAGAAGACAAAAAAAATAAGAAAGTCTCACATCAACGAGGCTAATCAATGGGCTATGGAGATGCCGACCGATTGATGTTAATGCAAGGAGTAGGGATTGCCATGCAACGGATGCACTAGAGCTATAAATGTATGAAAACTCAACAAAAGAAACTAGTGGGTGTGGATCCAACTTGCTTGCTCACGAAGACCTAGGGCACTTGAGGAGGCCCATTGTTGGAATATACAGGCCAAGTTCTATAATGAAAAATTCCCACTAGTATATGAAAGTGATAACATGAGAGACTCTCTACTATGAAGATCATGGTGCTACTTTGAAGCACAAGTGTGGTAAAAGGATAGTAACATTGTCCCTTCTCTCTTTTTCTCTCATTTTTTAGGCCTTTTCTCTTTTTTTATGGCCTTTCTTTTTTTTGGGCCCTTCTCTTTTTATGGCCTTTATCTTTTTTTATTCCTCACTTGGGACAATGCTCTAATAATGATGATCATCACACTTATATTTATTTACAACTCAATGATTACAACTCGATACTAGAACAAAGATGACTCTATATGAATGCCTCCGGCGGTGTACCGGGATATGCAATGAATCAAGAGTGACATGTATGGAAGAATTATGAATGGTGGCTTTGCCACAAATACTATGTCAAGTACATGATCATGCTAAGCAATATGACAATGATGAATGTGTCATGATGAGCGGAATGATGGAAAGTTGCACGACAATATATCTCGGAATGGCTATGGAAATGCCATAATAGGTAGGTATGGTGGCTGTTTTGAGGAAGATATAAGTGGTTTATGTGTGAAAGAGCGTATCGTATCACGGGGTTTGGATGTACCGGCAAAGTTTGCGCCAACTCTCAATGTGAGAAAGGGCAATGCACGGTACCGAAGAGGCTAGCAAGGATGGAAGGGTGAGAGTGCGTATAATCCATGGACTCAACATTAGTCATAAAGAACTCACATACTTATTGCAAAAATCTACAAGTCATCAAAAACCTCGGTACTACGCGCATGCTCCTAGGGGGATAGATTGGTAGGAAAAGACCATCGCTCGTCCCCGACCGCCACTCATAAGGAAGACAATCAAATAACACCTCATGTTTCAAATTTGTTGCATAACATTTACCATACGTGCATGCTACGGGACTTGCAAACTTCAACACAAGTATTTCTCAATTTCACAACTACTCAAATGGCACGACTTTGATATTATTACCTCCATATCTCAAAACAATCATCAAGCATCAAACTTTTCTTAGTATTCAACACATTCATAAGAAAGTTTTATTATTAATCTTGCATACCAAGCATATTAGGATTTTAAGCAAATTACCATGCTATTAAGACTCTCAAAATAATCCAAGTGAAGCATGAGAGATCAATGGTTTCTTTAAAACAAATCCACCACCGTGCTCTAAAAGATATAACTGAAGCACTAGATCAAAACTATAAAGCTCAAAAGATATAAGTGAAGCACATAGAGTATTCTAACAAATTCCAAATCATGTATGGCTCTCTCAAAAGGGTGTACTGCAAGGATTATTGTGGTAGACTAACAAGCAAAGACGCAAATCATAAAAGACGCTCCAAGCAAAACACAGATCATGTGGTGAATAAAAATATAGCTCCAAGTAAAGTTACTGATAGAAGTAGACGAAAGAGGGGATGCCTTCTGGGGCATCCCCAAGCTTTGGCTTTTATGTGTCCTTAGATTATCTTGGGGGTGCCATGGGCATCCCCAAGCTTAGGTTCTTGCCACTCCTTGTTCCATAATCCATCAAATCTTTACCCAAAACTTGAAAACTTCACAACACAAAACTTAAAGTAGAAAATCTCGTGAGCTCCGTTAGCGAAAGAAAACAAAAGACCACTTCAAGGTACTGTAATGAAATAATTCTTTATTTATATTGATGTTAAACCTACTGTATTCCAACTTCTCTATGGTTTATAAACTATTTTACTAGCCATAGATTCATCAAAATAAGCAAACAACACACGAAAAACATAATCTGTCAAAAACAGAACAGTCTGTAGTAATCTGTAGCTAGCCCAAGATATGGAACCCCAAAAATTATAAAATAAATTTCTGGACGTGATGAATTTATCTATTAATCATCTGCAAAAATAATTAACTAAATAGAACTCCACAAATAAAAATTACAGCAGTTCTCGTGAGCGCTAAAGTTTCTGTTTTTTACAGCAAGTTCAACAAGACTTTCCCCAAGTCTTCCCAACGGTTCTACTTGGCACAAACACTAATTAAACACAAAAACACAAACAAAACAGAGGCTAGATAAATTATTTATTACTAAACAGGAGCAAAAAGCAAGGAATAAAAATAAAATTGGGTTGCCTCCCAACAAGCGCTATCGTTTAACGCCCCTAGCTAGGCATAACAAGCAAGAATAGATCTAGGTATTGCCATCTTTGGTAGGCAATCCATAAGTGGCTCTCATGATAGATTCATATGGTAATTTTATTTTCTTTCTAGGGAAGTGTTCCATGCCCTTTTTTAATGGAAATTGAAATCTAATATTCCCTTCCTTCATATCAATAATTGCACCAACCGTTCTAAGGAAAGGTCTACCGAGAATAATAGGGCAAGAAGGATTGCAATCTATATCAAGAACGATAAAATCTATGGGCACATAATTCCTATTTGCAACAATAAGAACATCATTAATTCTTCCCATAGGTTTCTTAATAGTGGAATCCGCAAGATGCAAATTTAGAGAGCAATCATCAAAATCACGGAAATCTAGCAAATCACACAAAGTTTTGGGAATAGTAGAGACACTAGCACCCAAATCACACAAAGCATAAAACTCATAATTTTTAATTTTAATTTTAATAGTAGGTTCCCACTCATCATAAAGTTTTCTAGGGATAGAAACTTTCAACTCAAGTTTTTCTTCATAAGATTGCATCAAGGCATCAACGATATGTTCGGTAAAGGCTTTATTTTGACTATAAGCATGAGGAGAATTTAGCAAGGATTGCAACAAGGAAATAGAATCAATTAAAGAGCAATTTTCATAATTAAATTCCTTGAAATCCAATATAGTGGGTTTAGCAACATCTAGGGTTTTATTTCTTTTAATCCCACTTTTATCAATTTCATCATCAAGATCTAAATACTCCTGCCTGCATCTACTACTATTACTCCACTCATCGACCGCTATCCAGCATGCATCTAGAGTATTAAGTTAAAAACAAGGTAACGCCTTAAGCAAGATGACATGATGTAGAGGGATAGTTTCATGCAATATGATAAAAACCCCATCTTGTTATCCTCGATGGCAACAATACAATACGTGCCTTGCTGCCCCTTCTGTCACTGGGAAAGGACACCGCAAGATCGAACCCAAAGCTAAGCACTTCTCCCATGGCAAGAAAAACCAATCTAGTAGGCCAAACCAAACTGATAATTCGAAAAGACTTGCAAAGATAACCAATCATACATAAAAGAATTCAGAGAAGATTCAAATATTATTCATAGATAAACTTGATCATAAACCCATAATTCATCGGTATCAACAAACACACCGCAAAAAGAAGGTTACATCGAATAGATCTCCACGAGAGAGGGGGGGACATTGTATTGAGATCCAAAAAGAGAGAAGAAGCCATCTAGCTACTAACTATGGATCCGTAGGTCTGAAGTAAACTACTCACACTTCATCGGAGGGGCTTGGATGATGATGTAGAAGCCCTCCGTGATCGATTCCCCTTCCGACGGAGCTCCGGAACAGGCCCCAAGATGGGATCTCATGGATACAGAAAGTTGCGGTGGTGGAATTAGGTTTTTGGCTCCGTCCCCAATCGTTTGAGGGTACGTAGGTATATATAGGAGGAAGGAGTACGTCGGTGGAGCTTCGAGGGGCCCACGAGGCAGGGGGCGCGCCCTAGGGGGGGAGCCCTCCACCCTCGTGACCGCCTCGTGGCTTTCTTGACGGAGGGTCCAAGTCTCCTGGATCTTATCTGATGAGAAAATCTCGTTCCCGAAGGTTTCATTCCGTTTGGACTCGGTTTGATATTCTGTTTCTCCGAAACACTGAAATAGGCAAAAAAACAGCAATTCTGGGCTGGGCCTCTGGTTAATAGGTTAGTCCCAAAAATAATATAAAAGTGGAAAATAAAGCCCAATATAGTCCAAAACAGTAGATAATATAGCATGGAGCAATCAAAAATTATAGATACGTTGGAGACGTATCAATGAGTCACATACCAAGGAACAATCCCCCAAAGCAGTTTTGTGAGAGGTGCTTTGAGCAAGGAGATCGAAAATCGCAGCAAAATGAGCTAGAACTCGTGCTTGAGCTGGATGGTGTTTTTTTGGGAGGAAGAAGAAGTGTGTAGGTGCAGGAATAAGTGGAGGGGCCCACCGTGGGCCCACGAGGCAGGGGGCGCGCCCTGGACCCTCGTGGCCAAGTGCTTGCTCCCCTGTTGTGTTCTCAGTGCCAGATATTCTCAAATATTCCAGAAAAAATCATATTAAATTGGCAGGGCATTTGGAGAACTTTTATTTTCGGGGTATTTTCATATTGCATGGATAATTCAGAAAACTGATAGAAAATACTATTTTTACTTTATTTCAACTAAATAACAGAAAGTAAAAGGAGGGTACAGAAGGTTGTGCTTTCTAACTTCATCCATCTCATGCTCATCAAAAGGAATCCACTAACAAGGTTGATCAAGTCTTGTTAACAAACTCATTTCGAGTAACATGAAACCAAAGAAATTTCGAATGACACTATGTTACCTCAACGGGGATATGCACATCCCCAATAATAAGAATATCATATTTCTTCTTGAAAGTAGGAAGAGGAAATTCAAAACCTCCAAAAATAATCGATGGAATTTTTCCAATAGAATTGATACTGTGGACTTGAGGTTGTTTCCTCGGAAAGTGTACCGTATGCTCATTACCATTAACATGAAAAGTGACATTGCCTTTGGTGCAATCCATAACAGCCCCTACAGTATTCAAAAAGGGTCTTCCAAGAATAATAGACATACTATCGTCCTCGGGAATATCAAGAATAAGAAAGTACGTTAAAATAGTAATGTTTGCAACCACAACAGGCACATCCTCAGAAATACCGACAGGTATAGCAGTTGATTTATCAGCCATTTGCAAAGATATTTTAGTAGGTGTCAACTTATTCAAATCAAGTCTACGATATAAAGAGAGAGGCATAACACTAACACCGGCTCCAAGATCACATAAAGCAGTTTTAACATAGTTTCTTTTAATGGAGCATGGTATAGTTGGTATTACATCATTATCAAGATCAACAACAGGTTCAACTTTTACATCATTATCATTGCTAGGTTGAGCATCAACATGAACATTATCATTAATATTATCACTAGTTTCATGTTCATTACCAGATTGTGTTTCAGCATCAGAAATAGAGATATCATTGGGATTCTCAGGTGTGTCAACAACAGGTTCACTAGAAGCATGCAAAATCCTATCATTTTTCTTTTTCTTCCTCTTAGAAGGACTAGGTGCATCAATATCATTTCTCTGAGAATCTTGCTCAATTCTCTTAGGATGGCCCTCAGGATACAAAGGTTCCTGGGTCATTTTACCACCTCTAGTCATAACTCTAACAACATTATCATTTTTCTTACTATTTAATTTATTGAGCAAATCATTCTAAGCTTTAAGTACTTGTTCTACTTGAGTGGTAACCATAGAAGCATGTGTACTAATGAGTTTAAGTTCACCTTTAACTCTAGACATATAATCACCCAAGTGTTCAACCATATAAGCATTTTGTTTCAATTGTCTACCAAAATAAGCATTGAAGTCTTCTTGCTTAACCATAAAGTTATCAAACTCATCCAAACATTGGCTAGCAAACTTAGTAGGAGGGATTTCAGCTTTATCATATCTATAGAGAGAATTTACCTTTACTACATGTGTCGGGTTATCAAGACCATGTATTTCTTCAATAGGTGATGGATTAAAACCATATATTTCTTCAACAGGCGGTAAATTAAGACCATGTATTTCTTCAATAGGAGGCAAATTCTTAACATCTTCAGCTTTAATACCCTTTTCTTTCATGGATTTCTTTGCCTCTTGCATATCTTCAGGACTGAGAAATAGAACACCACTTTTCTTTGGAGTTGGTTTAGGAATAGGCTCAGGAGCTGGCTCGGGGAGCGTCCAATTATTTTCATTTTTCAACATATTATTCAATAGAATTTCAGCTTCATCCGGTATTCTTTCCCTGAAAACAGAACCAGCACAACTATCCAGGTGATCTCTGGAAGCATCGGTTAGTCCATTATAAAAGATATCAAGTATTTCATTTTTCTTAAGAGGATGATCATGCAAAGCATTAAGTAATTGGAGAAGCCTCCCCCAAGCTTGTGGCAGACTCTCTTCTTAAATTTGCACAAAATTATATATATCCCTTAAGGCAGCTTGTTTCTTATGAGCAGGGAAATATTTAGCAGAGAAGTAATAAATCATATCCTGGGGACTACGCACACAACCAGGATCAAGAGAATTAAACCATATCTTAGCATCACCCTTTAATGAGAACGGGAATATTTTAAGGATATAAAAGTAGCGAGTTCTATCATCATTAGTGAACAGGGTGGCTATATCATTTAATTTAGTAAGATGTGCCACAACAGTTTCAGATTCATAGCCATAAAAAGGATCAGATTCAACCAAAGTAATTATATCAGGATCAATAGAGAATTCATAATCCTTATCAGTAACAAAGATAGGTGAAGTAGCATAAGCAAGATCATATTTCATTCTAGCATTCAAAGTTTTTTGTTTAAGATTAGCTAATAATTTCTTCAGATCACTTCTATCATTGCATGCAAGAAAGTCTCTTTTAGTTTCTTCGTCCATAACATAGCCCTCAGGCACAACAGGCAATTCATATTTATTAGGAGAGCCTTCATCATCACTTTCATCAATATTATCAGTTTCAATAATTTCATTCTCTCTAGCCCTAGCAAGTTGTTCATCGAGAAATTCACCAAGTGGCACAATAGTATCAAGCATAGAAGTAGTTTCATCATAAGTGTCATGCATAGCAGAAGTGGCATCATCCATAATATGCGACATATCAGAATTAATAGCAGAAGCAGGTTTAGGTGTCGCAAGCTTACTCAAAACAGAAGGTGAATCAAGTGCAGAGCTAGATGGCAGTTCCTTACCTCCCCTCGTAGTTGAGAGATAAATTTTTGTTTTCGCGTCTTTCAGGTTCTTCATAGTGACCAGCAGATATAAATCCCAAGTGACTCAAAGAATAGAGCTATGCTTCCCGACAACGGCGCCAGAAAATAGTCTTGATAACCCACAAGTATAGGGGATCGCAACAGTTTTCGAGGGTAGAGTATTCAACCCAAATTTATTGATTCGACACAAGGGGAGCCAAAGAATATTCTCAAGTATTAGCAGCTGAGTTGTCAATTCAACCACACCTGGAAACTTAATATCTGCAGCAAAGTTTTTAGTAGCAAAGTAATATGATAGTAGTGGCAACGGTGGTAAAAGGTAATGGTAGCAAAAGTAATATTTTTGGTGTTTTATAGTGATGATAACAATAGCAACAGAAAAGTAAATAAGCGAAGAACAATATATGGAAAGCTCGTAGGCATTGGATCGGTGATGGAGAATTATGTCGAATGTGGTTCATCATGTAACAGTCATAACATAGGGTGACACAGAACTAGCTCCAATTCATCAATGTAATGTAGGCATGTATTCTGAATATAGTCATACATGCTTATGGAAAAGAACTTGCATGCCATCTTTTGTCCTACCCTCCCGTGGCAGCGGGGTCCTAGCGGAAACTAAGGGATATTAAGGCCTCCTTTTAATAGAGTACCGGACCAAAGCATTAACATATGGTGAATACATGAACTCCTCAAACTATGGTCATCACCGGGAGTAGTCCTGATTATTGTCACTTCGGGGTTGCCGGATCATAACACATAGTAGGTGACTATAGACTTGCAACATAGGATCAAGAACTCACATATATTCATGAAAACATAATAGGTTCAAATATGAAATCATGGCACTCGAGCCCTAGTGACAAGCATTAAGCATAGCAAAGTCATAGCAACATCAATATCAGAACATAGTGGATACTAGGGATCAAACCCTAACAAAACTAACTCGATTACATGATAAATCTCATCCAACCCATCACCGTTCAGCAAGCCTATGATGGAATTACTCATGCACGACGGTGAGCATCATGAAATTGGTGATGGTGGATGGTTGATGATGACGACGGCGACGGATTCCCCTCTTCGGAGCCCCAAACGGACTCCAGATCAGCCCTCCCGAGAGAGTTTAGGGCTTGGCGGCAGCTCTGTATCGTAAAACGCGATGAATCTTTTTCCCTGATTTTTTCTCCCCGAACACGAATATATGGAGTTGGAGTTGAGGTCGGTGGAACTCCAGGGGGCCCACGAGGCAGGGGGCGCGCCCAGGGGGTAGGGCGCACCCCCACCCTCGTGGACAGGGTGTGGGCCCCTGGCATAGATCTTTCTTCCAGTATTTTTTATATATTCCAAAATAATTCTCCGTTGATTTTCAGGTCATTCCGAGAACTTTTATTTCTGCACAAAAATAATGATACGTCCATTTTGCATCATGCTTTTATATCGATATTTATTGCATTATGGGCTGTTATTACACATTATGTCACAATACTTATGCCTATTCTCTCTTATTTTACAAGGTTTACATAAAGAGGGAGAATGCCGGCAGCTGGGATTCTGGGCTGGAAAAGGAGCAAATATTATAGGCCTATTCTGCACAGCTCCAAAAGTCCTGAAACTCCACGGAAGACGTTTTCCAAATATATAAAAATTACTGAGAGCAAGAACTTCACCAGGGGGGCCACACCTTGCCCACGAGGGTGGGGGGCGCGCCCTACCCCCTGGGCGCGCCCCCCTACCTCATGGCCCCCCTGGTGGCCCTCCGGTGACCATCTTCTGCTATATGAAGTCTTTTGATGGGAAAAAAATAAGAAGCCATCTTCTCGGACGAAACTCCGCCGCCACGAGGCGGAACCTTGGCGGAACCAATCTAGGGCTCTGGCGGAGCTGTTCTACCAGGGAAACTTCCCTCCCGGAGGGGGAGATCATCGCCATCGTCATCACCAACGCTCCTCTCATCGGGAGAGGGCAATCTCCATCAACATCTTCATCAGCACCATCTCCTCTCAAAACCCTAGTTCATCTCTTGTATCCAATTCTTGTCTCCAAGTCCGGGATTGGTGCTAGTAGGTTGCTAGTAGTGTTAATTACTCCTTGTAGTTGATGCTAGTTGGCTTAATTGGTGGAAGATCATATGTTCAGATCCTATATGCATATTAATACCCCTCTGATTATGAACATGTTTATGCTTTGTGAGTAGTTACTTTTGTTCCTGAGGACATGGGAGAAGTCTTGCTATTAGTAGTCATGTGAATTTGGTATTCGTTCGATATTTTGATGAGATGTATGTTGTTTCTCCTCTAGTGGTGTTATGTGAACGTCGACTACATGACACTTCACCATTATTTGGGCCTAGAGGAAGGCATTGGGAAGTAATAAGTAGATGATGGGTTGCTAGAGTGACAGAAGCTTAAACCCTAGTTTATGCGTTGCTTCATAAGGGGCTGATTTGGATCCATATGTTTCATGCTATGGTTAGGTTTACCTTAATACTTTTGTTGTAGTTGCGGATGCTTGCAATAGAGGTTAATCATAAGTGGGATGCTTGTCCAAGTAAGGGCAGTACCCAAGCACCGGTCCACCCACATACCAAATTATCAAAGTACCGAACGTGAATCATATGAACGTGATGAAAACTAGCTTGATGATATTCCCATGTGTCCTCGGAAGTGCTTTTCTCTATATAAGAGTTTGTCCAGGCTTGTCCTTTGCTACAAAAAGGATTGGGACACCTTGCTGCACTTTATTTACTTTTGTTACTTGTTGCTCGTTACAAACTATCCTATCACAAAACTATCTGTTACCACTTATTTCAGTACTTGTAGAGAATACCTTGCTGGAAACCGCTTATCATTTCCTTCTGCTTCTCGTTGGGTTCGACACTCTTACTTATCGAAAGGACTACGATAGATCCCCTATACTTGTGGGTTATCAAGACTCTTTTCTGGCGCCGTTGCCAGGGAGTGAAGCGCCTTTGGTAGGTAGAATTTGATAAGGAAAAATTTATATAGTGTGCTGAAATTTACTGTCACTTGTTACTATGGAAAGTAATCCTCTGAGGGGCTTGTTTGGGGTATCTTCACCCCGACCAGTAGAGCAAAGAGTTGCTCCTCAACCTACTCAACCTACTGAAAATGAAAATGAAAATGAAAATGCCTTCTTTGAAATTCCTTCGGGTATGATAGAAAAACTGCTAGCTAATCCTTTTTTAGGAGATGGAACAAAACATCCTGATGAGCATCTAATATATGTGGATGAAGTTTGTGGATTATTTAAGCTTGCAGGTGTACCCGGAGATGTTGTTAAGAAGAAGGTCTTCCCTTTATCTTTGAAGGGAGATGCATCGACATGGTATAGGCTATGTGATGATATGGGGTCTTGGAATTACAAATGATTGAAATTGGAATTTCATCAGAAGTTTTATCCTATGCATCTTGTTCATCATGATCGCAATTACATATATAATTTTTGGCCTCGCGAAGGAGAAAGCATCGCTCAAGCTTGGGGGAGGCTTAAATCAATGTTATATTCATGCCCCAATCACGAGCTCTCAAGAGAAATGATTATTCAAAATTTTTATGCTCGGCTTTCCGATAACAATCGCACCATGCTTGATACTTCTTGTGCTGGCTCTTTTATGATGAAGACTATTGCATTCAAATGGGATTTATTGGAAATAATTAAACACAACTCTGAAGATTGGGACCTCGACAATGGTAAGGAGTCAGGTATGACACCTAGTTTTGATTGTGTTAAATCTTTTATGGATACCGATATTTTTCGTAAATTTAGCACTAAATATGGACTTGACTCTGAGATAGTAGCTTCTTTCTGTGAATCTTTTGCTACTTATGTTGATCTCCCCAAGGAGAAGTGGTTTAAATATCATCCTCCCATAGAAGTAAAAGTAGCTGCACCTATTAAAGTTGAAGAAAAGATTGTCACTTATAATGATCATATTGTTCCTACTTATGTTGAGAAACCACCTTTCCCTGTTAGGATAAAGGATCATGCTAGAGCTTCAACTGTAGTTCGTAAAAGCAATATTAAAACATATACACCTCCTGAACAAGTTAAAGTTGAACCTAATATTGCTATTGTTAAAGATCTCTTGTCTGATAATATTGATGGGCATGTTATTTATTTCTATGATGAAACTGCTAGAATTGCTAAACCCTGTGCTAAAGATAAACCTAGACCTATGGTAGGCATGCCTGTTATTTTTGTTAAAATAGGAGATCATTGTTATCATGGCTTATGTGATATGGGTGCTAGTGCTAGTGCAATACCTTATTCCTTATACAAAGAAGTTATGCATTATATTGCACCTGCTGAGATGGAAGATATTGATGTCACAATTAAACTTTCCAATAGAGATACTATTTCACCAATGGGAATTGCTAGAGATGTTGAAGTCTTGTGTGGGAAAACTAAATATCCTGCTGATTTTCTTGTTCTTGGTTCCCCATAAGATAGCTTTTGTCCTATTATATTTGGTAGACCCTTCCTGAACACTGTTAATGCTACCATAGATTGCAAAAGGGATGTTGTTACTATCGGTTTAGATGATATGACTCATGAATTTAATTTCTCTAAATTTAGTAGGCAACATCGTGAAGAATAATTACCTAGTAAGGATGAAATTATTGGTCTTGCTTCTATTACCGTACCTCCTAGTGATCCTTTAGAACAATATTTGCTAGACCATGAGAATGACATGTTTATGAATGAAAGAAGGGAATTAGATGAAGTATTCTTTAAACAGGAACCTATTCTGAAAAACAATTTACCTGTTGAAATCCTAGGGGATCCTCCTCCACCCAAGGGTGATCCCGTGTTTGAGCTTAAACCGTTACCTGATACTCTTAAATATGCATATCTTGATGAGAAAAAGATATATCCTGTTATTATTAGTGCTAACCTTTTAGAGCATGAGGAAGAGAGATTATTGAAAACTCTGAAGAAGCACCGTGCTGCTATTGGGTATACTCTTGATGATCTTAAGGGCATTAGTCCCACTCTATGTCAACATAAAATTAATTTGGAAGAAGATGCTAAACCAGTTCGTGATCATCAATGTCGGCTGAATCCTAAAATGAAAGAAGTGGTAAGAAAGGAAATACTAAAGCTCCTTGAGGCAGGTATAATCTATCCCGTTGCTGATAGTCAGTGGGTAAGCCCCGTCCATTGTGTCCCTAAGAAGGGAGGTATTACTGTTGTTCCTAATGATAGAGATGAATTGATCCCTCAAAGAATTATTACAGGTTATAGGATGGTAATTGATTTCCGCAAATTAAATAAAGCTTCTAAAAAGGATCATTACCCCTTACCTTTTATCGATTAAATGTGAGAAAGATTATCCAAACACACACATTTTTGCTTTCTAGATGGTTATTCTGGTTTCTCTCAAATACCTGTGTCAGCTAAAGATCAATCAAAGACTACTTTTACATGCCCTTTTGGTACTTTTGCTTACAGACGTATGCCTTTTGGTTTATGTAATGCACCTACTACCTTTCAAAGATGCATGATGGCTATATTCTCTGACTTTTGTGAAAAGATTTGTGAGGTTTTCATGGACGACTTTTCCGTCTATAGATCTTCTTTTTGATGATTGCTTGAGCAACCTTGATCGAGTTTTGCAGAGATGTGAAGAAACTAATCTTGTCTTGAATTGGGATATGTGCCACTTTATGGTTAATGAAGGTATTGTCTTGGGGCATAAAGTTTCTTAAAGAGGTATTGAAGTTGATAAAGCCAAAGTTGATGCTATTGAGAAGATGCTATGTCCCAAGGACATCAAAGGTATAAGAAGTTTCCTTGGCCATGCCGGATTTTATAGGAGGTTCATTAAGGACTTCGCAAAAATTTCTCGGCCTTTGACTAATTTATTACAAAAAGATATACCATTTGTTTTTTATGATGATTGTGTGGAAGCATTTGAAATACTTAAGAAAGCATTGATCTCTGTACCCATTGTTCAACCACCTGATTGGAATTTACCCTTTGAAATTATGTGTGATGCAAGTGATTATGCTGTAGGTGCCGTTCTAGGACAAAGAGTTGATAAGAAATTAAATGTTATTCAATATGCTAGTAAAACCCTAGACAATGCTCAAAGAAATTATGCTACTACTGAAAAAGAATTCTTAGCAGTTGTATTTTCTTGTGATAAGTTCAGACCTTATATTGTTGATTCTAAAGTAACTATTCACACTGATCATGCTGCTATTAAATATCTTATGGAAAAGAAAGATGCTAAACCTAGACTTATTAGATGGGTTCTCTTGCTACAAGAATTTGATTTGCATATTGTTGATAGAAAGGGAGCTGAGAACCCCGTTGCAGACAACTTGTCTAGGTTAGAAAATATGCTTGATGACCCACTTCCTATTGATGATAGCTATCCTGATGAGCAATTAAATGTCATAAATGCTTCTCATACTGCTCCATGGTATGCTGATTATGCTAATTACATTGTTGCTAAGTTTATACCACCTAGTTTCACATACCAGCAAAAGAAAAAGTTCTTCTATGATTTGAGGCATTACTTTTGGGATGACTCACATCTTTATAAAGAAGGAGTAGATGGTGTTATTAGACGTTGTGTACCTGAGCATGAACAGGAACAGATCCTACACAAGTGTCACTCTGAAGCTTATGGAGGACACCATGCTGGAGATAGAACTGCACATAAGGTATTGCAATATGGTTTTTATTGGCCTACTCTCTTCAAGGATGCCCGTAAGTTTGTCTTATCTTGTGATGAATGCCAAAGAATTGGTAATATTAGTAGACGTCAAGAAATGCCTATGAATTATTCACTTGTTATTGAGCCATTTGATGTTTGGGGCTTTGACTATGTGGGACCTTTTCCTTCCTCTAATGGTTATACACACATTCTAGTTGCTGTTGATTACGTTACTAAGTGGGTAGAAGCTATTCCAACTAGTAGTGCTGATCATAACACCTCTATTAAAATGCTTAAACAAGTTATTTTTCCAAGATTTGGAGTCCCTAGATATTTAATGACTGATGGTGGTTCACATTTTATTCATGGTGCTTTCCGTAAAATGCTTGCTAAGTATGATGTTAATCATAGAATTGCATCCCCTTATCACCCTCGGTCTAGTGGTCAAGTAGAATTGAGTAATAGAGAGCTCAAATTAATTTTTCAAAAGACTGTTAATAGATCTAGAAAGAATTGGTCCAAGAAACTTGATGATGCATTATGGGCCTCTAGAACTGCATATAAAAATCCTATGGGTATGTCTCCGTATAAAATGGTCTATGGAAAAGCCTGTCACTTACCTCTCGAACTAGAACACAAGGCTTATTGGGCTATTAAAGAACTCAATTATGATTTTAAACTTGCTGGAGAGAAGAGGTTATTTGATATTAGCTCACTTGATGAATGGAGAACCCAAGCCTATGAAAATGCCAAGTTGTTTAAAGAAAAAGTTAAAAGATGGCATGATAAAAGGATACAAAAGCGTGAGTTTAATGTAGGTGATTATGTATTGCTATACAACTCTCGTTTAAGATTTTTTGCAGGAAAACTTCTCTCTAAATGGGAAGGTCCTTACGTTATCGAGGAGGTCTATCGTTCCGGTGCCATAAAAATCAACAACTTCGAAGGCACAAATCCGAAGGTGGTGAACGGTCAAAGGATCAAACACTATATCTCAGGTAATCCCATAAATGTCGAAACCAATGTTATTGAAACCGTAACCCCGGAGGAATACATAAGGGACACTTTCCGGAACGTTTCAGACTCCGAAAAGGAATAGGTATGTGGTACGGTAAGTAAACCGACTCCAAAACAGTTTTAAGGCAATATTTATTCGTTTTGGAATATTTAGAAAAATAGAAAAATAAGAAGCAGTCCGGGAAGGACACGAGGCCTCCACGAGGGTGGAGGGCGCGCCCTACCCTACTGGGCGCGCCCCTGCCTCGTGGGCACCTCGTGTGCTCTCCGGACTTCGTTTTCGTACACGACATGTATTTTGGTCGATAAAAAATCATTATATAATCTCCTGGGGGTTTTGACTCTCGTATCACGCAAAAATCTCCTGTCTTTGTTTCGAGCTGTTTTTCTAACAGATCTAGATTATCATGACGTCTCCAAGTGCTCCCAAGGACAAGTTCTTCGATAAGGTCATCAACCCTTACCTTGCGGAGGTGCAACGACACCCTCAAACCATTGAGATGCATGATGGGTTGCTGCACATCCGTGATGCTGAGGGACCGAAGGGGACCGGAAGCGTGGAGACGAGGCTCGAAGCAATGGATCAACAAGTTTTCAAGTGTCAGGGGATGGTGGAGCGTGGACTCAACTCCAACCACATGATGATCGCAGAATTCACCAACAAACACAAGCTGGATGCCGACAACATCGGGGAGACCATCTTCAAGCTTCACCAACAAACACTGCTTCCTAAGCTGCCGCTTTATTTTTATTTTATCTGCTTCAGTAGTCTTTGAAGAATTTGTTAATTCGCACAATTCCACCCGCGGGCTGTATTTTGAACTTCTGGTCGAAGATTCGGCCAAGGGCCTACGTTATGTAAATATATTTATCTGAGTTCTATCTTTTCTTGCTCATTGCTCTTTTGGCTTTTTTTCCTTTGCCGCTTTCTCTTAGTTGCCTGCCTTGCCAATCGGACAGCCGCTCTGCGGATTGCCGCTAGATCAAATGCTTGGCTACTTTGGGAAGGCAAGTACTTAGCCGTTTTTAAGAGTTTTTGAGCAAGTTGAATAGAAGGCGGCAATCCGACTATTCGAGAGTCGGTTTGTGAAAAAAAGGCTGGAAGCCGTCTTGAGCTATGTTTTATGCTTTGAGTCCTTAGCCATTTTTCATGCGAACGCCCATTCTACCTTACTTCTGCCCACCGTACAGTTGCTTCTGCGAGCTGCGACTTCTGACAGGAGACGGTTTAGGTGTTACACACTACTTGTCCGGCTGCATGAAGCATTTCATAATGCAAGGCGGCAAGTCCCCGGGCCGACTTGTCGAGCCTAGTGCCAAGCGGCATAACAAAGAGTAACATACCTGTAGGCATAATTTTTATCATACAGACAAAAGAGGGCAGTCCCCGAGCTCGTCTCGGGGGCCCCGAAGTCTTGGTACTTTAATACAAAAGGTAGCGTGGTACATACTGCATCAACTGTAAAATCTTCGGAGGAGATTTGCATTCCATGGCCGCTCTGTCTCCTTGCCGGAGTTGTCCCTCTTGCATGCTCGGGGCTTCTGAGCATCAATCATGTAGTAGGAGTCGTTGCCCAGTACTTTGCTGATGATGAAAGGGCCTTCCCAAGGCGCCGACAGCTTGTGCTGGCTGGCTGTTCGCTGGATCAGCCGGAGCACAAGGCCGCCTTCTTGGAAAGATCTTGGCTTGACCTTCCTGTTGTGGTATCGGCGCAGGCTCTGCTGGTAGATGCTGGACCAACTGAGTGCCAACAGCCGGCCCTCTTCCAGCAGATCGATGCCGTCTTGTCATGCTTCTTCTGCTTCCTCCTCGGTGTACATGGTGACTCGTGGGGAGTCGAACTCTATGTCCGTTGGTATGACGGCTTCGGCACCGTAGACGAGGAAGAAAGGCATGAAGCCGGTTGACTTGTTTGGAGTCGTGCGCAGACTCCAGAGGACGGCTGGTAGCTCGTCGAGCCAGCAGCCAGCCGAGCGCTCCAGAGGCTCGATCAGCCGGGGTTTGATGCCAGACAGGATGAGGCCGTTTACTCGCTCCACCTGGCCGTTTGACTGTGGGTGGGCGACGGACGCTAGGTCCAGTCGGATACCCTGTGTTGCGCAGAAACGGGCCAAGGCGCCTTTGGCAAATTTTGTGCCATTGTTGGTGATGATGCTGTGTGGTATGCCGTACCGAATTGTAATATCGGAAATGAAAGTTACGGTAGTCGGACCATTCAGCTTCTTGATTGGCTTTGCTTCTATCCACTTGGTGAACTTGTCCACTGCGATGAGTAAGTGAGTTAAGCCGCCTCGTGCTGTCTTGAATGGTCCCACCATGTCTAGACCCCAAACTGCGAAAGGCCAGGCAATGGGGATGGTCTTGAGTGCAGAAGCCGGCTGGTGCGGCTTGGAGCTGAATTTCTGGCACCCTTTGCATTTTTGGACCAATTCCTTGGCCTCTTCTAAGGCAGTCGGCTAGAAGAAACCGTGTTGAAGGGCTTTTGCGACGAGTGCTCTTGAAGCCGCATGGTGGCCGCACTCGCCTTGATGGATGTCTTTGAGAATTTCTTGGCCTTGCTCTGGCTCTACGCAGCGCTGGTAGACACCAGTGACGCTGCACCTGACCAGCTCTCTGTTGACTATGGTGTAGGCTGCCGCCCGACGTTGTACTTGCCGAGCTGAGGTCTCCTCAGTTGGCAGCTCTTTGCTCACCAGGAATTTGAGGATGGGCTGGGCCCATGAGGGTGCTGCTATTTCTTCGACTGCCAGAACTGCGACTTGGACGAGGGCGGTTGGGCTGGGAGGCGGTGGGTTGGAGTCAACAACCGCTTGCTGGGTTAATGAAGTCCCCAGGCCGACTGGCGCGGCCCTTGGGTCGAGTTCTGGAGTCTTCGAGTCCGCCGCCGCAGTCCTCGGGCCGGGTTTGACTGTGGCGGCTTTGGAGCCATCTGCTAAAATCCCCGTACCGTCTGCCGGGGCTCTGGAGTCAGATCCGACATCTTCGGGAGGAGCCGTCACAAAGATGGAGTCTGATTCTGGTGAAGGCTTGACAGACGGCTTGAGGAGGCGTTGAAGGGCGACGCCGGATGGTATTGCTTGGCGGGTAGAGCCGATTCGTGCCAAGGCGTCTGCTTGGTCGTTGTCGTTTCTTGGCACATGGAGGAACTCGCACCCTTTGAAATACCCACTGAGTTGCTGCACGAGGAAATGGTAACTCGCCATGTTTGCGTCTTTCGCGTCCCAGTCGCCAGATGACTGCTGGACCACTAAGTCCGAGTCGCCATAGCACAAGATCCGGCGGATGCCAAGTTCTTTGGCAAGCCGGAGCCTGTGAATGAGCGCCTCGTACTCGGCAACATTGTTGGAGGCGGCAAAATGGATTTGCAGTGCGTATTTGAGCTTGTCGCCTTTAGGAGAGGTGAGGACGACGCCGGCTCCCAAGCCGGTGCGCATCTTGGAGCCGTCGAAATGCATCCGCCAATGGGTGGAGTTAGGCGCTGGAGGTAGGTACTGGGTCTCGGCCCAGTCGACGAGGAAGTCGGCCAGTGCTTGTGACTTGATAGCGGTGCGGGGCTGGTAGTGGATGGTGTAGGGAGCCAGCTCTATGGCCCACTTGGCCACTCGGCCAGAAGCATCTCGGCTACCAATGATCTTGGCGAGCGGGGCCGTGCAGACCACCATGATTGGATGCTCTTGAAAGTAAGGCTTCAATTTCTTGGCAGTAAAGTGTACGCCATAGCACATCTTCTGGTAGTGGGGGTAGTTCTGCTTGGAGGTCGACAATACTTCACTCAGGTAATATACCAGCCTCTGGATAGGTAGTGCCTTGCCTTCCTCCTTGCGTTCTACTACAATGACCGTGCTGACTACCCGGCTGGTGGTGGCGATGTACAGGAGCATAGGTTCCTTGGGAGTCGGAGCCGCCAGGACGGGTGGAGTAGTCAGCATCTTCTTCAACTGGAGAAAAGCTTCGTCCGCCTAATGGTTCCACTCGAAAAAAGTGGTCTTCTTCATGAGTTGGTATAAGGGGAGAGCTTTCTCGCCCAGCCGACTGATGAATCGGCTGATGGACGCCAAGCAGCCGGTGAACTTTTGCACATCCAGCAGTCGGCTGGGTACCTCCATTCTCTCAATGGCCTTGATCTTTACAGGGTTGCACTCTATGCCGCGTTCAGAGACCAGATCCAAGGAGCTGGCCGGCTGGTACCCCGAAGACACACTTCTCGGGATTGAGCTTGATCTGGAATCGGCGCAGGTTCTCAAAGGTCTCCTTGAGGTCTTCCAGCAGTGTTCCACGCTTTTCCGTCTTCACCACCACGTCGTCCACGTAGACGTGGGCGTTCCTGCCGAGATGCTTGAGGAGGCACTTCTGCATGCAACGCTGAAAGGTGGCGCCGGCATTCCTTAAGTCAAACGTCATGGTGAGGTAGCAGAAGGCTCCAAACGGCGTGATGAAGGCGGTCTTCAGTCTGTCAGCCGGGTTCAGCTTGATCTGGTGATATCTTGAGTATGCATCCAAAAAACTCAACAGCTCGCATCCGGCTGTGGAGTCTATTACCTGATCGATTCTTGGTAGAGCAAACGGGTCCTTGGGTCAGGCCTTGTTGAGGCTCGTGTAGTCAATACACATTCGCCACTGCTTGTTCTTCTTCAGTACCAGGACCGGATTTGCTAGCCATTCTGAAAGAACACTTCCATAATGAAGCCGACTGCTAGGAGTGGGCTATCTCTTCTCCGACAACTCTTCTCTTCTCTTTTGATAGGCGGCGCAGGGGCTGCCTGACCGGCTTTGCATCAGATCGGACGTGTAACTTGTGCTCGGCGAATTCCGTCGGTACACCTGGCATGTCTTTGGGGGACCATGTGAAGATGTCCCGATTCTCACGGAGGAAATCGATGAGCTCGCCTTCCTATTTGCTGTCGAGGTTTGCGCCTACGACAGCGTACCTCTCTGGGTGCTCCGGATCCAAGGGTATCTTCTTTGTCTCTTTGGCCGGCTTGAACAAACCCTTAGCCTCCGACTCCTTTGGGTTGGGCGATACCTCTGGCTACTTGCCGGCCATCGGCACAACTTGCTCAAGGAGCCGCTTCTCGGCCGCGATCACCAGGGACTCGGCTAGCCGACTACTCTCAGCCACACATGCAGATGACTTCCGGTAGTCGCCGGCTACAGTTAGAATTCCCTTGGAACCGGGCATCTTCATTTTGAGGTAGGTGTAGTGGGGGACCGCCATGAACTTGGCCAAGGCAGGTCGGCCGAGTAGCGCATGGTAAGGGCTCTCAAGGTCCACCACCTCAAACCAAACCGACTCTCGGCGGAAGTGATCTTTGTCTCCGAAGAGGACGTCCATCAAAATCTTGCCGATTGGTGAGCAGGATAGCCCAGGAACAATGCCGTGGAACAGTCCGGCTGTTCTGAAGCTGTCTTTGCTTGATTCCTAACTTCTCCATGGTGTCCTTGTACAGGATATTGATGCTGCTGCCTCCGTCTATCAGAACTCGCGAGAAACGCGCGGCTCGTTGATCCGTAGCAAAGGTGGCATCCACGACCAAGGCATAGGAGCCCGGACTCGGCATCACCTCTGGGTGGTCAGCCCTGCTCCAGCTGATGGGCTTCTCGGACCAATGCATGAACTCTGGCGTCTCTGATGCTACTGCATTCACCTCTTGTCGCTGCAGCCGCCTGCTGCATCGATCATCAGCCATACTGGTAAACACCACATAGGCTCCGTGTTCTTCAGGGTATTCGTCTTGTACTGCGCCAATTGTCCTGATAGCCGGCTGCTGGGGCGGAGGCGGAGGCGGCTGCCCAGCAGGTGGGGGAGGAAGGAGGCCGTCTCCCTTGGCGATCCTGGTTAGCCAGTGGCACTTCCGGGTGGTGTGATTCGACGGCTTTGCGCCGCTATGGAACTTGCAAGGTCCATCCAGAGTCTGCTCGTAGGAGAAGGCCGGCAACCAGTTGGGCTTGCCGCCTTTCTGCCGCTTGGGCAGAGGCTGTCCATCCGGCTGCTCGGCTTCAACGGTCGCGACCTGCCGATTGCTGGAAGCCGGCTGCGAGGCCTTGTGCTTGTGGTCGCCCTGCTGTTGTCGCCGGTTGGCGTCTCCTGCCGGAGTTCTTGGAGCTTGAGGGGCCACTTTGCCAATTGTGCTGATTTGAATTTCCGCCTTCATGGAGGAGTCGGCCGTGGCGTACTTGTCCGCTATGATCAGCAGCTCATCGAGGGTTTCTGGCTCGTCGCAGAGGAGCTTGTGCTTGAGGAGGGTGCCTTCTCTGCACCCGGCTGTGAAGTACTCGATGGCCTGCACCTCGTGCACGCCCTCGCAGGAGTTCCGAAGCTCGGCCCAACGCGTGAGGTAGTCGCGAGTCGACTCGTCGGGACCTTGCACGCACAAGGAGAGCTGACGAGGCTTGGGAGGACGCTTGTACGTGCTGGTGAAGTTGCGGACGAACGCTTCGGTGAAGTCGACCCAGCTATTGATGCTGCGGGGATTTAGGCTGTTCAGCCATGTCCGGGCCGTGCCCTGGAGCATGAGCGGAACGTATTTTACGGCGACACGCTTGTTGCCGTTTGCTATGTTGACAGCCGTGGAGTAGTCGACCAGCCAGTCTTCCGGCTTCACGGAGCCGGTATACTTGGGCGTTTCCCTTGGGAGCGTGAACCCTCTGGGAAAGGGCTCGTCTTGAATGCGGGGTCCGAAACAAGGTGGACCCAACTCGTCTTCTTCTTCCAGCGCTAGGGATCGGTGAAGTCGGTCGATCCGGTGGCGGGCGTCATTTTCTCCGACTCCCTCTCGGCGGCCAAGGCGATCGCCGAGAGTCGGATGGTCAACAGGCGGCGGGGAGACTCGCCTCTCCTTGCGAGGAGGAGGAGGAGGCGGACAGTCGTCCCGTCGTTCCAATGCTCTCGGGCGGCCGTCTCGGTCGCGCTCTATGGTAATGTGAGTCCAACTGTGGCTGACAGCCGGATCCTTGTCTTTTCTTCCTCGGGCACCGCCAGTCGGCGTCCGAGACGTCGCGCCTTGATCTCGGCGAAGGTCGTCGTTTTGCCGCTGCGGCGCCTCCGTGCGGCAGCCGGCCTTGTTCTGCGCGGCAGCCGCGTCGAGGAGCCGCTGGACTCGCTCCATCATCAGGCGGCGTTCTTCGCCCTCGAAATTGTCCAGCTCGTCCGCCGCTGCCTGGGCGGCTCGGATGTTCTCTGCTGGTGTAGCGTACACAGGGCGGCTGGCCCCAAACAGGTTGGCGATGGCTACGCCGCGCTGCTGGACCGCGCCAAGGCGGCTAGGCCCTGCCGGGGCCGGCAAGTCGCCAACGGCGCGATCCATCTCCCGCTGGTTGGCTTCTTACAAGCGTCTCATGCTGGCCAGCTTCTTTGCGGCTTCAACGAGCTGAAGGCGGCGCGCCTCCAGCGTCTCTGTGTCAGCGTCTTCCGGAATGGGCGCAATTAGGTCTTGTAGCACCGCACCGAGTGAGTCGTGCGCTCCTCCGCCGGGGAGCTCGTCATGACTGATGACGAGCACCTCGGTGACGGTGCTTCTGTCGCTCCCCGCGCGAGGGAGAGGTTCGTCGTAGACCACCACATTAGTGGGGAACGCGTCGAGCGACGCGGTGTCGGAGTCGACCAGCATCGGGTCGGTGGAGCCTACAGACTCCAAGTCTACGGCAGGCTCGCCGGAAACGTGGAGTTGATCGAGGAGGCTCTCGGAGCCGTCCGTGCCTGCGTTGGATGCAGGTTCGTCGGAGAGGCGAACCTCGTCGACAAGTTCGGCCAGGCAGCTGGCTGCGCAGGCGATCTCAACACCGCGCAGCACGTCGGTGCAAACTCTGTCTGGCGTGCCTGGCTGGCTGCGCTCGCCAGGGAGGAAAAGGGTTCCTGTCCAGAACAGGTCTCCGGACGGCGGTGCACCATCCCCCACGGTGGGCGCCAAATGTCGGGGGTTGGGTGCGACATATGCCAAAGGATGGCTTATCATGGTGGGGGCGAGTAGAACGTCGCCGGTGCCTGGAAACGGGATGAGGCGAAGACATGCACGCCGACGAATCTTACCCAGCTTCAGGGCTCTCCGGGGAGATAATACCCCTACTGCTGCTCTACGGGGTCTCCGCATGATCACTATGGCAAAGTGTTTACACGGTTGCTCCTTGAGCTGTTTCCTAGAGGTGGGAGAGGGCAAGGCTAGCTCTCTCCCTCCTATATGATCTGGTCTAGAGCTAATGGGTTCCAACCCTTTGCATGGGTGCCCTGGGGGGTTTATATAGGCCTACCCCCCAGGGGTACAATGGTAATCCGGCTGGACGCGGGACCAGCCGTCAGCGCCTCTGGCCTCCGTCTTCCCCGCCGACTGGTGGGCCCAGCCGACTGGCCTGGTACGGAGCCGACAGGCCGCGTCCGCCGCGGGCGGGTCTTGCCGGCTGCTGATTACTATAGCCGTGCTTCTGATGACGCGGGCTCGATCATGGGGTCGTGGCAACAGCCCCACCGCCTGGCGGGCGATCACTATTGCCACTCTCCATCACATCTTGATTAATGGCGCGTGGGCCACGGGGGAGGGCTCGGCCGACTTTCCGGGGCCGGCTCCCAACGGGTCCGACTGGTGGTCCTCTTGCCGTCTCCTGGGGTCTCACTGACTAGTGGGGCCCGCTTCCCCTGGGCCGTACAGACAAGCCGTCGTAGGTGCAGGATTCGGTCCTGCGGTGCTGATGTCAGGGCCGTCATGGCAACAGTGCCACGCCGCACGGAGATCTTCCGGGGTACGGCATGTTGTGGCCATGCCTGCCCTTGGTAAGGGGCGGGAGTGGGCTTCACTGTAGCCACTCCCCTGCCCCGTCCCACTTGATGTGGTCATGGGGTTTGTTCGAGTCGTAGGCCGACCCCCAAAGCCGGCTTCTCTGGAAGTCGCCAGTCTAGAGTCGGCTTACCCTGAAGTCATCCCCGGGACTCGGTCGCGAGTGGGCAGTCGGCCGTCTTGCCGTCGACTCCTTAGAAGGCGGCTCTTCGCCCTGGGGTCTTGAGGTCTTGAAAGGTTCTGGGCCTCGGGTTGGCCTACCCGTGGCCCATTACTCCAACACAGCATGTTGGAAAGATCCTGGTATATATGGCTAATTGGATGTGAGTTTTCATGAACTATTACTATTGACATTACCCTTGAGGTAAAATGTTGGGAGGCAAAACTATAGGCCCCTATCTTTCTCTGTGTCCGATTAAAACTCCATACCCATAAGTATTGCGTGAGTGTTAGCAATTGTGAAAGACTATATGATAGTTGAGTCTGTGGACTTGCTGAAAAGCTTTTCTATATTGACTCTTTCCAATGTTATGATAAATTGCAATTGCTCCAATGACTGAGATTATAGTTTGTTAGTTCTCAATGAAGTTTACTCTTCATACTTAAGATTGTGATTGAATTATCACTCTAGCATAAGAAATCATATGACAAGAATTATATAAGCTGCTGTTCTAAGAATGATCATGATGCCCTCATGTCCGTATTTTATTTTTTATCGACACCTCTATCTCTAAACATGTGGACATATTTTTCGATTTCGGCTTTTCGCTTGAGGTCAAGCGAGGTCTAAGCTTGGGGGAGTTGATACGTCCATTTTGCATCATGCTTTTATATCGATATCTATTGCATTATGGGTTGTTATTACACATTATGTCACGATACTTATGCATATTCTCTCTTATTTTACAAGGTTTACATAAAGAGGGAGAATGCCGGCAGCTGGGATTCTGGCCTGGAAAAGGAGAAAATATTAGAGACCTATTCTGCACAGCTCCAAAAGTCCTGAAACTCCACGGAAGACGTTTTCCAAATATATAAAAAATACTGAGAGCAAGAACTTCACCAGGGGGGCCACACCCTGCCCACGAGGGTGGGGGGCGCGCCCCCTACCTCATGGGCCCCCTGGTGGCCCTCCAGTGACCATCTTCTGCTATATGAAGTCTTTCGATGGAAAAAAATTAAGAATTCATCTTCTCGGACGAAACTCCGCTGCCACGAGGCGGAACCTTGGCGGAACCAATGTAGGGCTCTGGCGGAGCTATTCTGCCAGGGAAACTTCCCTCCCGGAGGGGGAAATCATCGCCATCGTCATCACCAACGCTCCTCTCATCGGGAGAGGGCAATCTCCATCAACATCTTCATCAGCACCATCTCCTCTCAAAACCCTAGTTCATCTCTTGTATCCAATTCTTGTCTCCAAGTACGGGATTGGTGCTAGTAGGTTGCTAGTAGTGTTAATTACTCCGTGTAGTTGATGCTAGTTGGTTTAATTGGTGGAAGATCATATGTTCAGATCCTATATGCATATTAATACCCCTCTGATTATGAACATGATTATGCTTTGTGAGTAGTTACTTTTGTTCCTGAGGACATGGGAGAAGTCTTGCTATTAGTAGTCATGTGAATTTGGTATTCGTTCGATATTTTGATGAGATGTATGTTGTCTCTCCTCTAGTGGTGTTATGTGAACGTCGACTACATGACACTTCACCATTATTTGGGCCTAGAGGAAGGCATTGGGAAGTAATAAGTAGATGATGGGTTGCTAGAGTGACAGAAGCTTAAACCCTAGTTTATGCGTTGCTTCATAAGGGGCTGATTTGGATCCATATGTTTCATGCTATGGTTAGGTTTACCTTAATACTTTTGTTGTAGTTGCGGATGCTTGCAATAGAGGTTAATCATAAGTGGGATGCTTGTCCAAGTAAGGGCAGTACCCAAGCACCGGTCCACCCACATACCAAATTATCAAAGTACCGAACGCGAATCATATGAACGTGATGAAAACTAGCTTGACGATATTCCCATGTGTCCTCGGGAGCGCTTTTCTCTATATAAGAGTTTGTCCAGGCTTGTCCTTTGCTACAAGAAGGATTGGCCCCCCTTGCTGCACTTTATTTACTTTTGTTACTTGTTGCTCGTTACAAACTATCCTATCACAAAACTATCTGTTACCACTTATTTTAGTACCTGCAGAGAATACCTTGTTGGAAACCGCTTATCATTTCTTTTATGCTCCTCGTTGGGTTCGACACTCTTACTTATCGAAAGGACTACGATAGACCCCCTATACTTGTGGGTCATCAAATAACACTATGGCAATTTTGCTGAAAACAGCGTCAGTCCAGGTTTGTTCCATTCAAATCATGCAAGTTAGAGTCCAAAACAAGGGCAAAAGTGTTTGGAAAAGTAGATACGACGAAGATGTATCACGAATTCATAAATTCTTTAACACTAGTCTCAAAATCAGAGGGCATATTATTTAATTTCCATAAGAGTTATTGTAGGAATTACCATAATTATTAGAGGAATTACTAGGAAACGGTCTAGAATTGAATTTCCCTCTATATATGCGTTGTTACGAAAATTGTTCGTTCCAACAAAATTCACATCCATAGATTCATTATCATTATCAACCAAAGTGGACAAAGGCATATCATTAGGATCAAAAGAAGCACTCTTAT
Source organism: Triticum urartu (assembly GCF_056163025.1). Lineage (NCBI taxonomy): Eukaryota > Viridiplantae > Streptophyta > Magnoliopsida > Poales > Poaceae > Triticum > Triticum urartu. The sequence goes on along the minus strand of NC_141878.1, from coordinate 559,710,753 downwards.
TAGCAAAAAATTTCATAAGTTCATCCATCTTTCCACTCAAAACATTAATCTCTTCTATCGCATGAACTTTTTTATTAGTAGATCTTTCGGTGTGCCAATGAGAATAATTAATCATAATATTATCTAGGAGTTTAGTAGCTTATCCTAAAGTGATTTATATGAAAGTGACTCCCGCAGCTGAATCTAAAAGATTTCTAAAAGCAAAATTCAATCCAGCATAAAAATTCTGTATAATCATCCATAAATTCAAACCATGTGTAGGCAATTATGTATCATCAATTTCATCCTCTCTCAAGCTTGTGCAACATGCTAATGATAAAATTGCTTAAAGTTCATAATATCGTTTCTAAGAGAGATGATCTTAGCAGGAGGAAAATACTTAGAGATAAAAGCATCTTTGCACTTATTCCATGAATCAATACTATTTTTAGGCAAAGAAGAGAACCAAGTTTTAGCACGATCTCTAAGCGAAAATGAAAATAGCGTGAATTTAACAATATCATTATCCACATCTTTCTTCTTTTGCATATCACATAAATCAACAAAGCTGTTTAGATGGGTAGCAGCATCTTCACTAGGAAGGCTAGCAAATTGATCTTTCATGATAAGATTCAGCAAAGCAGTATTAATTTCACAAGATTCAACATCGGTAAGAGGAGCAATCAGAGTGCTAAGAAAATCATTATTGTTGGTATTGGAAAATTCACATAATTTAGTATTATCTTGTGCCATCGTGACAAACAATCAATCCAACAAACAATCACACAAGAGGCAAGCGAAAAGAGACACAAAAAAGGGCAAACGGAAAAGAGGCAAATAAAACGGCAAGGTGAAGTGGGGGAGAGGAAAACAAGAGGCGAATGGCAAATAATGTAATGCGAGGGATAAGAGTTTGTGATGTGTACTTGGTATGTCTTGACTTGGCGTAGATCTCCCCGGCAACGGCGCCAGAAATCCTTCTTTCTACCTCTTGAGCATGCTTTGGTTCTCCCTTGAAGAGGAAAGGGTGATGCAGCAAAGTATCGTAAGTATTTCCCTCAGTTTTTGAGAACCAAGGTATAAATCCAGTAGGAGACTACACGCAAGTCACCTAGTACATGCACAAAGAAACAAGAACCTCGCAACCAACGCAATAAAGGGGTTGTCAATCCCTTCACGGTTACTTACGAAAGCGAGATCTGGTAGAGATAATAAGATAAATATTTTTGGTATTTTTGTTGTATAGATTGAAATGTAAAGATTGCAAAATAAATAGTAAACTAGAATTGTAGATCGGAAACTTATATGATGTAAAGTAGACCCAGGGGCCATAGGTTTCACTAGTGGCTTCTCTCAAGATAGCATATATTACGGTGGGTGAACAAATTACTGCCGAGCAATTGATAGAAAATCGCATAGTTATGATGATATCTATGCATGATCATGAACATAGGGATCGCGTCCGTGTCAATTAGACCGAAACGATTCTGCATCTACTACTATTACTCCACACATCGACCGCTATCCAGCATGCATCTAGAGTATTAAGTTCAAAAGAACAGAGTAACGCATTAGGCAAGATGACATGATGTAGAGGGATAAACTCAAGCAATATGATATAAACCCCATCTTTTTATCCTCGATGGCAACAATACAATACGTGCCTTGATGCCTCTACTGTCACTGGCAAAGGACACCGCAGGATTGAACCCAAAGCTAAGCACTTATCCCATTGCAAGAAAGATCAATCTAGTAGGCTAAACCAAACTGATAATTCGAAGAGACTTGCAAAGATAACCAATCATACATAAAAGAATTCAGAGAAGATTCAAATATTGTTCATAAATAAACTTGATCATAAACCCACAATTCATCGGATCTCGGCAAACACACCGCAAAAAGAATTACATCGAATAGATCTCCAAGAACATTGAGGAGAACTTTGTATTGAGATCCAAAGAGAGAGAAGAAGCCATCTAGTTAATAACTATGGACCCTAAGATCTATGGTAAACTACTCACACATCATCGGAGAGGCTATGGTGTTGATGTAGAAGCCCTCCGTGATCGAATCCCCCTCCGGCAGATCGCCAGAAAAGGTCCCCAGATGGGATCTCATGGGTACATAAAGTTACTGATACGTCTCCAACGTATCTATAATTTTTGATTGTTCCATGCTATATTATATCCTGTTTTAGACAGTATTGGGCTTTATTATACACTTTTATATTATTTTTGGTACTAACCTATTAACCGGAGGCCCAGCCCAGAATTGCTTTTTTTGTGCCTATTTCAGAGTTTCGCAGAAAAAGAATATCAAACGGAGTCCAAACGGAATGAAACCTTCGGGAACGTGATTTTTGGAACGAACATGATCTAGAGGACTTGGACCCTACATTAAGAAATCAACCAGGAAGGCACGAGGTAGGGGGCACACCTACCCCCCAGGCACGCCCTTCACCCTCGTGGGGCCCACGTTGCTCCACCGACATACTCCTTCCTTGTATATATACCTACGTACCCCCAAACTACCAGATACGGAGCCAAAACCCTAATTCCACCGCCGTAACTTTCGGTATCCATGAGATCCCATCTTGGGGCCTTTTCCGAAGCTCCACCGGAGGGGGTATTGATCACGGAGGGCTTCTACATCAACACCATAGCCTCTCCGATGAAGTGCGAGTAGTTTACTTCAGACCTATGGGTCCATAGTTATTAGCTAGATGGCTTCTTCTCTCTTTTTGGATCTCAACACAAAGTTCCCCCCTCTCTTGTGGAGATCTATTCGATGTAACTTCTTTTGCGGTGTGTTTGTTGAGACCGATGAATTGTGGGTTTATGATCAAGTTTATCTATGAACAATATTTGAATCTTCTCTGAATTCTTTTATGTATGATTGGTTATCTTTGCAAGTCTCTTCGAATTATCAGTTTGGTTTGGCCTACTAGATTGATCTTTCTTGCAATGGGAGAAGTGCTTAGATTTGGGTTCAATCTTGCGGTGTCCTTTCCCAGTGACAGTAGGGGCAGCAAGGCACGTATTGTATTGTTTCCATCGAGGATAACAAGATGGGGTTTATATCATATTGCATGAGTTTATCCCTCTACATCATGTCATCTTGCTTAAAGCGTCACTCTGTTCTCTTGAACTTAATACTCTAGATGCATGCTGGATAGCGATCGATGTGTGGAGTAATAGTAGTAGATGCAGGCAGGAGTCGGTCTACTTGTCTTGGACGTGATGCCTATATACATGATCATACCTAGATATTCTCATAGCTATGCTCAATTCTGTCAATTGCTCAACAATAATTTGTTCACCCACCGTAATACTTATGCTCTCGAGAGAAGCCTCTAGTGAAACCTATGGCCCCCGGGTCTATTTTCCATCATATTGATCTTCCAATACTTAGTTATTTCCTTTGCCATTTATTTTACTTGCATCTTTATTTCTCTTTATCATAAAAATACCAAAAAAATTATCTTATCATATCTATCAGATCTCACTCTCGTAGGTGACCGTGAAGGGATTGACAACCACTTTATCGTGTTGGTTGCGAGGAGTTTATTTGTTTGTGTAGGTGCAAGGGACACGTGCGTGGCCTCCTACTGGATTGATACCTTGGTTCTCAAAAACCGAGGGAAATACTTACGCTGCTCTGCTGCATCACCCTTTCCTCTTCAAGGGAAAAGCAACGCAGTGCTCAAGAGGTAGCAAGAAGGATTTCTGGCGCTGTTGCCGGGGAGTCTACGCAAAAGTCAATATACCAAGTACCCATCACAGACCCTTATCTCCTGCATTGCATTATTTGCCATTTGCCTCTCGTTTTCCTCTCCCCCACTTCACCCTTGCCGTTTTATTCGCCCTCTCTCTCTCTCTCCATCCTCCCTCTCTTTCTCTATTCGCCTCTTTTGGCCCGTTTCTTGTTTTCTTGTGTGTTGGTTTGCTTGCTTGTCGTTATGGCTAGTCCCCTATCTTCTCCGTTGTCTTCCGAAAATGAAGTTCTTAATTTTATGCAAAGGGAAGGAGAAAACCTAAAAGATGCTTGGTATAGAATTTGCAATGCTCAAAATAGATCTACCAGGAAGCAATCTACTTCTATTCTTCTTCGCAATTTTTATGTAGGTGCTATTCTTTGGCACAGATATGTCCTTGATACCATTGCCGGAGGGAACTTCTTGGGTAGCCACACTTTTGATTCCTATAATGCTATGATAGATTTGTTTGGCTCACCCCCTCTTTTGGTTAATGGAACTATGTTAACTTTGGAGCATGTAATGCAAAAACTTGAAATTATTGAAAATAAATTTGCTACCGTAGAGTTAATTGAAAATTTCTATAAAAAGATCCACAACCAAATTACTCAATATGGATCTAAAGTAGGATTCACTTTGAAAAATATTAAGGAGAAGGAACCCATATTTAATGAAAGAATAAATCATGATTCCACTAGAATCGATAAACTTGAGGGTATAATTACCAACTTGGGAACCGCTTTTTCTTCCGTAAAGAATACCCCAAGTCCTCCAACTAAAATTTCCAAGCTTATGTATGTTCCTAAAAATAAGGGTGAATCCTCTAGCAAAGAAACCGCGGATCTCAAATCTATAAGTATTCATCCTAATCTTTTTACTATCATTAAGGAACCATTTGCTACTAATGATTTTTTCAATTTTGTTCCTAGAAGTTTGATTATTGATAAAAGGAAAGAAACTCCTAAAGGTGATAGATGTCTCATTAAAGAATTTCCAACTAAAGATACCTAGATCTACGCTTTTATGCCTAGCTAAGGGCGTTAAACGATATCGCTTGTTGGGAGGCAACCCAATTTTATTTTTATTCCTTGATTTTTGCTCCTGTTTAGTAATAAATAATTTATCTATCCTCTGTTTTGGTTGTGTTTTTTGTGTTTAATTAGTGTTTGTGCCAAGTAGAACCGTTGGGAAGACTTGGGGAAAGTCGTTTTAATCTTGCTGTAAAAAACAAAAACTTTAGCGCTCACGAGAACTGCTGCTATTTTTATTTGGAAAGTGCTATTTAGTTAATTATTTTTGAAGATGATTAATAGATAAATTCCTCTCGTCCAGCAATTTATTTTAGAATTTTTGGGGTTTCAGATCTTGCGTTAGCTACAGATTACTACAGACTGTTCTGTTTTTGACAGATTCTGTTTTTTGTGTGTTGTTTGCTTATTTTAATGAATATATGGCTAGTAAAATAGTTTATAAACCATAGAGAAGTTGGAATACAGTAGTTTTAACACCAATATAAATAAATAATGAGTTCATTACAATACCTTGAAGTGGTGTTTTCTTTTCTTTCGCTAACGGAGCTCATGGGATTTTCTACTTTAAGTTTTGTGTTGTGAAGTTTTCAAGTTTTGGGTAAAAGATTTGATGGATTATGGAACAAGGAGTGGCAATAGCCTAAGCTTGGGGATGCCCATGGAACCCCAAGATAATCTAAGGACACCTAAAATCCAAAGCTTGGGGATGCCCCAGAAGGCATCCCCTCTTTCGTCTACTTCTATCGGTAACTTTACTTGGAGCTATATTTTTATTTACCACATGATATGTGTTTTGCTTGGAGTGTCTTGTATTATTTGAGTCTTTATTTGTTAGTCTTCCACAATCATCATTGCTTCACACACCTTTTTGAGAGAGACACTCATGATTCGGAAATTGTTAGAATACTCTATGTGCTTCACTTATATCTTTTGAGTTATATAGTTTTTGCTCTAGTGCTTCACTTATATCTTTTAGAGCACGTCGGTGGATTTGTTTTATAGAAACCATTGTTCTCTCATGCTTCACTTAGATTATTTTGAGAGTCCTACAAAACATCATGGTAATTTGCTTTAATTATGTTAGGCATTCAAGATTAATAATAAAATTTTCTTATGAGTGTGTTGAATACTATGAGAAGTTTGAAACTTGATAATTGTTTTGAGATATGGAGACGAAAGGAGCCGGACTCCAAGGAGCCGGACTCCTCTCCGGACTCCGAACCCTCCGCGCCCCTGCTAGTCAAATCCGATTAGGCGCCGATCATGGAGTTCACTGCCGCAGACATCTTTCAGCACTCGCCTTTCGGCGATATCCTGAAGTCACTGAAGTCTCTCTCTTTATCAGGAGAGCCCTGGCCGGACTACGGTCAGCAAGGTTGGGGTACGGACGATGAAGAAATTCAAAACCCACCCACCACCCACTTTGTAGCCACTGTCGACGACTTAACCGACATGCTCGACTTCGACTCCGAAGACATCGATGGTATGGACGCCGATGAAGGAGATGATGAAGAACCAGCGCCTACTAGGCCCTGGAAAGCCACCTCGTCATATGACATATACATGGTGGACACCCCAAAAGAGGTAGAGGGCGATGGAACAGCGGAGGATGACCCCTACAAGAAACAGCCCAAGCGCCAGCGTCAGCGGTGCCGCTCAAAATCCCGCCAACACAAAAACGGTGATTCCAGCACGGGAGATAATAATACTCTGTAGAGTGTCGAAGAAAACCCTCTCCAGCAAGGTTTAGCGCAGGAGGATGGAGAAACTAGCCCCCATGAGAGAGCGGCAGACAGAGAGGTCGAGGATGATAACTATATGCCTCCCTCCGAAGACGAGGCAAGCCTCGACGACGACGAATTCGTCGTGCCAGAGGATCCCGTTGAGCAAAAGCATTTCCAACACAGGCTTATGGCCACGGCAAGAAGCCTCAAGAAAAAATAGCAACAGCTCCGAGTTGATCAAGATTTGCTGGTTGACAGATGGACCGAAGTCCTTGCGGCCAAAGAGCATAAACTCGAACGCCCCTCCAAGAGTTACCCAAAGCGCAGGTTGCTACCCCAATTAAAGGAGGAAGCACTTGATGCGGCCGAACGGCCACCTCGTGGCCATGACAGAGAGGCCTCCCGGCCCTCCACTCAAGCCGCACCCCGTACCAAGGCACGGGAATATGCGCCGGACTTACGAGACATGTTGGAGGACAAGGCAAGGCAAACACGTTTGATCTATGGATCGCGTGGGCACCGCACGGCTCGAGACGGTAAACGTCACGCCGGCCACACATTCGGCAGGGCCGAACACAGTAGACAAAGCTCATTGGAGCTACGTCATGATATCGCCCAGTATAGAGGCGCCGCTCACCCACTGTGCTTTATAGACGAAATAATGGATCATCAAATCTCCGAGGGTTTCAAACCCGTAAATATCGAATCATATGATGGCACAACAGACCCTGCGGTATGGATCGAGGATTATCTCCTTCATATCCACATGGCCCGCGGCGACGATTTTCACGCCATCAAATACCTCCCGCTCAAGCTTAAAGGACCAGCTCGGCATTGGCTCAACAGCTTGCCAACAGGATCAATCAGTTGTTGGGAGGACCTGGAAGCCGCATTCCTTGACAATTTCCAGGGCACTTATGTGCGACCCCCTGACACCGATGACCTAAGTCACGTAATCCAGCGGCCAAAGGAATCGGCCAGACAATTCTGGACACGGTTCCTAACAAAGAAAAATCAAATAGTCGACTGTCCGGACGTTGAGGCCCTAGCAGCCTTCAAGCACAATATCCATGACGAGTGGCTGGCCCGGCACCTCGGACAGGAAAAGCCGAAATCTATGGCAGCACTCATGACACTCATGACCCGCTTTTGCGCGGGAGAAGATAGCTGGCTTGCTCGTAGCAACAACATGACCAAGAACCTTGGTAGTTCAGACACCAGGGACATTAGTGGCAGGTCGCGTCGCAACAAGCAGAAGCGCCACATTAACGGCGACAATGCTGAAGATACGGCAGTTAATGCCGGATTCAGAGGCTCTAAATCCGGTTAGCGGAAAAAGCCATTCAAAAGGAATCCTAGGGGCCCGTCCATCTTGGACTGAATACTCGAGCGCTTGTGCCAAATACATGGCACCCCCGAAAAGCCGGCCAATCACACCAACAGGGATTGTTGGGTGTTCAAGCAGGCAGGCAAGTTAAGCGCCGACAATGAAGACAAGGGGCTGCATAGCGATGACGACGAGGAGCCCCGGCCGCCGAACAACAGTGGACAGAAGGATTTTCCCCCACAAGTGCGGACGGTGAACATGATATACGCAACCCATGTCCCCAAAAGGGATCGGAAGCGTGCGTTAAGGGACGTATACGCGGTAGAGCTAGTCGCCCCAAAGTTCAACCCATGGTCCACCTTCCCGATCACCGTTGATCGAAGGGACCATCCCACTAGAATCCGTCATGGCGGATTCACCGCATTGGTTCTAGACCCAATTATTGACGGATTTCATCTCACTAGAGTCCTTATGGACGGCGGCAGCAGCCTGAACCTGCTTTAGCAGGATACAGTGCGGAAAATGGGCATAGATCCCTCGAGGATTAAGCCCACCAAAACGACCTTTAAAGGCGTAATACCAGGTGTAGAGGCCAACTGCACAGGCTCAGTCACACTTGAAGTGGTCTTCGGATCTTCGGATAATTTCCGAAGCGAGGAGTTAATCTTCGACATAGTCCCGTTTCACAGTGGCTATCACGCACTGCTCGGGCGAACCGCATTCACCAAATTCAATGCGGTACCGCACTACGCATACCTTAAGCTCAAGATGCCAGGCCCTCGTGGAGTAATTACGGTCAATGGAAACACCAAACGCTCCCTCTGAACGGAGGAGCACGCGGCGGCCCTTGCAGCGGAAGTACAAAGCAGCCTCTCCAGGCAGTTCTCCAGTCTGGCCATCAAACGTCCGGACACCGTCAAGCGCGCCTAGAGTAACCTACAACAAGACGGTCTGGCATGTTCCGAGCAGGCGTAGCAATGCGGCCCCAACCCCAACCCTCGCAAAAAGGCGACGCCAGTACTTCGCGTACATAACTACGCTCTGGAAATACCATGGGCATCGGGGGAGGGGCACCATCACGGCACGCCCAAAACACGGCTTAAACCGCACCAGGGGCTGCCGATTTTTTACTTTTCTCTTACTTCTAGGACTCTACTCTTCGGAAGGCCTGTTCGGCAGTTCAATTGCCGCACAAACGATGCAAGGACCAGGGAAGCAGACAAGCCATGCCGCATTATGGAAATCCCAGGTGGTCTCTATCACGAACAATATACCTATTTTGCATACTATTCCGCAGCTTGCCCCTGGAGCAGACATGTTAAATAGTCCAACTTTTCGTTTATCGCATTACTTGTATCGTTCTGCTTTAATAAACAATGCATAGCTTTTGTCTATTTTTTGCATTACCTTTTTTTATATATGTTCCTTAACGACATGTTGCACCCATACACTTTGGTACAGCCAAAATACGCCAGGGGATTCAGTACCCCTCAACATGGTGTGAGAAGTCCGAACACTTTAACAAGTGTGGCACCCCGAACTTATAGCATTATATGCATCGGCTTCGAATCATGTCTTGGGTCAACAGTTGGGTTTTGCCCGGCTCCTATGTTTTGGTGCCTTACGTTCCGCCATATCGGCTAAGGTAGCACTAGGAGAACCACTGCGATTGTGCCCCGGTTGAGCTGGGTCGAGCACCTCAGTGGAGAAAGCTAAAACTGACCGTCATGATGAGGCGAGAGCTGGTCGCTGTTCGAGAGATCTTTTCGAGTCCTTAAAGACTTATGCCGCTTAGGGCGAGGAGCCGGCTCTGTCTGGCCAAGGCGTGGATAGCGCCCCGAACTTGGTCTTCCGAATACCAGGGGCTTCGCCGAAATTTAAAATTATAGAATTCTATGGCTAAGTGAGAGTGTTCACGCATTATAGTCCAATTGCCTTGTTTGTTGGGCTGAGCGCCTCCCTCGAAGGACCCAAACATGGGAAAAAGAGCCCTCAGGTTTATCCCCGAACACCCCAGCACTAACGGCAAGGGGGCAGAAGCCGACGACTCACCATCTCTTAGTATTGATAAACAGCCGCACAGAAGGTAATATTTTAAATTCAAGCAGCATTGCTTCGTGCATATGAACAAGTTTTCAGCGCACAGGATAACACGAGCGGGTTTTACTAAAAAAATACATCCTTGGTACATTCATCCGCAACAAGGTGGGCACCCTTCAGAACATCCTTATAATAATTCTCGGGCTTGCGATGCTCTTTCCTCGGCGGTGGCCCATCCTTCACAAGCTTCTCCGCATCCAGCTTTCCCCAGTGCACCTTAGCACGGGCAAGGGCCCTACGGGCACCTTCAATGCAGACGGAGCGCTTGATGTCTTCAAGCCTCGGACAGGCCTCCACCAGCCGCCGCACCAGCCCGAAATAGCTCCCAGGCAGAGCCTCTCCAGGCCACATCCGAACTAGGAGGCCCTTCATGGCCTGTTCGCCCGCCTTGTGGAGCTCGACCAGTTGCTTCAGCTGGTCGCTCAGGGGCACGGGGTGTTCGGCCTCAGCGTACTGAGACCAGAACACCTTCTCCGTCGAGCTGCCCTCCTCGGCTCGATAGAATGCGGCGGCATCGGATACACTCCGGGGAAGATCTGCGAACGCTCCTGGAGAGCTCCGGATTCAGGTAAGTAACAGGTAACTCACGTTTATGTGTTTGCTTTGCATAAAGAATGCCTTACCCACCGCAATCTTCTTCACCTCATCCAACTCCTGGAGGGTCTTCTGGGATTCGGCCTTGGCAGATTTGGCATTTTCAATAGCCACCGCAAGCTCGGACGCTTGCGTCTTCGAGTCACGCTCCAAACTCTCATGTTTTTCCATGAGAGCCTGAAGCTCTTGCCGCACCTTGCCAACCTCGGCCTCATACTTCTCCCGCTCGGTGCGCTCCGAGGCCGAATTCTTCTCGGCCTCGTCCAGCGCTTGCTTAAGGGTCGCCACCTCAGACGTGGCCCCTACAATAGCCACGATAAGCCTGTCATTTTTTGCAATTGCACCTTTTTATATATATATATATTTCACAAGGTATTTCTTACCTTCATTTTCCTCGAGCTGCTTCTTGGCACGCTCAAGCTCTTGCTCGGACCTTTCGAGGTCCTGCTTTAGCGCGTCCACTTCCACAGTCAGAGCGGCGAACACAAGCAGGGTAGCCTGCACATGCATATTGACTCATTCTTGTTAGACTCCTGCGAATTCTATTTGATCCTCTATTCGGCTTTTCTTCCCGAACGCCAAACAGAGCATCAGGGGCTACTGTCTATGCGGTACTATTATTTACACTTTCTTTACTTACCTCGAAGCCTGTCAAAAGGCTAGTACAAGCTTCAGTCAATCCGTTTTTTGCGGACTGAACCTTCTGGACCACCGCACTCATAATAGCGCGGTGCTCCTCGTCGATGGAGGCGCCTTGGAGCGCCTCTAATATATTGTCCGGCGCCTCCGGTTGGACGGAGGCCGCCGGCACGGTGGACTTGCTCCTCTTGGAAGGAGGTCCCCCGCCGGACTCTAGAACATTTGAAGGTTCCGGAGCGGTGTCCGGCCTAGAGCCGGACTTGCAGCCCTGGGGGGTTTCATCCCCTTTACTCCTGGAGTCCGGGAGGTTGCCTTACGGCGCCTCCAGGACCACCTCCTCCCGGATTGGAACCTGTTGGGACAACACTTCGGTGTCGTCCGTAGGGCGGGGGGGGGGGGGGAAGCCGTCGGAAGTGAGTTCCTTTCCGACGAGTCCAGTGAGCCGCTCGACGACGCGTCGAGCCGGTCTTTGGGTGGGCTGCATAAACACATTCGACATAAGGGAAAGCTGTGCAATAAACGAATGCTATGAATTACTTTGGTATCCGGATACTTACGATTTCGCCAGGGGCTTGGCCCTGGGCGCCCACTCCTCTCTGCCGTCATCGGCGCCGGTGGAGTAGTCCGGAGAAAGGGTTTTCCCCTTCTTGGACCCTTCGGCCTCCCCAGTTGGGGCGACCTTCCTTTTATTCCCTTCCCCCACTGGAGGGGGAGGGGTCTCTTCTTCCTCCTCCTCGTCTTCATGGGAGGAGTGCGCCTCGGATTCGTCGGATGGTGAATCCGACACCTCCGGGCGTCGGGCACTCTTTCGAGTCCCCGTGGCCTTCTTCTTGGCCCTCTTCTCCGGCACCACATAGGGTGCCGGAACCAGCAGCTTCGCCAATTGAGCGTCCGCTGGGCCTTCGGGCAAAGGTGCCGGACAGTCGATCCGTCCGGACTTCGCCTGCCAATCCTGTCAAAGGTAAGGGAGTTTAGACCCCTCATAGAGTCAAACTATGGAAAACTGATACCCTGTAAAAGGAAAAAACAGCTTACCGCGAGCGTGTGACGCTGCGCGCTGAATCCTCGATCCTCGGTAGCGGATGCGGGAGCCTCGGCGCCCTTGAAAAGCATCCTCCAGGCATCTTCGTACATCGTGTTGAAGAGCCTATTTAGAGTTTGATGCTACGCCGGGTCGAACTCCCACAGATTGAAGGCCCGTCGTTGACACGGGAGGATCAGGCGGATGAGCATAACCTGGACTACGTTGACAAGCCTGAGCTGCTTGTTCACCAGGGATTGGATGCATGTTTGCAGTATGGTCACCTCCTTTTGGTTACCCCACGACAGGCCCGTCTCCTTCCAGGACGTGAGCCGCGTAGGGGGGCTGGATCGAAACTCAGGGGGTGCGACCCATTCGGCGTCGCGCGGCTCGGCGATGTAAAACCACCATGATTGCCACCCCTTCAGGGTCTCCACAAAGGAGCCCTCGAGCCACAGGATGTTGGCCATCTTGCCAACCATGGCACCGCCGCACTCCGCCTGGCTGCCGCGCACCACCTTCGGCTTGACGTTGAAAGTCTTAAGCCAGAGGCCGAAATGGGGCGGATGCGGAGGAACGCCTCGCACACGATGATGAACGCCGAGATGTTGAGGACTAAGTTTGGGGCCAGATCATGGAAATCCAGGCCGTAGTAGAACATGAGCCCTCGGACAAATGGATGCAGAGGGAAGCCCAGTCCGCAGAGGAAATGGGGGAGGAATACCACCCTCTCATGGGGCCTAGGAGTGGGGATGAGCTGCCCCTTTTCGGGAAGCCGGTGCGCGATGTCGCTAGCCAGATATCCGGCCTTCCTCTGCTATTTTATGTGTCCCTCCATGACGGAGGAGATCATCCACTTGCCTCCCGCTCCGGACATGACTGGAGAAGGTTGAGGTGGTAGTGCGGACTTGGGCGCTGGAGCTCGAGTGCGCAAGAATGGATAGGCAAAGGAGGAAGAAGGCGTGGGTGAAAAGATGGATCCTTATCCCCTTATATGGGTGGACGCAACTACGTGTCCCCACCAGCCTGGTAAAACTCGCTTATCTCCAAGCGCCGTAATCGATGGCGCGGTTGGGTTACCCACGCCCGTATTGATGAGAATCCCGGAATAAGGGGACACGATCTCTGCTTCAACAAGACGTGCCAAGGAAACTGCCTCGCATAACGCACTAAGATGGGACAGTAAAACGGTTCGAATAAAAGCTTGGCCGTGGTGTGATGCCACACTACGGAGTACGTCAACAGATTAGATTTGTGTAAATATTATTCTCTCTATGGCAATATGTGGAAACTTATTTTGCAGAGCTGGACACTATCTTTGTGTTCAAAATCTTCTATGAAGTACTTGGAGGAGGAACCCGCCTTGCAATGCCGAAGAAAATTTGTGCGCTGGACTCGTCGTCATTGAAGCCTGGTTCAGGGGCTACTGAGGGAGTCCTGGATTAGGGGGTGTTCGGATAGCCGAACTATACCTTCAGCCAGACTCCTGGACTATGAAGATACAAGATTGAAGACTCCGTCCCGTGTCCGGAAGGCACTTTCCTTGGCATGGAAGGCAAGCTTGGTGATACGGATGTTCAGATCTCCTACCATTGTAACTGACTCTATGTAACCCTAACCCTATCCGGTGTCTATATAAACCGGAGGGTTTTAGTCCGTAGGACAACATACGCATCAACAATCATACCATAGGCTAGCTTCTAGGGTTTAGCCTCTTTGATCTCATGGTAGATCTACTCTTATACTACCCATATCATCAATATTAATCAAGTAGGACGTAGGGTTTTACCTCCATCGAGAGGACCCGAACCTGGGTAAAACTTCGTGTCCCTTGCCTCCTATTACCATCCGGCCTAGACGCACAGTTCGGGACCCCCTACCCGAGATCCGCCAGTTTTGACACCGACAATGATGTATTTATTGATTGTCCTCCTTATGAGTGGCGGTCGGGGACGAGCGATGGTCTTTTCCTACCAATCTATCCCCTTAGGAGCATGCGCGTAGTACTTTGCTTCGATAACTAATAGAGTTTTGCAATAAGTATGTGAGTTCTTTATGACTAATGTTGAGTCCATGGATTATACGCACTCTCACCCTTCCACCATTGCTAGCCTCTCTAATACTGCGCACCTTTCGTCGGTATCATACACCCACAGATACCTTTCTCAAAACAGCCACCATTCCTACCTATCATGGCATTTCCATAGCCATTCTGAGATATATTGCCATGCAACTTTCCACCGTTCTGTTTACTATGACATGCTCCATCATTGTCATATTGCTTCGCATGATCATGTAGTTGACATTTTAGTTGTGGCAAAGCCACCGTTCATAATTCCTTCATATAAGTCACTCATGCATCATTGCTATCCCAGTATACCGCCGGAGGCATTCATATAGAGTCATAGTTTGTTCTAGTATCAAGTTGTAATCATTGAGTTGTAAACAAATAGAAATGTGATGATCATCATTCATAGAGTATTGTCCCAAAAAAAGAGAGAAAGGCCAAAAAAAGAAGGCCCAAAAAAGAGTAAATAAATAAAAAGGGGCAACACTACTATCTTTTTTTCCACACTTGTGCTTCAAAGTAGCACCATGATCTTCATGATAGAGAGTCTCATATGTTATCACTTTAATATACTAGTGGGAATTTTTCATTATAGAACTTGGCTTGTATATTCCAATGATGGGCTTCCTCAAAATGCCCTAGGTCTTCGTGAGCAAGCAAGTTGGATGCACACCCACTTAGTTCTTGATACGGAGCATCCTAAGGCCATCCCCATGGACCCAACTACATCTCCTTTGACACCCATCTAGCTTTTCCCCCTTTCCCCACCCTTTCCATCCACAAAATCGTCCAGATTTCACCTTTTTCGCCATCTCCACCTCGAACCCTAGCTGTTCATCCCGTGCCCGAAAATTGCCTAGGCACCGGACGTCCGACCCAGCCCGGATGTTCGATGACGACCAGACGACCGGCCCAGCCCTGACGTCTGACCGACCCTGACGAAACTGAATTTTTTTTCAGTTTTAGTCACCACCACCGCCCCACATTTCAGCAAACGCACTCCTACCACTATACACCATCCTCACTTCTGCATACCACCACCATTTTGGACCGTTTCGCACTCCGACACGTGTTGCCACTTCGAGGTTTGAGAATTTGAGTTGCGGTACCGTATCCTTTTGTGTTTCGGCTATCTAGGTATGGTTCGGCATCGACATCACCGCCGCTCATCTTCGCCACGGACGCGTCCTACATCCTCATCAACAACGACCACCTCGACTACATCGTGGTATTTCAGTGAACCATTTTGACACAATACTGGAAGCAAGACCGGTAACCTCGTCTTGGTATTGGACATATCACTCTTGCCATTACATTGATACCCATCATAGCCTTAGTCCTTTGCGTTGCTTACCCATCGAGACTAGCCATTGAGTATTGCCGGCAACGGGACTTGTGCACATTAGTGATCATACTTCCCATAGCATACATACATCATTGTTGCATATGTTGGTATCATCTCTTGTGTCACAAAGTTGTCATCGCATACACAATTGCTATCTTGGTTCGTCAAGCATCGCATAAGAAAATAGCTCCAACATCAAAGAGCCAAACAAGCTTTTAAGCAAAGAGGAAAGATAAGAAAAGAGCTTTTAAGAAAGAACCATAGCATCATACAACATTAAGATTGTCATATTCGATCATCTTGGATCATATCATAGAACCACCTTGCATAAAGCATACTTGGGATAGAAGTCGTTGCATTTTTGCTAAGTAGGTTGTGCACAGGTTCTTGTATCCACCTATTGTGCAATCGTGCTAGCGTCTCTCTAGTGTTGTGCAACAAGAGAATTTTTGTGGATTCCACATTTTGGATCATCCTTGGTTGCCCAACCCCACTTATCTTTTTTTGTGTGTGTGTGTTTCCGTGTACCTTATATGCTTGGTCTACTTGTTACATTGCATCTTGCGAATCTTTTCCAACATTATTAAAGCTCACTTACAATTGCATCAAATTTTGTTCCACCATCCTAACCAAGCTCCACCAAAAGTTTTTACTTTGTGTAGGTGTGAGAAACTGACAAGAGCTAGTACAAATTGTGCTATTTCCTTGTCCTACATTGGATTGATCCTCGATCCACTTTCAACTTCGGTCAAGGTACATTTGGTATTTGTTCTTCTCTTTCTACCACTCACATTTGTCTTGGAATGATGGATAGGCCAAGTACTTCTACCAACCCACTCTTCATGGAGCAAGACGACGACATGAACTCCTTCGTCACCAAGAGTCACCTCTTTGGTGCACAACGTGCTTTGCATCAAGAGCAACAAGCTATGAGTGAACGCATCGACAACCTTGCCGTCGACTTGCGACTTTCCGAGAAACATACAAGGGACTACTTCGACCACAAGCTCAACAATCACAAGCAAGAGAATGATGCAAGAATGGACGATATTCATGCTTTGTTGCTCAACCACTCTTCTTCCACTTCAAGAAGGAGCCGTTCAAGCCGCCACTCCGACTTCACCCTCTCTGACTCAAGTACACCGACATCGAACACTCTATGTCGTGCCGCGTGCAACGATCATCAAGCAAGCCTCGATCCTCTACGTGACACCGACTCTCAAGAGCGCCGACGACGTCAAACTCAAGAGGCCTTTGCGCTAGCACGAGAACGGCAACGACAATGCCAGCATGAAGAGGAAGAGCGAGCGCGTCTACACCAAGTTGCACAAGACGCCGAGGCACAACGCCAAGAAGAACAACTCCGTGAAGCTCAAGCACTTGCGACGCAACAAGCCCTCTGAGATTCAAGTCGAGCCGTAGCCTACCGAGGCCGACAAGCTCAAGAACAAGAAGAAACATTTCGCGAAGAAATTCAAGAACGGAGATTTCAAGCTCGCGTGCATCGTCAAGTTCGACAAGCTCCTCCACAAGCTCGCCAAGAACATCAAGTTCATCAAGAGCATGAAGACAATGGAAATCCTCCACGACAAGCGCAACATGAGGTTGACAACCCTCCACGCCAAGAGCACCACGAGTTGAACAATCATCAACAACATGGGCGTCATCATCCCCGACCCCAACACAATGAAGAGCAACGCTATGGCAAGCTCAAGTTCACCATGCCCAAGTTCAACGGAAGCAACGATCCCGAAGAGTACCTTTCATGGGCATTGAAAGTTGACAAGATCTTCTGTTTGCACAATTATGAAGAAGAGAAGAAGATCGCGATGGCATCCCTTGAGTTCTGAGACTATGTCCTCATTTGGTGGGAACAAGTCGTCGAGCGCCGTGAGGCAAGAGGTGAACCACCCATCACCACTTGGGCACAAATGAAGGATGTCATGAGAGCATGTTTCGTGCCTACCTACTACAACCGCGACCTCTTCAAGAAACTCCAACTACTCAAGCAAGGGACAAAGAGCGTTGAAGAGTACTACAAGGAGATGGAGACTGCCATGATACGAGCCAATGTCACGGAAGATGAAGAGCAAACAATGGCACGTTTTTTGAATGGACTCAACCATCCTATTAAGAAGATTACCGACTTCAAACCATACTCGAACCTCATCAAGCTAGTGCACCAAGCTACCAAAGCGGAACACCAAGTGCAAGATGATTTCAAGTATGCCAAGCTCTCATCCAAGTCATACGGCTTCTCCATCAACCAAGCTTCAACGACTCCAACACCGACTACAAAGCCTTCTACTAGCACCATCGACAAGTCGAGTTCCAAGAAAGCTTCATCAACTCCAAGTCATCCTCCTACTACGAGCAACTTCAAGCCAAGAGCTTCATCATCATCAACTCCAACCGATGAGACCGTCAAGACGAGTTCCTTCAAGTGTTTCACTTGCGGAGGCCGAGGCCACAAGTCCTACGAGTGCACCAACAAGTGGACCATGATCCTCAACGACGACGACACTTACAACTGAATGAGTGAAGAAGAAATGGACGCCATCGAGCAAGTCGCCATGCACCGGCAAGTGAATGATGAAGAGGAACAAGTCTTTTGCGATGAAGATTCAAGTCCCGCACTTGTTGTCTCCAAAGTCTTGACTCTCCAACATCACCAAGAAGAAGACCAAAGATGCCACATATTCCACACCAAGGCCGGCATCAATGGATGATCCGTCAAGGTCATCATCGATGGAGGAAGTTGTCATAATCTCGCAAGCGAAGAACTTTGCTCCAAGATTCAATTGCCCAAGACGAAGCATCCACATCTGTACAAAGTGCAATGGCTTAGCAACTCCAGCACCATCCAAGTCGAGCACCGAGTATAAGTCTCCTTCAAAATTGGCGCCTACGAAGACACCTTGGAGTGCGATGTCGTTCCAATGACCGTTTGCCATCTTCTCCTTGGACGCCCATGGCAATTCGATCGAGGAGTCATCCACAACGGCCGAACGAACCACTACATCTTCAAGATGAAGGGCAAGGAGTACGTCCTCCATCCAATGTCACCAAGTCAAGTGATTGCCGACAAGCAAGCCACCCATCGTGGAGATCATAGTGAGAGAGCGAGCCACCAAAAAGAGAGTGAGCGCCACAAGCTGCTACCTCTTGAGAACTACGTTGGTTTTCCCTGAAGAGGAAGGGACGATGCAGCAAAGTAGCGTAAGTATTTCCCTCAGTTTTTGAGAACCAAGGTATCAATCCAGTAGGAGGCTACGCGCGAGTCCCTCGTACCTGCACAAAACAAATAAATCCTCGCAACCAACGCGAATAGGGGTTGTCAATCCCTACACGGCCACTTACGAGAGTGAGATCTGATAGATATGATAAGATAATATTTTTGATATTTTTGTGATAAAGATGCAAAGTAAAATAAAGGCAAAGTAAAAAAGCAAAGGAAATAACTAAGTAGTAGGAGATTAATATGATAAAGATAGACCCGGGGGCCATAGGTTTCACTAGTGGCTTCTCTCGAGAGCATAAGTATTCTACGGTGGGTGAACAAATTACTGTTGAGCAATTGATAGAATTGAGCATAGTTATGAGAATATCTAGGTAATCATGTATATAGGCATCACGTCCGAGACAAGTAGACCGACTCCTGCCTGCATCTACTACTATTACTCCACTCATCGACCGCTATCCAGCATGCATCTAGAGTATTAAGTTAAAAACAGAGTAACGCCTTAAGCAAGATAACATGATGTAGAGGGATAAACTCATGCAATATGATGAAAACCCCATCCTTTTATCCTTGATGGCAAGAATAGAATACGTGCCTTGCTGCCCCTACTGTCACTGGGAAAGGACACCGCAAGATTGAACCCAAAGCTAAGCACTTCTCCCATTGCAAGAAAGATCAATCTAGTAGGCCAAACCAAACTGATAATTTGAAGAGACTTGCAAAGATAACCAATCATACATAAAAGAATTCAGATAAGATTCAAATATTATTCATAGATAGACTTGATAATAAACCGACAACCCATCGGTCTCAACAAACACACCGAAAAAAGAAGATTACATCGAATAGTTCTCCACAAGAGAGGGGAAGAACATTGTATTGAGATCGAAAAAGCGAGAAGAAGCCATCTAGCTACTAACTATGGACCCGTAGGTTTGAGGTAAACTACTCACACTTCATCGTAAGGGGTATGGTGTTGATGTAGAAGCCCTCCGTGATCGATGCCCCCTCCAGCGGAGCTCCGGAACAGGCCCCAAGATGGGATCTCGTGGATACAGAAAGTTGCGGCGGTGGAATTAGGTTTTTGGCTCCGTATCTGATTGTTTGGGGGTACGTAGGTATATATAGGAGGAAGGAGTACGTCGGTGGAGCAGCAGGGGGCCCACGTGGGTGGAGGGTGCGCCTAGGGGGGGGGGGGGTAGGCGCGCCCCCTACCTCGTGGCTTCCTCTTTTGTGTCTTGACGTAGGGTCCAAGTCTCCTGGGTCTTGTTCGTTGAGAAAATCACATTCCCGAAGGTTTCATTCCGTTTGGACTCCGTTTGATATTCCTTTTCTTCCAAACCCTAAAACAGGCAAAAAACAACAATTCTGGGCTGGGCCTCCGGTTAATAGATTAGTCCCAAAAATAATATAAAAGTGGATAATATAGCCCAATAATGTCCAAAACAGTAGATAATATAGCATGGAGCAATCAAAAATTATAGATACGTTGGAGACGTATCACAAGCCCGAATCGAACAGCTCCACGATGAGCGACAAGAAGAACAAAGTCCTATTTGCCACCAAAAGTGAGATAAGAGGAGTGTGTGAGAACCCATCTAGTGTCCTACACTACGTCCTTGTGTCCAAGGACAATGCACCACAAACTAACAAGTCTCACACTCTTCCTCTAGTGTTGTCTTCTCTTTTGCAGGAATTTCATGATGTTTTCCCCGACGAGCTACCTCCGGGACTACCTCCACTACGAGGCATTGAGCACGTATCGACCTCATCCCCGGAGCACCGCTTCCAAACAAAGCTCCCTACCGCGTCAACCCCGAAGAAACCAAAGAAATACAAAGGCAAGTAAAGCATCTCATAGACCATGGACATGTGCGTGAAAGTTGGAGCCCTTGTGCCATCCCGGTCATTCTTGTGCCAAAACGAGATGGTAGCTTTCGCATGTGCTCCGATTGTAGACCTATCAATGCTATCACCGTTCGCTATAGGTATCCCATTCCATGCCTTGACGATATGCTTGATGAACTTAGTGGTGCCACTATATTTTCTAAAATTGATCTTAACAGTGGTTACTATCAAATCCGCATACAAGAGGGTGATGAATGGAAAACCGCTTTCAAAACCAAGTTTGGTTTGTATGAGTGGTTAGTCATGCCTATGGGCCTATCGGAGGCACCGGGTACTTCTATGCGTCTTATGAATCATGTCTTTCGCCCTTACAATGGTATATTTGTTGTGGTCTACTTTGATGATATCCTTGTTTTTAGCAAGTTTCTCAAAGAGCATGTCACCCATGTCTGAACCATTTTGCAAACTCTTCGAAAAGAGCATCTCTATGCTAATATGGAGAAATGCCTTTTTGGCATTGACAAGCTCGTTTTCTTGGGTTTTGTTGTTTCTTCTAAGGGTGTTCATGTTGATGAGTCCAAGATCAATGCTATTAAGACTAGGCCACAACCAACCAATTTGCATCAAGTGCGTAGCTTTCTTGGCCTTGCGCGTTTCTATCGTCGCTTTGTGAAGGATTATAGCACCATTGCTTCGCCTTTGCATGATTTGAGCAAGAAGAATGCACCTTTTATTTGGGGACCATCCCAAGATACCACATTCAACGAGCTTAAGAATTTTCTTACTCATGCTCCCGTGCTTGCTTTACTCAACTTCGACAAGCCTTTTGAGATTCATTGCGATGCTAGTGGTAATGGCATAGGAGGTGTGTTAACGCAAGAGAAGCGCCCCATAGCTTACTTTAGTGAGAAACTTTCTAGAGCGCAACTCAATTACCCCATCTATGACAAAGAGCTATATGCTTTAGTGCACGTTTTGCATGAATGGGAACACTATCTTCTCCCACATGAGTTCATCATTCATACCGATCATGAGACTCTCAAGTATCTTAAGGGTCAAACCAAGTTGAACAAGCGCCATGCTAAATGGAGTGAATTTATTGAGTCTTTTCCTTATGTCATCAAGTACATCAAAGGAAAGGAAAACATTGTAGCAGATGCCCTTTCTCTCATATGCATGCTTGTGAATAAACTTGAATTGGATGTCATTGGATTTGAGCATATCAAAGACTTGTATGAGCATGATGCAACTTTTGCTACTCCTTGCGCCAAGTGTTTGTCGCACACCTCTTGGGAACGCTATTACATCAAAGATGGATATCTTATGAGAGCTAACAAACTTTGCATCCCCGAGTCTTCTCTTCATTTGTTGCTTTTGCAGGAATCTCATGGAGGAGGCTTAATGGGACACTTTGGACGAGACAAGACTGTTACGGCATATCTCTCTCATGGTAGTTTTGGTGATTGATGACAACATGTTTGTAGACTAACAAGGTGGTTTGAGTAGTTCACAGATTCATCCCTGGCACGAGACGTTTTCTTCCCTTCGGAGTGTCTTTCAAGACGGTGTAGCTCTTTCGTTTCTTTCTTGGTGGACTAGTTGCGTAGAGGGCACCGTACTATCAAGAGGGGGTCCGCTGGGGTATTGCATGGGTGGAATCAACACGTACACATCAGCTTCTCACCCTCCGAGCTTTTCCATTCCATTGAAGAGATCTCTCCTCTTTTCTTTGTCCTGTCTGGGTCCCAGCGGTAGTACCATGCAACCCAGCGGTAGTACCGCTGAGGAGCCACCAGCGGCGGTACCGCTCCGCAACGGTAGTACCGCCCGTGACTCCACAGCAGTAGTACCGCTGGGGTGCCTGGCACCACCGCCTCGTCCTCAGCCTCTTTGGAGAGATCCTCTCTCTCTTCTGTGTCCCAGCGGTAGTGCCGCACTACCAGCGATAGTACGGCTGAAGGGTCACAAGCGGCAGTTCCGCTCCGCAGCGGTAGTACCACCCGTGACCCCGCTGCCGTAGTACCGCTGGGCTGTCTGGCTCCTACTGCCTCAACTCGAGGGCTCTTTTTCTCGTGTCGCGTTTTGCGGCACTAGTTGCGGTTGTAGAGGCGGTAGTACCGTTTCAGGAGCGGTAGTACCGCCCTTACCACCGCGGTAGTACCGCGTTGGGTCCTATTCCCTACTAGTCTTCTCTGCGCGGCAGTACCGCTGGCTAGAGCGGCAGTACCGCTAACCTAGCGGTAGTACCGCCCCCTCTTAGCGGTAGTACCGCCCTGTGCGGGGCTGGTTGGTGGGGGCAACGGTTGGATTGTTTCCCCCACTATAAAAGGGGGTCCCCTTCTTCTCTTTGACTCATCTCTTCCCCCTCAAGCTCCATTAATGCTCAAGCTCCATTAAATGCTCCAAGCTCCATTTTCGCCCGATCTATCTCTCTAGCCAATCAAACTTGTTGGTTTGCTCGGGAGTGGTTGAGAAGGCCCCGATCTACACTTCCACCAAGGGATTTTCGATTCCCCCACTCATCCCTAGCGGATCTTGTTACTCTTGGGTGTTTGAGCACCCTAGACGGTTGAGGTCACCATGGAGCCATAGTCCATTGCGGTGAAGCTTCATGGTTTTGTTGGGAGCCTCCGATTAAGTTGTGGAGATTGCCCCAACCTTGTTTGTAAAGGTTCAGTCGCCGCCTTCAAGGGCACCAATAGTGGAATCACGGCATCTCGCATTGTGTGAGGGCGTGAGGAGAATACGGTGGCCCTAGTGGATTCTTGGGGAGCATTGTGCCTCCACACCGCTCCAACGGAGACGTACTTCCCCTCAAAAGGAAGGAACTTTGGTAACACATCCTCGTCTTCACCGGATCCACTCTTGGTTATCTCTTACCTTTACTTGTGCAAGATCTTTAGTGTTACTTCTCTTGCTTGCTTGTTTGCTTGTTGGTATTGCATCATATAGGTTGCTCACCTAGTTGCACATCTAGACAACCTACTTTGATGCAAAGTTTAATTTGATAAATAAAAGTTAAAAATTGGTAGTTGCCTATTCACCCCCCTCTAGTAAACCATATCGATCCTTTCAATTGGTATTAGAGCCTCGTCTCTTTATTAAGGACTTTACCGTCCAAAGAGTATGGTTGATACCGTAGACGGTGTGGAGGAACACTCCGGTGTGAATCCGATCTCGTCTACGGGCGATGGGGGAACCTCGGTCTCTCGTGAGGAGTTCAATGTGGCCTTAGAGACATTGAAGACCTCCATGAAGACCGAGGTTGAAAGCATGTTTACTAAATTTCTTGAGGGGCTTAAACTATCCACCGCATCGTTGGAAGTGGGTGACCCCACCGACAAGGTGACGGATGCTATCCCCGACAAGGGGGAAGCTAGTAGTGAAAAGGCTCCTTCTTCTAGTGGTAAAAATGGCACCGGCATCTTTGCTCATGTGGAACCACCACTTGTTTATGGTGGACCGGTTCCTTCTACTCATTTGAATCATGTCGGTCCTCCCCCTAAGATTGTGAAAAATGAGGACTTTGATTCCTGGGTTTACCGCTTTAAACGTCATTTAAATCATGTGAACACTAACCTTTGGAGAATCATTGAAGAAGGTTTCTATCCGCATGATCCAAGAAACTTCACTCCTCGAGAAGCCGCGGATAATCAATTCAATGAGAATGCTCTCTTCATCATTCAAGATGCAATTCCACCAAAAGACCTACCTCATCTTCGTCCCTTCGCCTTGGCCAAAGATGCATGGCATTGTGTTGTCTCTCTCTACCGGGGAAGCGCAAGCATTCAACACTCCAACTATGAAGTGGTGCAATATGAGGCCGATGAGTTTGCTATGAAAGAAGATGAAGAACCTCGTGAGCTTTATCGGAGAGTAACAAACTCGCGGTCTCACTACAAGATCACAGGAGCAAGGACACGGATGAAAATTGGATCAAGCGCAAATTTCTCAAGGCAATGATGCCCTACCACAAGGCCATGTCCTCCGTCATTCGTCAAAGATCGGACTTCCACACTTTGACCTCAAGCGAAGTGTTGGATGAGTTTGTGGCCATGAACATCTTGGACAAGACCGCCGACAATGCGGTGCTCCGTTCTCAACGGGCAAAGAAGCCTAACCTTGCATTGAAGGCCAAGATCACCGTTGAAGAAGAAGAAGAGGAAGAAGAGGAGAGCAACCCCAAAGATACGAAGTATGCGTATCATGAACACATGGCACTTGCTTCAAGGCAATTTTCGAGCAAGAAAAACTCGAGGCCAAACTTTAGCAAAAACAACTCAAGTGGTACGAAGAGCAAGCAACGTGTAAGGACTTGCTACAACTGCGACAACGTGAGTCATTTTGTTGCGGAGTGCCCGTATGAGAAGAGGGAAGACAATGGTGGCAAGCTCATCCGAAAGGACAAGGCCAAGTTGTTCCCCAACAAGAGCAACTTCACCAAGAAGACTCCTCCCAAGGCATTGGTGGTACAAGAAGAGTACAATGAGGATGATGACGATGATGAAGGTGATGAGTCGGTTGCCATGGCCTCCGTTGCCATTGCAACGACTTCACGGATGTCTCTCTTCGACTCACCCAATGAGAGCGTCACCGCCAAGTGCCTCATGGCTAAAGCCACCAACAAGGTAACCCCCAACATCAAAACTACCATCATTAATCATCCTTCTCCGACGGATAGCATTAATGAACTTGAGGGAGCTAATGTGGAGGCTAATGAGTTTGAGGCCTTTATGGGCAAACTCAAGGGAAAATCCAAGAAGCACTTTGTTGCTCTCTTGGAACAACTTGGTGAAGCCAATGACATGATCGAGGCTCATGAAGACACCATCACTAAGATGGAAGGGCATAGTCGTGACTATGCCGATGAGATTTCGGATCTTTCCAATGCTCTTGAGGAAGAGCGTGGTCTTTGTTTGGCTCTTGAGGAGTCACGCAACATTGATCAGCTAAGTTAAAGAAAGATTATGAACATGTCCTCATAATTTCTCATGTGCTAAACTCCGAGAAGGCCGAACTTGAGGTTGATCTTGCTAGACTCAAAGAGGAGTTTGATCTACTTGACAAGGCTCACAAGGTCTTGAAGGGTGCTCATGCTAGCCTCAAAGAGTCTCATGATCAACTTCAAGTAAAGCTAACCAAGGAAAAAGCCACTTTACCTCGTATGATGTTAATTGATAATGCAAATGCTACTAACCCGTGTTGTGAGCATGTGCATCTCGTTGAGGAGAATGCTAAGCTAAAGGGGCAACTTGAGAGAGGTCTTGCGACTTGCATACAAGGCAAGAATAACCTCAACGATCTCTTGATCAACCAAAAGGGAGTTGTGGCCAAGGAAGGGGTTGGGTACGTGCCTGACTCCAAGAACAAGAAGAAGAATGACAAGACCAAACGACCTCCTCCTCTCATGCAAACCTTTGTGAAGGAGGGTGTCGGTGTCAAAACCGGCGGATCTCGGGTAGGGGGTCCCGAACTGTGCGTCTAGGCCGGATGGTAACAGGAGGCAGGGAACACGATGTTTTACCCAGGTTCGGGCCCTCTTGATGGAGGTAAAACCCTACGTCCTGCTTGATTAATATTGATGATATGGGTAGTACAAGAGTAGATCTACCACGAGATCAAGGAGGCTAAACCCTAGAAGCTAGCCTACGGTATGATTGTTGTATATGGAGTTGATTACCTACGGATTACAACCCTCCGGTTTATATAGACATCGGATAGGGTTAGGGTTACATAGAGTTGGTTACAATGGTAGGAGATCTTGAATATCCGCATCGCCAAGCTTGCCTTCCACGCCAAGGAAAGTCCCATCCGGACACGAGACGAAGTCTTCAATCTTGTATCTTCATAGTCCAGGAGTCCGGCTGAAGGTATAGTCCGGCTACCCGAACACCCCCTAATCCAGGACTCCCTCAGTAGCCCCTGAACCAGGCTTCAATGACGACTAGTCCGGCGCGCAAATTGTCTTCGGCATTGCAAGGCGGGTTCCTCCTCCAAATCCTTCATAGAAGATTGTAAACACCAAGAGTAGTGTCCGGCTCTGCAAAATAAGCTTCCACATATTGCCATAGAGAGAATAATATTAACACAAATCAAATCTGCTGACGTATTCCGCAGTGCGTCATCACACTACAGCCAAGTCCTTCACTCGAATCGTTTTCACTTTTCCACCTCAGCATGTTTTGCGAGGCGGTTTCCTTGGCACATCTTGTCAAAGCAGAGATCATGTACCCCCTTTTTACGGGATTCTCATCAATACGGACGTGGGTAACCCAACCGCGCCACTTATCACGGCGCTTGGGAGGCAAGCGAGTTTTACTAGGCAGGTGGGGACGCACAACCGCATCCGCCCATATAAGGGGATAAGGATCCACCTTTTTACCTACGCCTTCTTCCTCCTTTGCCTATCCATCTCCTGCGCACTCGAGCTCCAGCGCCCAAGCCCGCACTTCCCACCTCAACCTTCTCTAGCAATGTCCGGAGCGGGAGGCAAGTGGATGGTCTCCTCCGCTACGGAGGGCCAAGTCAAGAAGCTAAGGAAGGTCGGATACCTGTCTAAGGACATCGCGCACCGGCTTCCCGAAAAGGGGCAGCTTCTCCCCACCCCAATGCCCCATGAGAGGCTAGTATTTCTTCCCCACTTCCTCCGCGGACTGGGTTTTCCACTCCACCCATTTGTCCGGGGGCTCATGTTCTACTACGGCCTGGATTTCCATGATCTGGCCCCGAACTTCATCCTCAACATCTCGGCGTTTATCGTCGTGTGCGAGGCTTTCCTCCGCGTCCGCCCTCATTTCGGCCTCTGGCTCAAGACCTTCAACGTCAAGCCCAAGGTGGTGCGCGGCAGCCAGGCGGAGTGCGGAGGCGCCATGGCAGGCAAGATGGCCAACATCCTATGGTTCGAGGGCTCTTTTGTGGAGACCCTAAAGGGGTGGCAATCCGGGTGGTTTTACATCACCGAGCCACGCGATCTAAACTGGATCGCAGCCCCCGAGTTCCGATCCGGACCCCCCACGCGGCTTATGTCCTGGAAAGAGACGGGCCTGTCATGGGGTGACGAAAAAGAGGTGACCGGATTGCAAACATGCATCCAGTCCCTGGTGAACAAGCCAATCCGGCTTGTTAATGTAATCCAGGTTATGCTCGTCCGCCGGATCCTCCCATGCCAACAACGGGATTTTAATCTGTGGGAGTTCGACCCGGCGCAGCCCCAAACCCTTAGCGGGGTCTTCGACACGACGTACGAAGATGCCTGGAAGGTGCTATTCAAGGGCGCCGAGGCTCCCGCATCCGCTTCCGAGGACCGCGGATACAGCTCGCAGCGTCACGCTAGCGAGGTAAGCTATCTTCACCTTTTATAGGATGTTTAAGCTTTTTTCATAGTTTGACTCTATGCGGGATCTAAACTCCCTTACCTTTGACAGGCTTGGCGAGCGATATCCAGACCGATTAATTGTCCGGCTCTGCTGCCCGAAGACCCAGCCCCAGCTCTACTAGTGAAGCTGCTGGTTCCGGCGCCTTATGTGGTGCCGGAGAAGAAGGCCCAGAAGAAGAAGACCACGAGGATTCGAAAGAGTGCCCGTAACATGGTGGTGTCGGACTCGTCATCCGACAAGTCCGAGACGCCCTCTTCCCGTGAAAATGAGGAGGAGGAAGAAGAAAACTCTCCCCCCAGCGGAGGGAGGAGAGAAGAGGAAGGCCGCCCCAACGGGGGAGGCCGAGAGGTCTAGGAAAAGGAAGACCCCTCCGCCGGACTACTCCCCCGACGCCGAAGAGGGCGGAGAGGAGTGGCCAAACAGGACCAAGCGTCCAGCGAAATTGTAAGTTCAGATATCAGAATAACTCATGATGTTCCTTTGTTGCACAGCTTTCCCTGATGTCGAATGTAATTATGCAGTCCGCCCCGGGCCGAATTCGACGAATCATCGGGCGGCTCCCTGGACTCATCGGACGTGAACTCAGTTCCGCCCGCTGTCTCCCCCCGCACTGCAGACGACACCAAAGTGGCGTCGCGACAAGCTCCGGGGCAGGAGGAGGTGGTCCCGGAGGAGCCGCAAGGCAACCTCCCGGACTCTAGGAGTGAAGCGGATAAGGCCCCCCAGGGCTCCAAGTCCGGCTTTGTGTCGGACACCGCGCCGAAATCTTCCACAGTTCCGGACCGCGGTAAGCGAACTCCTTCCAAGAGGAGCAAGCCTTCTGAGCCGGCGGCCTCCGTCCAACAGGAGGTGCCGGACAATCTGCTGGAGGTGCTCGACGGCGCCTCCATCGACGAGGGGCACCGTACTATTATGAGTACGGTGATCCAGAAGGTTCAGTCCGCCAAGAGCGGACTAACTGAAGCTTGCGCTAGCCTTCTAACAGGCTTTGAGGTAAGTGAAAATATGTAAAAATATTACCGCATATACAGTAGCCCCTGATGCTCCGTTTGGCGTTCGGAAAGAAAAGCCGAATAGAGGATCTATTAAATTTCGCAGGAGTCTAACAAAAAAGAGTCAATATGCGTATGCAGGCTTCGCTGCTATCCACCGCCGCACTGACTACGGAGGTGGGTGTCCTGAAGCAGGACTTTGAGCAGACCGAGCAAGAGCTCGGCCTTGCCAAGCGGCGGCTCGAGGAGAAAGAAGGTAAGAAATACCTTACAAAAAAGGTGCCTATAGAAAGGCGTGATTGCAAAAAAGATAACAGGATTGTACTGCTTATTGTAGGGGCCACCACTGAAGTGGCGACCCTTAAGCAGGCGCTGTCTGAGGCCGAAAAGAAAACGGCCGCGGACCGCACCGAGCGAGACAGACTTGGGGCTCAGGTCGGCAAGGTGCAGCAAGAGCTTCAGGCTCTGATGAAAAAACATGAGAGTTTGGAGCTTGAGTCAAAGGCGCAAGCATCCGAGCTCGCGGCGGTCCTTGAGACTGCCAAGTCTGCCAAGGCCGAAGCCCAAAAGGCCCTCCAAGAGTTGGAGGAGATGAGGAAGATAGCAGCGGGTAAGGCATTCTTCATGCAAAGCAGAAATATAAGAGTAAACTACTTGTTACTTACCCGAATCCGGAGCTCTCCAGGGGCATTCGCAGATCTTCCCCGCAGCGTATCCGACACCGCCGCATTCTACCAAGCTGAAGAGGGCAGCTCGACGGAGGAGGTGTTCTGGTCTCAGTATTCTGAGGCTGGACACCTTGTGCCTTTGAGAGACCAGCTGAAACAGCTGGTCGAGCTCCACAAGGCGGCCGAACAGGCCATGAAGGGCTTCATAGTTCGGCTGTGGCCCGGAGAGGCCCTGCCTGGGAGCTATTTCGGGCTGGTGCGGCGGCTGGTGGAGGCCTGTCCGAGGCTCGAGGTCATCAAGCGCTCCGTCTGTATCGAAGGTGCCCGTCGGGCCCTTGCCCGTGCAAAGGTGCACTGGGGTAAGCTGGACGGTGAGAAGCTTGTGAAGGACGGGCCGCCGCCGGGGAAGGAGCATCGCAAGCCCAAGAACTACTACAAGGATGTTCTTGCAGGTGCCCGCCTTGTGGCGGATGAATGTACCAAGGATGTGATTTTTGAATGAACTCGCTCGTGTTTATCCTGTGCGCTAAAAACTTGTTCATATGCGCTAAGCAATGCTTATTGAATTTAAAATATTACTTTCTGTGCGACCGTTTATCAAAAATTGAGAGATGGCCAGTCGTCGGCTTCTGCCCCCGTGCCACTAGTGCTGGGGTGTTCGGGATAAACCTGAGCGCTCTTTTTCCCATAGTTGGGTCCTTCGAGGGAGGCGCTCAGCACAACGAACCAGGCAATCGGACTATAATGCTTGAACACTCTCACTTAGCCATAGAACTCTACAATTTTAAATTTCGGCGAAGCCCCTAGTTCGGAAGACCGAGTTCGGGGCGCTATCCATGCCTTGGCCGGACAGAGCCAGCTCCTCGCTCGAAGCGGCATAAGCCTTTAGGGACTCGAAAAACCTCTCGAACAGCGACCGGTCTCTCGCCACATCATGACAGTCAGTTTTAGCTTTCTCCACTGAGGTGCTTAACCCAGCTGAACCGGGGCACAATCGCAGTGGTTCTCCTAGTGCTACCTTAGCCGATAGAGCGGAACGTAAGGCACCAAAACATAGGAGCCGGGAAAACCCAACTATTGACCCAAATCATGATTCGGAGCCGATGCATATAGTGCTATAAGTTCGGGGTGCCGCACTTGTGAAAGTGTACGGACTTCTCACACCATTATGAGGGGTACTGAAGCCCCTGGCGTGTTTGCCGTACCATGGTGTACGGGTGCAATCATGTCATTTAATAAACATAAATGTGAAAATAAGATAATGCAAAAAATAGACAAGAAGCTAAGCATTGTTTATAGAGAGGCTATTTATCAAAGCCGAATGATACAAATAGTGCGGTAAGCAAAAGATATTGGACTATTCAGTATGTCCTGACTAGGGGCAGGCCGCGGAATTGTATTTAAAACAGGTATACTGCTCGTAATAGAGACCACCTGGGAGTTCCATAATGCAGCATGGCTTGTCTGCCTCCCTGGATCTTGCATCGTTTGTGCGGCAGTCGAATTGCCGAACAGGTCGTCCGAAGTATGGAGTCCTAAAAGTAAGAAAAATTAAAAAAAGAATCCGGCAGCCCCTAGTACGTTTTAAGCCGTATTTTGGGCGTGCCGTTATTGTGCCCCTTCCCCTGTGCCCATGGTATTTCAAGGGCGTAGTTATGTACGCGAGGTACTGGTTTTGCTATGTCGCGAAAGCTGGGGTTGGGGCCGCATTGCTACGCTTGCTCAGAGTGTGCCAGGCGGTCCTGCTGTGGGTTACTCCGGGCGCTTGGCAGTGTCTGGCTTTTTAATGCCCGGACTGGAGAATTGCCTGAGAAGGCTACTTTGTACCTCCGCTGCGAGAGCCGCCGTATGCTCCTCCATACGGAGGGAGCGTTCGGTGTTTCCGTTGACCGTAATTACTCCTCGAGGGCCTGGCATCTTGAGCTTGAGATATGCATAGTGCGGCACCGCATTTTACTTTGCGAATGCGGTTCGTCCGAGCAGGGCGTGATAGCCACTACGAAACAGGACTATATCGAAGATTAACTCTTCGCTTCGGAAATTGTCCGGGGATCCGAAGACCACGTCAAGTGTTACTGAGCCTGTACAGTTGGCTTCTACACCTGGTATAACGCCTTTAAAGGTCGTTCTTGTGGGCTTAATCCTTGAGGGATCTATGCCCATTTTTCGCATTGTATCCTGATAAAGCAGGTTCAGGCTACTGCTGCCGTCCATGAGGACTCTTGTGAGATGAAATCCATCGATGATTGGGTCGAGAACCAATGCGGCGAAGCCGCCATGACGGATGCTAGTGGGATGGTCCCTTCGATCAAAAGTGATCGGGCAGGAGGACCATGGGTTGAACTTTGGGGCGACTGGCTCTATCGCGTATACGTCCCGTAGCGCACGCTTCTGCTCCCGCTTGGGAATGTGGGTTGCGTATATCATGTTCACCGTCCGCACTTGTGGGGGAAAGCCCTTCTGTCCATTGTTGTTCGGCGGCTTGGGCTCCTCGTCATCGCTGTGCAGCCCCTTGTCTTTGTTTTCGACCCTTAACTTGCCTGCCTGCTTGAACACCCAACAATCCCTGTTAGTGTGATTGGCTGGTCTTTCGGGGGTGCCATGTATCTGGCACAAGCGATCGAGTATTCGGTCCAAACTGGATGGGCCCTGAGTATTCTTTTTGAATGCCTTTTTCCGCTGTCCGGATTTATAGCCTTTGAATCTGGCATTGACTTCCGTGTCTTCATTGCTGTCGCTGTTAACGCGGCGTTTTTGCTTATTCTGACGTGTCCTGCCACTTTTGTCCTTGGTATCCGAATTACCAGGGTTCTTTGATAAGTTGTTACTGCGAGCTAGCCAGCTGTCTTCTCCCGCGCAAAAGCGGGTCATGAGTGTCGTGAGGGCTGCCATGGATTTCGGCTTTTCCTGTCCCAGGTGCCGGGCAAGCCACTCGTCGCGGATGTTGTGCTTGAAGGCTGCTAGGGCCTCTGTGTCCGGACAGTCGACTATCTGGTTTTTCTTTGTTAGGAACCGTGTCCAGAATTGTCTAGCCGATTCCTCTGGCTGCTGAATTATGTGGCTTAAGTCGTCGGCATCCGGCGGTCGCACGTAAGTGCCCTGGAAGTTGCCGAGGAATGCGGCTTCCAGGTCCTCCCAAGAACCGATTGAGTCTGCTGGCAAGCTGTTAAGACAATGCCGGGCCGGTCCTTTAAGTTTGAGCGGGAGGTATTTGATGGTGTGTAGATCATCACCGCGTGCCATGTGGATGTGAAGGAGATAATCCTCGATCCATACCGCCGGATCTATTCTGCCATCGTATGATTCGATGTTTACGGGTTTGAAACCCTCTGGGATTTTATGATCCATTACTTCATTCGTGAAGCATAGCGGGTGTGTGGCGCCTCTGTACTGGGCTATATCACAACGTAACTCGGAAGAGCTATGTCTGTTGTGTTCGGCCCGGACGGATTTGTTGTATCCGGAGTGAAGATCATTGTCACATGCCGTAGGGCGCCTGCGCGATCCGTAGATCGATCTTGTTTGTCTTGCCTTATCCTCCAGTATGTCTCGCAGGTCGGGCGCATTTTCCCGTGCCTTAGTTGAGCGGCGTCGGGGCATGGCTTGGGTGGAGGGCCGAGAGGCCTCTCTGTCGCGGCCGCGAGGTGGCCGGTCTGCCATGTCATGCGCTGGTGATGTAGGTGCTTCCTCCTCTGATCGGGGTAGCGGCCTGCGCTTCGGGTAACTCTTGGAGGGGCGTTCGAGTTCATACTCTTCGGCCGCAAGGACTTCAGTCCATCTGTCAGCTAGCAAATCTTGGGCAGCTCTAAGTTGTTGCTGCTTTTTCTCGAGGCTGCTTGCCGTGGCTAAAAGCCTGCGTTTAAAACGCTCTTGTTCGGTGGGGTCTGATGGTATGACGAATTCGTCATCATCGAGGCTTGCCTCGTCTTTGGAGGGAGGCGTATAGTTATCATCCTCGACCTCTCGGTCTGCCACTCTCTCATGAGGGCTGGCTTCTCCATCTTCCTGTGCCGAATCTTGCTGAGGTGGGTGTTCTTCGGCACTGTCCGGGGTAGTATTATCTCCCGTGCCAGAATCACCGTTTTTTGCTTTGGCGGGATTTAGAGCGGCGCCGTTGATGCCGGCGCTTTGGCTGTTTCCTGGGGGCATCATCCCCCACTGTTCCATCGCCATCTCCATCTTTTGGAGTATCCACCATATATATGTCATATGACGAGGTGGCCTTCCAGCGCCCTACAAGTGCTGGTTCCTGTTCGTCTCCTACACCGTCGTCCATGCCGTCGATGTCTCCAGAGCTGAAGTCAAGCATGTCGGTTAGATCGTCGACAGTGGCTACAAAGTGGGTGGTGGGTGGGCTTTGAATTTCCTCATCGTCCGTATCCCACCCTCGCTGACCATAGTCCGGCCAGGGCTCTCCTGATAAAGAGAGAGACTTAAGAGAATTCAGGATGTCGCCAAAAGGCGAATGCTGAAAGATGTCTGCGGCGGTGAACTCCATTATCGGCGCCCAATCGGATTCGATTGGCAGGGGCGCGGGGGGTTTGGAGTCCGGGGAGGAGTCCGGATCCTCGGAGTCATGGGTCGTGCAGAGTGCGGGGCTAGCGTTCGGCTCGATCGCTTTCGGGATCACAGCCCCCGAGGTGACGTCCAACCACTCATCCTCGATTGGCGCAATAGGCTCCGAGTTAGGGGTCGGAACCGATGCGTGTGCGGCCTCCAGGACACTGTCCGGGGGCAGAGCTAGATCATGCCCCTCGAGATAGTGCGGCGCGCTTGGCCGTGGCTCGAGCCCGTCGAAGATCAAGTCTCCGCGGATGTCAGTCGTGTAGTTTAAGCTTCTGAACCTGACTTGATGGCCAGGGGCGTAGCTTTCGATCTGCTCCAGGTGGCCGAGCGAATTGGCCCGCAGAGCAAAGATCTGTCCGGGGAGCAAAGTCTCACCCTGGATCGCATCGTTGTTGATGATCAAAGGAGCCATCGGGCCTAAAGGCGACGACATAGAGGAACTCTCAATGAAAGCACCAATGTCGGTGTCAAAACCGGCGGATCTCGGGTAGGGGGTCCCGAACTGTGCGTCTAGGCCGGATGGTAACAGGAGGCAGGGAACACGATGTTTTACCCAGGTTCGGTCCCTCTTGATGGAGGTAAAACCCTACGTCCTGCTTGATTAATATTGATGATATGGGTAGTACAAGAGTAGATCTACCACGAGATCAAGGAGGCTAAACCCTAGAAGCTAGCCTACGGTATGATTGTTGTATATGGAGTTGATTGCCTACGGACTACAACCCTCCGGTTTATATAGACACCGGATAGGGTTAGGGTTACATAGAGTCGGTTACAATGGTAGGAGATCTTGAATATCTGCATCCCAAGCTTGCCTTCCACGCCAAGGAAAGTCCCATCCGGACACGAGACAAAGTCTTCAATCTTGTATCTTCAAAGTCCAGGAGTCCGGCTGAACGTATAGTCCGGCTACCCGAACACCCCCTAATCCAGGACTCCCTCAGAGGGAGAGAGTGCCTCCGAGGAGAAGAAGAAGAACAATGCAAAGGGTGGCAATGTCAAGAAGGGCAATTTCACCCCTCCCAACAAAGCCGGCGATTTTAATCCTTCTTATGTGTTATGCCGTGATAGTGATGGGCATGTTTACGCCAAATTTGTTGGTTCTCTTCATGAATACATTGAATGGTCTATTTGGGTTCCAAAGACCCTTGTTACTAACATCAAAGGACCCATTACAAAATGGGTACCTAAAACCAAGCATTGATCTCTTGTAGGTGTTTGCTTCCGGCGGGGGATCATGGTTGCTCGATAGCGGAGCTACAAATCATATGACCAGAAGCAAGGACTTGGTGGTGGACGTGCACAAGGTTCCATCTATACCCACCAATGTCGAGTGGGGTGACGCCTCATCTTCTAAGGTATTGGGACTTGGCAAGGTGGTCATCTCTCATGATCTCACGATGGAGAAGGTCATGCTTGTTGAGTCCCTTGCATACAATTTACTTTCCGTTCGTCAACTTGCAATCATGGGCTTTGCCACTTTCTTTGATATCGATACCGTGGCCCTCTTGTGGAGCAAGACTCTTAAAGTAGCCTTTGTTGGGCATGTCGAGAACGGTCTATATGTGATTAACTTTTCGGAGCGACCCACTAAGACCGCGACGTGCCTAATGGCTAAAGTTGATGTGGGATGGCTTTGGCATCGCCGTTTAGCCCATGTCAATATGAGATCTTTGCAAAGTCTCCTCGAGGGGGACCATGTCCGTGGACTAACGAATGTTAGTTTTGCTAAAGATCGTGCTTGCAGTGCTTGTATCGAAGGAAAGCTACATGAGAAGGCTCACCCTCCCACGACTATCATTTATTCAAAGAGGCCTTTGGAGCTCCTTCACATGGATCTCTTTGGGCCTCCATCCTTCGATAGTCTTGGAGGTAGGAAGTATTGCTTGGTGATTGTGGATGACTACTCAAGGTACACGTGGGTGTATTTCTTCAAGAGGAAGAGCGAGACCCAACAAACCGCCATTGACTTTGCAAATGAAGCACAACGTCAACACAATGCAAAGATCTTGACAATAAGAAGTGACAATGGCACCGAGTTCAAGAACTACACCTTGGATGAGTTTCTTAGTGATGAGGGAATCAAGCATCAATATTCCGCACCCTACACCCCTCAACAAAACGGTGTTGCGGAGAGGAAGAACCGGACGTTGATGGATGCGGCAAGGACCATGATGGAAGAGTTCAAGTCTCCGTACAACTTTTGGGCCGAAGCCATCAACACCGCGTGTCATGCATCCAATCGGCTCTACCTCCGCAAGGGCTTGAACAAGACTCCATATGAGATACTCACCGGTAACAAGCCCAACCTCAAGTACTTCTGGGTATTCGGGTTGGAGCAAAGTGGCACTTGTGATGTAGGTGATGAAATTCCTTCCCAAGCCATAAGAAGAATGGGTGTTGGCTTTATCCTACCCATTGAGGAACCCCTTGTGGCCGAAGGAGAAGGACAAAGCTCCACTCAAGTGGAGCCATCACCAACCCAAGGCCCACACGCTTTCGAAGAACAACATGAAGGCCCTCATCCTCAAGAACATGACCAAGGGCAAGATCATGCTCAAGACGGTGTTGACACATCAAGTGATGCCCAAGGTCAAGTTCTCTCCTCCAAGCAAGTTCAAGAACAAGAACAAGCCCAAGACGACGCTCAAGATGATCAAGTGACCACTCCTCGTCTCACCCCTGAGGAGGAATTAGAGCGTCGTGCCGCCAAGGTTGCTTCCAAGCTCTCCAGCAAGGATCATCTCATGACGAATGTGCTTGGAAGCTTAAGAAAGGGGGTAAGCACTCGTAGACAATTAGCAAATTATTGTGAGCATCACGTGTTTGTCTCTTGTGTGGAACCCCACAAGGTCTATGAGGCGCTAGAAGATCCGGATTGGCTCAATGCCATGCATGAAGAACTCAACAACTTCGAGCGCAACAAAGTGTGGAGATTGGTGCCAAGACCGACCGGGAATCACAATGTCATAGGAACCAAGTGGATATTTAAGAACAAGCAAGATGCCCATGGGATTATCATTCGCAACAAGGCTCGTTTGGTAGCACAAGGCTACTCCCAAGTCGAGGGTATCGACTACGGTGAAACCTTTGCTCCCATTGCTCGTCTTGAATCCATTTGCATGTTGATTGCATATGCTTCTCATCATAACTTTAAGTTACAACAAATGGATGTGAAGAGTGCTTTTCTTAATGGTCCTATTAATGAATTGGTTTACGTCAAGCAACCCCCCGGGTTCGAGGATCCCTACTTTCCCGATCATGTGTATCAACTCGATAAGGCACTCTATGGCCTTAAACAAGCCCCACGTGCGTGGTATGACCACCTTACCGAGTTGTTACAAGACCGTGGTTTTGAAGTTGGGCTAATCGACCCCACTCTTTTTACTAAGAAGGTCAAAGGGGAGTTGTTTGTGTGCCAACTATATGTTGATGATATTATCTTTGGTTCTCCTAACAAAGCTTTCAATGAGGAATTTGCCGCTCTCATGACCTCAAAGTTCGAGATGTCCTCCATGGGAGAGTTGAAGTTCTTTCTAGGGTTCGAAGTGAAGCAAAGAAGAGAAGGAACCTTCATCAATCAATCCAAATACACTCAAGACATGCTCAAGAGATTCAAGCTAAGTGACGTCAAGCCGGCTTCCACTCCAATGCCCACCAAGTGCCAACTTGACTTAGATCCCAATGGTAAAGTGGTGGATCAAAAGGTATATCGCTCCATGATTGGATCCTTGCTTTACCTTTGTGCGTCTAGACCGGACATCATGTTGAGTGTGGGAATTTGTGCACGGTTTCAAGCCGCACCTAAAGAAAGTCACTATGTGGCGGTCAAATGAATCTTTCGATATTTGGCTCATACCCCAAACTTTGGCTTATGGTACCCAAGAGGATCAAACTTCAAGCTTGTAGGGTACTCGGATTCTAATTGGGCGGGAGACAAACTGGATAGGAAGTCCACTTCCGGATGGTGCCAATTCCTTGGTTGCTCTTTGGTAAGTTGGTCTTCCAAAAAGCAAAGTTGTGTGTCTCTCTCGTCCATCGAGGCGGAGTATGTTGCAGCCGGTAGTTGTTGTGCACAACTCCTATGGATGAGGCAAACGTTAAAGGATTACGGTGTCACTTGTGACAAAGTGCCTCTTTGGTGTGACAATGAAAGTGCCATCAAGATCTCTCTCAACCCGGTGCAACACTTCAAGACGAAGCATATTGAGATTCGGTATCACTTCATCCGGGATCACATTAGGCGAGGAGAGATCGAGCTCAACTATGTCAACACTCATGACAACCTTGCAGATATTTTC
Source organism: Triticum urartu (assembly GCF_056163025.1). Classification (NCBI taxonomy): domain Eukaryota; kingdom Viridiplantae; phylum Streptophyta; class Magnoliopsida; order Poales; family Poaceae; genus Triticum; species Triticum urartu. Next base: position 559,672,179 of record NC_141878.1, on the reverse strand, counting down.
ACGAAGCCCTTGGATGAAGCAAGATTTCATGAGTTAAGGCATGAGCTAAGTATCATTGATTCGAGCAATGTGGCTTGAACCCTTGCACACCCCACCACGCTCAATTTGTTGTCTAGTTTAGGTGTAGGCATGAACATAGGGGGAGTGTTGTTCTCTCAATGAACTCTCCCTCCCCCCATTATGCATAAATTGATCAAGTCTTTCACTTTAGCCATTGTTTGATGGTAGTTGTGTTTCAAAGACGAGTTTTGGTCATGGGCTCAAGGTTAAAATCTTCACGGCGCCATACCTCTTGACTCAAACATAGGTGGCCTCGGCCACAGCCCTCTCTTGAAGAGGTGTGTCTTGGCCGTTTGCTGGTGTGCTCTCTTTTCTTGCCGTTTTGTTTTTCCTCGAGCTTAGCCGTGTTGTTTGGTTGTCGTGGCGTATTGGGCGGTACTACCGCTGGTGGTGCGCGGTACTACCGCTTATAAGCGGTACTACCACCCCCAGCGCGGTACTACCGCTGAGGGACGGGACCAGGGGTTATATCGGGGCAGGGGGAGGTTTCTTCTCCCCCATACCCATTCGCTTCGCCCTCTCTTTCCTCTTCCTCTCTCCAGCCTCCTCTCGCCACGGGAGGGCTCCGGCGGATCTCCGTCTCCGGGGCATTCCTCTCCATTTCCTTCGGTGGAGTCGATCCACACCACGTTCTCTTGCCATGGATGCCGGTATTGCCCCCGTTCCTTCTCTCCTTTTGTCTCGTTTTTCAGATCTTGTTCTTAGGGGCAATGGTAGTTGCATCTCTAGATTTTTGGCTAAATCTAGGCTTGAGTAGGTTGGAGAAGGCAACTAGACTATCTTGATTAGAGTTTGGTAGGAATATTTTTGAATTTGGCAGGTCGGTAGTGCCGGATGTGACCACGGTAGCAAGAAACTATTGTATCCCCGTCTCGAGCGGTACTACCGCTCTCTTTGGAGCGGTACTACCGCTTGGAGCGGTACTACCGTGAGCATGTCACGGTACTACCGCTGCCTGCCAAGCTCCATCATATTACTACCTTTTCTTTGATCCTTTTGTTGTGTTTGTTGGCTTATGCTCGTTCTTTCTGGTTGTTTTGCGTGTTCTTGTGTTTGGCTCCAGGTGATGAACATCCTGAGCATCAAGCTCATCGTATCAACCCCGGGCGTGCAACATCAAAACGCTACCGCACCTCTAAGCCAGCCGGTGGTTCCTCTTGCACCCAACCGCCTCCAGCAAGTGCATCCATAAGTGTTCCTCCACCTCCTCAGCACTCGAAGAGATCCGCCAACAAGCCAAAGGGGAAGACTGTGACTGAGATGACCAACAAGGAGTTTTGGGAAAGGTGTCGCCGCAATCCCTATGAGGTGGACCAAGAACCCACTTTGGTCAACCTCCCGTTCTGGAACCGATTTTAGTTTGCCATCTATTTTGATGTGATCAAGGCCAAGAAGAATCTCTTTGTTGATGTTCGCTCCATTGACACTAATGCTATGGAGAAGGACCCGGAGTACTTTGGCGAAGCCCTTCAGATGTGCACTCAGCTGAACATTCTCGGGATCATGCAATTCAACAAGGATTTTGATGCAGATTTGGTGGCTCAATTCTTTGCCACCGTTCATCTTGGGACGGATGTCGACAGAACTCTGACATGGATGACCAATGGCAAGCTGCTTTCCGTCAAGTGGAAGGCTTTCATGGAGTTACTTGATGTGGTGGATCACGGGCTTGAGACTCCAGTCGGTTTCCACCCTCACCGCAATGCTACGTCCACCCACAAGCAAGCCCTTTGGCCCTAATGCACTGTGAAAGTTCACCCAGTAACTGAGAAGAAAACCTATGAGCTGTCTCCATATCTGGACATTCTTCATCGCATCTTCCGTGAGACTCTCTTCCCTCGGATCGGGAATCTGGATATGGTCCACTCTTACCTCGTGGACATGCTCCTTTTCTATCAGCATGAGAAGGAAGCAAACACTGGAGAGAGCCTGGATATTTCTCATGTCATGTGGTCTGAACTTCTCTCTGCCGTGTCTGAGTGCAAGTGCCCGATATATGGTCCATTCATCATGAGGCTCATTGAGAGGGCATGGGCACAGATCTATCCCAGAGTGTTGCTGGAAACTAGATTTCCCATAAGATCAAGCGTCTGAGGAAGAAGGATAATTGGGTCACCCCAGCACCTCAATCCGGGGGTCCGTCTGCTGCTGCTGCCATGGAGACCGAGGGTGGGGCAGCCACTGATGATCACGAGGAGGATATTGGGCCCTCTAGTGTTGAACCCTCATGGGCGAAGAAGCTTAAACACAAGTTGAAGAAGCTTTTTTGCATGGAGTCTCATGGTCAGTACATGACTCATGTGGCGGAGAAGCATGCCAGGGTGCGCCACAAGGAGCTCATGCGTCAGATGGGAGCGACAGTTGCCAGTGGATCTGAGGGTCAGATCACTGAAGAGGAGGAGTGGATTCATCAGCATTGCCCTTGGACCGACTCCGACGCCGAGTAGTTTTCGACCAACGACGCAGATGCAGACGATCACGCTAAGATATGATGTTCGAGATCCTCAGCTTGCCATCACCTGGAGCCGTAGCGTCGCTCTTTTCCCTTTTTGGTGTCTCGCTGCCAAAGGGGGAGAGAGTGTAGGGATTTGTGTTGCCGAGCTTTGAGTTTGTCGTCTTGTGTTTTCTTGTGTGTTCTCTCGGTGTCTTTGTTTGGTTTGGTTTGGTGCCCGTGAGACCTAAGTTCTAGACATATGGTGTGAGACATATGCTCCCTATCGCTACCTTATTACTTATGTCTATTCAGTACTGTAGTATATTATGAGTTGCATGCTTGTCCTGTTATATACTCTTCTCTCATATATCTTGTGCTTAGGTTTGCTGGACTATAAAATATAGGGGGAGTGTTGATCCGGATGTGTGTGTCTTGCTTTCCTTTTGCTCCTCTTTCTAGGCGCACACATTCTGGGGGAGCCCGTCTATATTTTGTAGTTCCTAGTTTTCTTACGTTATATCTTTTCCTTGTGCAAATCCCTAGTTGTCATCAATCCACCAAAAAGGGGGAGATTGTTACGGCATATCTCTCTCAAGGTAGTTTTGGTGATTGATGACAACATGTTTGCGGACTAATCATGTGCTTTGAGTAGTTCACAGATTCATCCCTGGCATGAGATGTTTTCTTCCCTTCGGAGTGTCTTTCAAGACGGTGTAGCTCTTTCTTTCTCTCTCGGTGGATTAGTTGCGTAGAGGGCACCGTACTATCAAGAGGGGGTCCGCTGGGGTATTGCATGGGTGGAATCAACACGTACACATCAGCTTCTCATCCTCCGAGCTTTCCCATTCCATTGAAGAGATCTCTCCTCTTTTCTTTGTCCTGTCTGGGTCCCAGCGGTAGTACCGCGCAACCCAGCGGTAGTACCGCTGAGGAGCCACCAGCGGCGGTACCGCTCCGCAACGGTAGTACTGCCCGTGACTCCACAGCAGTAGTACCGCTGGGGTGCCTGGCACCACCGCCTCGTCCTCAGCCTCTTTGGAGAGATCCTCTCTCTCTTCTGTGTCCCAGCGGTAGTACCGCACTACCAGCGGTAGTACGGCCGAAGGGTCACAAGCGGCAGTTCCGCTCCGCAGCGGTAGTACCGCCCATGACCCCGCTGCCGTAGTACCGCTGGGCTGTCTGGCTCCTACCGCCTCGACTCGAGGGCTCTTTTTCTCATGTCGGGTTTTGCGGCACTAGTTGCGGTTGTAGAGGCGGTAGTACCATTTCAGGAGCGGTAGTACCGCCCTTACCACCGCGGTAGTACCACGTTGGGTCCTATTCCCTACTAGTCTTCTCTGCGCGGCAGTACCGCTGGCTGGAGCGGCAGTACCGCTGACCTAGCGGTAGTACTGCCCCCTCTTAGCGGTAGTACCGCCCTGTGCGGGGCTGGTTGGTGGGGGCAACGGTTGGATTGTTGCCCCCACTATAAAAGGGGGTCCCCTTCTTCTCTTTGACTCATCTCTTCCCCCTCAAGCTCCATTAATGCTCAAGCTCCATTAAATGCTCCAAGCTCCATTTTCACCCGATCTATCTCTCTAGCCAATCAAACTTGTTGATTTGCTCGGGAGTGGTTGAGAAGGCCCCGATCTACACTTCCACCAAGGGATTTTTGATTCCCCCACTCATCCCTAGCGGATCTTGTTACTCTTGGGTGTTTGAGCACCCTAGACGGTTGAGGTCACCATGGAGCCATAGTTCATTGCGGTGAAGCTTCATGGTTTTGTTGGGAGCCTCCGATTAAGTTGTGGAGATTGCCCCAACCTTGTTTGTAAAGGTTCAGTCGCCGCCTTCAAGGGCACCAATAGTGGAATCACGGCATCTCGCATTGTGTGAGGGCGTGAGGAGAATACGGTGGCCCTAGTGGCTTCTTGGGGAGCATTGTGCCTCCACACTGCTCCAACGGAGACGTACTTCCCCTCAAAAGGAAGGAACTTCGGTAACACATCCCCGTCTTCACCGGATCCACTCTTGGTTATCTCTTACCTTTACTTGTGCAAGCTCTTTAGTGTTACTTCTCTTGCTTGCTTGTTTGCTTGTTGGTATTGCATCATATAGGTTGCTCACCTAGTTGCACATCTAGACAACCTACTTTGATGCAAAGTTTAATTTGATAAAGAAAAGTTAAAAATTGGTAGTTGCCTATTCACCCCCCTCTAGTCAACCATATCGATCCTTTCAAAGACGTTCGCTACGCTCTCGAAGAACTACTTTTGGCCAAAGATGTTTCGTGACATCAATTGCTTCACCAACCGTTGCTCTACATGTTGCAAAGCTAAGTCCAAAGCACAATCTCATGGCCTCTATATGCCTCTACCAATTCCATACCAACCATGGGAAGACATTAGAATGGACTTTGTACTTGGTTTGCCTAGGACTCGAAATGGGAAAGATCCAATATTTGTCGTTGTGGACCGTTTCTCAAAAATGACACATTTTATTCCTTGCAACAAGATAGACGATGCTTCACATGTTGCTAATCTCTTTTGTATGGAAATATTGCGTCTACATGGAGTGCCAAAGACTATCATCTCGGACCGCGACGTCAAGTTCCTTAGCTACTTTTGGAAGAACCTATGAGCCAAGCTAGGAATCAAGCTACTCTTCTCTACGGCATATCATCCACAAAACCGACGGCGAAACGGAAGTTAAGAACCGCACACTCTCCGCTCTACTTTGGGTACTCATCAAGAAGAACATCAAGGAGTGGGAGGAGTGCTTACCTATCGCCGAGTTCGCCTACAACTGAGCAAGACATTCAACAACTGGCAAGTCCCCCTTTGAGGTCGTCTATGGCTTCAATCCTTTGTCACCATTGGACATTCTCCCTCTACCACTCCAAGAGCGCATCAATTTGGACGCAAGTGCACGTGTGACACATCTCAAGAAGGTGCATGAAGATACAAGAAACTCCATCAATCGCCAAGTTCAACGCCTAGCGACCAAGCTCAACTTCAACAAGCGACCTATGGTCTTCAACATTGGTGATCTCGTGTGGCTACACCTTCGCAAGGATCGATTTCCACAAGAACGAAAGTCCAAGCTTCGACCACGAGCGGATGGACCTTTCAAGGTGCTTGCACGCTACAACAACAACGCATACAAGATCGACATTCCACGTGACAAGTACAACGTGAGCGACATCTTCAACGTCAAAGATCTCTCTCCGTTACATGGTGATGAAGAATTTGATCTGAGGACAGATCTTCCCCAAGGGAGGGGAGATGATGCGGAGCATCCCAAGGCCATCCCCATGGACCCAATGCTACCTCTGGAGCACTTGCGTTGGCTTTCCCTTGAAGAGGAAAGGGTGGTGCAGCAAAGTAGCGTAAGTATTTCCCTCAGTTTTTGATAACCAAGGTATCAATCCAGTAGGAGGCTACGCGCGAGTCCCTCGCACCTACACAAAACAAATAAATCCTTGCAACCAACGCGATAAGGGGTTGTCAATCCCTACACGGTCACTTACGAGAGTGAGATATGATAGATGTGATAAGATAATATTTTTGGTATTTTTATGATAAAGATGCAAAGTAAAATAAAAGCAATGAAAATAACTAAGTATTGGAAGATTTAATATGATGAAGATATACCCAGGGGCCATAGGTTTCACTAGTGGCTTCTCTCAAGAGCATAAGTATTTTACGGTGGGTGAACAAATTACTGTTGAGCAATTGACAGAATTAAGCATAATTATGAGAATATCTAGGTATGATCATGTATATAGGCATCATGTCCAAGACCAGTAGACCGACTCCTGCCTGCATCTACTACTATTACTCCACACATCGACCGCTATCCAGCATGCATCTAGAGTATTAAGTTCATAAGAAAAGAGTAACGCCTTAAGCAAGATGACATGATGTCGAGGGATAAACTCATGCAATATGATGAAAACCCCATCTTGTTATCCTTGATGGCTACAATACAATACGTGCCTTGCTGCCCCTACTGTCACTGGGAAAGGACACCGCAAGATTGAACCCAAGGCTAAGTACTTCTCCCATTGCAAGAAAGATCAATCTAGTAGGCCAAACCAAACTGAGAATTCGAAGAGACTTGCAAAGATAACCAATCATACATAAAAGAATTCAGAGAAGATTCAAATATTGTTCATAGATAAACTTAATCATAAACCCACAATTCATCGGTCTCAACAAACACACCGCAAAAGAAGATTACATCGAATAGATCTCCACAAGAGAGGGGGAGAACTTTGTACTGAGATCCAAAAAGAGAGAAGAAGCCATCTAGCTAATAAATATACCCGAAGGTCTGAGGTAAACTACTGATGTCTACTACACAACCTTCTTCTTGTAGGCGTTGTTGGGGCTCCACGTGCAGAGGTTTGTAGGACAGTAGCAAATTTCCCTCAAGTGGATGACCTAAGGTTTATCAATCCGTAGGAGGCGTAGGATGAAGATGTCTCTCTCAAGAAACCCTGCAACCAAATAACAAAGAGTCTCTTGTGTCCCCAACACACCTAATACAATGGTAAATTGTATAGGTGCACTAGTTCGACGAAGAGATGGTGATACAAGTGGTATATGGATAGTAGATAAAGGTTTTTGTAATCTGAAAATATAAAAACAGCAAGGTAACTAATGATAAAAGTGAGCACAAACGGTATTGCAATGCTAGGAAACAAGGCCTAGGGTTCATACTTTCACTAGTGCAAGTCCTCTCAACAATAATAACATAATTGGATCACATAACTATCCCTCAACATGCAACAAAGAGTCACTCCAAAGTCACTAATAGAGGAGAACAGATGAAGAGATTATGGTAGGGTATGAAACCACCTCAAAGTTATTATTTCCAATCAATCCATTGGGCTATTCCTATAAGTGTCACAAACAGCCCTAGAGTTCGTACTAGAATAACACCTTAAGACACAAATCAACCAAAACCCTAATCTCACCTAGATACTCCAATGTCACCTCAAGTATCCGTGGGTATGATTATACGATATGCACCACACAATCTCAGATTCATCTATTCAACCAACACATAGGACCTCAAAGAGTGCCCCAAAGTTTCTACTGGAGAATCACGACGAAAACGTATGCCAACCCCTATGCATAGGTTCATGGGCGGAACCCGCAAGTTTATCACCAAAGCATACATCAAGTGAATCACGTGGTACCCCATTGTCACCATAGATACGCACGGCAAGACATACATCAAGTGTTCTCAAATCTTTAAAGACTCAATCCGATAAGATAACTTCAAAGGGAAAACTCAATCCATTACAAGAGAGTAGAGGGGGAGGAGAAACATAAGATCCAACTATAATAGCAAAGCTCGCGATACATCAAAATCGTATCACCTCAAGAACACGAGAGAGAGAGATCAAACACATAGCTACTGGTAGATACCCTCAGCCCCGAGGGAGAACTACTCCCTCCTCGTCATGGAGAGCACCGGGATGATGAAGATGGCCACCGGAGAGGGATTGCCCCCTCCGGCAGGGTGCCGGAACGGGTCTAGATTGGCTTTCGGTTGCTACGGAGGCTTCTGGCGGCGGAACTCTCGATCTATTGTGCTCTCCGATATTTTTAGGGTATATGGAGATATATAGGTGGAAGAAGTACGTCAGGGGAGCCACGAGGGGCCCACGAGGGTGGAGGGCGCGCCCCCTACCTAGTGGCCTCCTCGAAGCTTCCCTTACGTGGACTCCAAATCTTCTGGGCTTCTTCTGATCCAAAATAAGTTCCGTGAAGTTTCAGGTCAATTGGACTCCGTTTGATTTTCCTTTTCTGCGATATTCTAAAACAAGGAAAAAACAAAAACTGGCACTGGGCTCTGGGTTAATAGGTTAGTCCCAAAAATCATATAAAATAGCATATAAATGCATATAAAACATCCAAGGTTGATAATATAATAGCATGGAACAATCAAAAATTATAGATACGTTGGAGACGTATCAACTACTCACACTTCATCGGAGAGGCTATTGTGTTGATGTAGAAGCCCTCCGTGATCGATGCCCCCTCTGGCGGAGCTTTGAAACAGGCCCCAAGATGGGATCTCGTGGATACAAAAAGTTACGGCGGTGGAATTAGGGTTTTGGCTCCGTATCTGATCATTTGGGCGTACGTAGGTATATATAGGAGGAAGAAGTACATCGGTGGAGCAACAGGGGGCCCACGAGGGTGGAGGGCGCGCCTGGGGGGGTAGGCGCGCCCCCCTACCTCGTGGCCTCCCTGTTGGTTGCTTGACGTAGGGTCCAAGTCTCCTGGATCTTGTTCGTTCCAAAAATCACGTTCCCGAAGGTTTTATTCCGATTGGACTCCGTTTGATATTCCTTTTCTTCGAAACCCTAAAATAGGCAAAAAAACAACAATTCTGGGCTGGGCCTCCGGTTAATAGGTTAGTCCCAAAAATAATATAAAAGTGGATAATAAAGCCCAATAATGTCCAAAACAGAAGATAATATAGCATGGAGCAATCAAAAATTATAGATGCGTTGGAGACGTATCAAGCATCCCCAAGCTTAATTCCTGCTCGTCCTCGAGTAGGTAAATGATAAAAACAGAATTTTTGATGTGGAATGCTACTTGGCATATTTTCAATGTAATTCTTCTTAATTGTGGTATGAATATTCAAATCCGAAAGATTCAACACAAAAGTTCAATATTGACATAAAAACAATAATACTTCAAGCATACTAACTAAGCAATTATGTCCTCTCAAAATAACATGGCCAAAGAAAGTTATCCCTGAAGGAAATATGCCCTAGAGGCAATAATAAAGTTATTATTTATTTCCTTATTTCATGATAAATGTTTATTATTCATGCTAGAATTGTATTAACCGGAAACATAATACTTGTGTGAATACATAGACAAACTAAACGTCACTAGTATGCCTCTACTTGACTAGCTCGTTGATCGAAGATGGTTATGTTTCCTAACCATAGACATGTGTTGTCATTTGATTAACGGGATCACATCATTAGGAGAATGATGTGATTGACATGACCCATTCCATTATCTTAGCACCCGATCGTTTAGTATGTTGCTATTGCTTTCTTCATGACTTATACATGTTCCTATGACAATGAGATTATGCAACTCCCGTTTACCGGAGGAACACTTTGTGTGCTACCAAACGTCACAACGTAACTGGGTGATTATAAAGGAGCTCTACAGGTGTCTCCAAAGGTACATGTTGGGTTGGCGTATTTCGAGATTAGGATTTGTCACTCCGATTGTCGGAGAGGTATCTCTGGGCCCTCTCGGTAATGCACATCACTTAAGCCTTGCAAGCAATGCAACTAATGAGTTAGTTGCGAGATGATGTATTACGGAACGAGTAAAGAGACTTGCCGGTAACAAGATTGAACTAGGTATTGAGATACCGACGATCGAATCTCGGGCAAGTAACATACCGATGACAAAGGGAACAACGTATGTTGTTATGCGGTCTGACCGATAAAGATCTTCGTAGAATATGTGGGAGCCAATATGAGCATCCAGGTTCCGCTATTGGTTATTGACCAGAGACGTGTCTCGGTCATGTCTACATTGTTCTCGAACCCGTAGGGTCCGCACGCTTAAGGTTTCGATGACAGTTATATTATGAGTTTATGAGTTTTGATGTACCGCAGGAGTTCGGAGTCCCGAATGAGATCGGGAACATGACGAGGAGTCTCGAAATGGTCGAGACATAAATATCGATATATTGGACGACTATATTCGGACCTCAGAAAGGTTCCGAGTTATTCGGGTATTTTTCAGAGTGCCGGAGAGTTAGGGGAATTCGCCGGGAGAAGTATTGGGCCTTATTGGGCCATACAGGAAAGAGAGAGGGACTGCCTAGGGCAGGCCGCGCGCCCCACAAGGGCCTAGTCCGAATTGGACTAGGGGGAGGGGCTGCGCCCCCTCCTTCCTTCCCTTCTCCCTTCCCCTTCCTTGTCTCCTACTCCTACTACTTGGAAGGACTCCTAGTTGGACTAGGAAAGGGGGAATCCTACTCCCGGTGGGAGTAGGACTCCCCTAGGGCGCGCCATAGAGAGGGCTAGCCCTCCCCTCCTCCAGTCATTTATATACGGGGGCAGGGGGCACCCTATAGACACACAAGTTGATCTTCATGATCGTTCTCTTAGCCGTGTGCGGTGCCCCCTTCCACCATAATCCTCGATAATATTGTAGCGGTGCTTAGGCGAAGCCCTGCGACGGTAGAACATCAAGATCATCGCCACGCCGTCGTGCTGACGGAACTCTTCCCCGACACTTTGCTGGATCGGAGTCCGGGGATCGTCATCGAGCTGAACATGTGCTAGAACTCGGAGGTGCCGTAGTTTCGGTGCTTGATCGGTCGGGCCGTGAAGACGTACGACTACATCAACCGCGTTGTCATAACGCTTCTGCTATCGGTCTATGAGGGTACGTAGACAACACTCTCCCCTCTCGTTGCCATGCATCACCATGATCTTGCGTGTGCGTAGGAATTTTTGTTTGAAATTACTACGTTCCCCAACAGTGGCATCCGAGCCTAGGTTTTATGTGTTGATGTTATATGCACGAGTAGAACACAAGTGAGTTGTGGGCGATATAAGTCATACTGCTTACCAGCATGTCATACTTTGGTTCGGCAGTATTGTTGGATGAAGCGGCCCGGACCGACATTACGCGTACGCTTACGCGAGACTGGTTCTACCGACGTGCTTTGCACACAGGTGGCTGGCGGGTGTCAGTTTCTCCAACTTTAGTTGAACCGAGTATGGCTACGCCCGGTCCTTGCGAAGGTTAAAACAGCACCAACTTGACAAACTATCGTTGTGGTTTTGATGCGTAGGTAAGATTGGTTCTTGCTTAAGCCCATACCAGCCACGTAAAACTTGCAACAACAAAGTAGAGGACGTCTAACTTGTTTTTGTAGGGCATGTTGTGATGTGATATGGTCAAGACGTGATGAGATATAAGTTGTTGTATGAGATGATCATGTTTTGTTGAAGTTATCGACAACTGGCAAAATCCTTATGGTTGTCTCTCTATTGCATAAGATGCAAGTGCCCAATAATTGCTTTACTTTATCGCTATGCGATAGCAATAGTTGCAAGAGCAATTGTTGGCGAGACGACCATGTGACGACACATTGATATAGATCAAGATGATGGAGATCATGATGTCATGCCGGTGACGATATAGATCATGATAGTACTTTGGAGATAGAGATCAAAGGCGCAAGATAATGATGGCCATATCATGTCACATATTTTGATTGCATATGATGTTTATCTTTTATACATCTTATTTTTGCTTTGTTTAACGGTAGCATTTTAAGATGATCTCTCACTAATTATCAAGAAGTGTTCTCCCTGAGTATGCACCGTTGCGAAAGTTCTTCGTGCTGAGACACCACGCGATGATCGGGTGTGATAGGCTCTACGTTCAAATACAACGGGTGCAAAACAGTTGCACACGCGGAATACTCAGGTTATACTTGACGAGCCAAGCATATACAGATATGGCCTCGGAACATGGAGACCGAAAGGTCGAGCGTGAATCATATAGTAGATATGATCAACATAGTGATGTTCACCATTGAAACTACTCCATCTCACGTGATGATCGGACATGGTTTAGTTGATTTGGATCACGTGATCACTTAGAGGATTAGAGGGATGTCTGTCTAAGTGGGAGTTCTTAAGTAATATGATTAAATTGAACTTAAATTTATCATGAACTTAGTCCTGATAGTATTTTGCAAATTATGTTGTAGATCAATAGCTCGCATTGTTGCTTCCCTGTGTTTATTTTGATATGTTCCTAGAGAAAACTAAGTTGAAAGATGATGGTAGTAATTACACGGACTGGGTCCGTAACTTGAGGATTATCCTCATTGCTGCACAGAAGAATTATGTCCTAGATGCACCGCTAGGTGACAGACCTGTTGCAGGAGCAGATGCAGACATTATGAACGTTTGGCTAGCTCAATATGATTACTACTTGATAGTTTAGTGCACCATGCTTAATGGCTTAGAATCGGAATTTCAAAGACGTTTTGAATGTCATGGACCATATGAGATGTTCCAGGAGTTGAAGTTAATATTTCAAGCAAATACCCGAGTTGAGAGATATGAAGTCTCCAACAAGTTCTATAGCTAAAAGATGGAGGAGAATCGCTTAACTAGTGAGCATGTGCTCAGATTGTCTGGGTACTACAATCGCTTGAATCAAGTGGGAGTTAATCTTCCAGATAAGATAGTGATTGACAGAATTCTCTAGTCACCATCACCAAGTTAGTAGAACTTCGTGATGAACTATAGTATGCAAGGGATGACGAAAACGACTCCCGAGCTTTTCATGATGATGAAATCGATGAAGGTAGAAATCAAGAAAGAGCATCAAGTGTTGATGGTTGACAAGATCACTAGTTTCAAGAAAAGGGCAAAGGAAAAAAGGGGAACTTCAAGAAGAACAGCAAGCAAGTTGATACTCAAGCGAAGAAGCCCAAGTCTGGTCCTAAGCCTGAGACTAAGTGCTTCTACTGCAAAGGGACTGGTCACTGGAAGCGGAACTACCCCAAGTGATTGGCGGATAAGAAGGATGGCAAAGTGAACATAAGTATATTTGATATACATGTTATTGATGTGTACTTTACTAGTGTTTATAGCAACCCCTCAGTATTTGATACTAGTTCAGTTGCTGATTAGTAACTCGAAACGGGAGTTGCAGAATAAACAGAGACTAGTTAAGGGTGAAGTGATGATGTGTGTTGGAATTGGTTCCAAGATTGATATGATCATCATCGCACACTCCCTATACTTTCGAGATTAGTGTTGAAACTAAATAAGTGTTATTTGGTGTTTGCGTTGAGCATGTATATGATTTGATCATGTTTATTGCAATACGGTTATTCATTTAAGTTAGAGAACAATTGTTGGTCTGTTTACATGAATAAAACCTTCTATGGTCATACACACCAACGAAAATGGTTTGTTGGATCTCGATCGTAGTGATACACATATTCATAATATTGAAGCCAAAAGGATGCAAAGTTAATAATGATAGTGCAACTTATTTGTGGCACTGCCATTTTAAGTCATATTGGTGTGAAGCGCATGAAGAAACTCCATGCTAATGGAATTTTGGAATCACTTGATTATGAATCACTTGATGCTTGAGAACCATGCCTTATGGGCAAGATGACTAAAGACTCCGTTCTCCGGAACAATGGAGCGAGCAACTGACTTATTGGAAATAATACATACTGATGTATGCGATCCAATGAGTGTTGAGGCTCGCGGCAGGTATCGTTATTTTCTGACCTTCACAGATGATTTGAGCAGATATGGGTATATCTACTTGATGAAACATAAGTCTGAAACATTTGAAAAGTTCAAAGAATTTTAGAGTGAAGTGGAAAATCATCGTGACAAGAAAATATGGTTTCTACGATCTGATCGTGGAGACAAATATTTGAGTTACGAGTTTGGTCTTCAATTAAAACAATGTGAAATTGTAAGTGCATCTAGTGCCACCCCTAGTTGATTTTGGAGTATTGACGACAAACCTAGTTGAGGGACTAATGTGTTTATGAGAATTACAGGATAACACAGGTAGATGTCCCTCATCGGTTTTCCTACCAGAGATGACCCCTAAAAATGTATGAAGACATTGAAGTCAAAGGTGGTATATGAAGATATTCACATTGAAGACTATGACAAGAGAAGACACCACATGAAGCCTATGGAGCTCGAAGACTTAGATCTTTCGTAGTTCTTTTTCTTTTGTGTTGAGTCATAGGAACCACCGTACTGTTAAGTGGGGTCCAAGAGAACCAGTCAGAATGACTGAAGTGATGCCTAACCAAAAACCTATGTCTTCGAGTGAAGACTACGAGAGCGAATCTTGTCCAGAGTCGGACAAGTCAGCTTTGCTTGTAGCCCAAGTAAAGTTGCCGTGTGAGTTTGAAATCTGACCGTTGGAACACGTGTCAGTTCCTTAGTGACTCAGGGTCATTTCAGACAAATCAGGTCGGGTTGCCAAGTGGCTATAAATAGCCCACCCCCCACAACCATAAATGGTGGTTGGCTGCTCAGATTGAGTGTACGGCTTTTGTCGTTTGAGAGCAACCCACCTCGAAGCCTTTGAGAGAGAATTCCTTGCGAGGATAAAGCCCTAACCACCCAGAGCCAAAGAGAATTGGGAATCACTTAAGTTTTCTTGTCTAAGTGATCTGAAGACTTATTACACTTGAGGACTGTGCATCCTCCAGCCGGTTAGGCATCGCGTTCTGAGCATCCAAGAGACATTGTGGATTGCCGGTGAACGAAGTCTGTGAAGGTTTGGGAGTCTACCTTGAAGACTTACCAGAGTGATTGGGCGAGGTCTGTGTGACCTTAGCTCAAGGGGAATACGGTGAGGACTGGGTGTCCTGAGCTGCGTGTTCAGGACTGGGTGTCCGGGACTGTGTGTCCTAAGGTTTAAATACCTAGCCGCCCCAACCAGACGTACAATTGTCACAGCAACTGGAACTGGTCCAACAAATCATTGTCTTCAACGAGTCACTGGTTTCATCTTCCCTTCCCTTTACTTACTGTTGCTCCTTGTGAAGTCATTGTATGTTTGCACTATCTTTTGTCTTCACTGAGTGACTGCATGTTCTGTATGGCTTCATAATATCTTCCTACATGATCCTTACTACATTGCTGCTATTAAGTCATTGTGCTTTCACTTTATTGAATACTTGACTATGGCTTGCCTAGTGTAGTCTACCTTCCGCTGCATGGTAATAGGTTTATTTCTATCGTTTGTCTTCATAACTTCCACGCGTTGAAGACTTCCATAAAAATCGCCTATTCACCCCCCCTCTAGTCGATATAACGCACTTTCAGAAATAGTTTCACAAATTCGTGCCACCTGAAACGCCACAGCATAATGTTGTGTCCGAACGTCATAACCGTACTTTATTAGATATAGTACAATATATGATGTTTCTTACCGATTTACCACTATCGTTTTGGGGTTATGCATTAGAGACAGCTACATTCACATTAAATAGGGCACCATCTAAATCCGTTGAGACGACACCGTGTGAACTATGGTTTGGCAAGAAACCTAAGATGTCGTTTCTTAAAGTTTGAGGTTGCAATGCTTATGTGAAAAAGTTTCAACCTGATAAGCTCAAAACCCAAATCGAAGAAGTGCATCTTCATAGGATACCCAAAAGAAAATGTTGGGTACACCTTCTATCACAGATCCGAAGGCAAGACATTCGTTGCTAAGAATGGATCCTTTCTAGAGAAGGAGTTTCTCTCGAAAGAAGTGAGTGGGAGGAAAGTAGAACTTCATGAGGTAATTGTACCTGCTCTCTTATTGGAAAGTAGTACATCACAGAAACCGGTTTCTGTGACACCTACACCAATTAGTGAGGAAGCTAATGATGATGATCATGAAACTTCAGAACAAGATACTACTGAACCTTGTAGATCAACCAGAGTAAGATCCGCACCAGAGTGGTTCGGTAATCCTATTCTGGAAGTCATGCTACTAGATCATGATGAACCTACGAACTATGAGGAAGCGATGATGAGCCCAGATTCCGCGAAATGGTTTGATGCCATGAAATCTGAGATAGGATCCATGTATGAGAACAAAGTATGGACTTTGGTTGACTTGCCCGATGATCGGCAAGCCATTGAGATTAAATGGATCTTCAAGAGGAAGACGGACGCTGATAGTAGTGTTACTATCTACAAAGCTAGACTTGTCGAAAAAGGTTTTTGACAAAGTTCAAGGTGTTGACTACGATGAGATTTTCTCACTCATATCGATGCTTAAAGTCTGTCCGAATCATGTTAGCAATTGCCACATTTTATGAAATCTGGCAAATGGATAACAAAACTGCAGTCCTTAATGGATTTCTTAAAGAAGAGTTGTATATGATGCAACCAGAAGGTTTTGTCAATCCGAAAAGTGTTAACAAAATGTGCAAGCTCCAACGATCCATCTATGGACTAGTGCAAGAATCTCGGAGTTGGAATATACGCTTTGATGAGTTGATCAAAGCATATAGTTTTATACAGACTTGCGGTGAAGCCTATATTTACAAGAAAGTGAGTGGGAGCACTAGAACATTTCTGATAAGTATATGTGAATGACATATTGTTGATCGGAAATAATGTAGAATTATTCTGCAAAGCATAAAGGAGTGTTTGAAAGGAGTTTTTCAAAGAAAGACCTCGGTGAAGCTGCTTACATATTGAGCATCAAGATCTATAGAGATAGATCAAGATGCTTGATAAGTTTTTTCAATGAGTACATACCTTGACAAGATTTTGAAGTAGTTCAAAATGGAACAGTCAAAGAAAGAGTTCTTGCCTGTGTAACAAGGTGTGAAATTGAGTAAGACTCAAAGCCCGACCACGGCAGAAGATAGAAAGAGAGTGAAAGTCATTCCCTATGCCTCAATCATAGGTTCTATAAAATATGCCATGTTGTGTACCTATTGTATACCCTACACTGTTTTTGGCAAGGGAGTACAATAGTGATCTAGGAGTAGATCACTGGACAGTGGTCAAAATTATCCTTAGTGGAATAAGGAAATATTTCTCAATTATGGTGGTGACAAAAGGTTCGTCGTAAAGAGTTACGTTGATGCAAGCTTTGACACAGATCTGGATGACTCTAAGTCTCGATCTAGATACATATCGAAAGTGGGAGCAATTAGCTAGAGTAGCTCCGTGCAGAGCATTGTTGACATAGATATTTGCAAAATACTTACGGATCTGAATATGACAGACCCGTTAACTAAAATTATCTCAGAAGCAAAACATGATCACACCTTAGTACTCTTTGGGTGTTAATCACATAGCGATGTGAACTAGATTACTGACTCTAGTAAACCCTTTGGGTGTTGGTCACATATCGATGTGAACTATGGGTGTTAACCACATAAAGATGTGAACTATTGATGTTAGATCACATGGCGATGTGAACTAGACTATTGACTCTAGTGCAAGTGGGAGACTGAAGGAAATATGACCTAGAGGCAATAATAAAGTTATTATTTATTTCCTTATTTCATGATAAATGTTTATTATTCATGCTAGAATTGTATTAACCAGAAACATAATACTTGTGTGAATACATAGACAAACTAAACGTCACTAGTATGCCTCTACTTGACTAGCTCGTTGATCGAAGATGGTTATGTTTCCTAACCATAGACATGTGTTGTCATTTGATTAACGGGATCACATCATTAGGAGAATGATGTGATTGACATGACCCATTCCATTAGCTTAGCACCCGATCATTTAGTATGTTGCTATTGCTTTATTCATGACTTATACATGTTCCTATGACTATGAGATTATGCAACTCCCATTTACCGGAGGAACACATTGTGTGCTACCAAACGTCACAACGTAACTGGGTGATTATAAAGAAGCTCTACAGGTGTCTCCAAAGGTACATGTTGGGTTGGCGTATTTCGAGATTAGGATTTGTCACTCCGATTGTCGGAGAGGTATCTCTGGGCCCTCTCGGTAATGCACATCACTTAAGCCTTGCAAGCAATGCAACTAATGAGTTAGTTGCGAGATGATGTATTACGGAACGAGTAAAGAGACTTGCCAGTAACGAGATTGAACTAGGTATTGAGATATCGACGATCGAATCTCGGGCAAGTAACATACCGATGACAAAGGAAACAACGTACGTTGTTATGCGGTCTGACCGATAAAGATCTTCGTAGAATATGTGGGAGCCAATATGAGCATCCAGGTTCCGCTATTGGTTATTGACCGGAGACGTGTCTCGGTCATGTCTACATTTTTCTCGAACCCGTAGGGTCTGCACGCTTAAGGTTTCAATGACAATTATATTACGAGTTTATGAGTTTTGATGTACCGAAGGAGTTCGGAGTCCCGGATTAGATCGGGGACATGACGAGGAGTCTCGAAATGGTCGAGATGTAAAGATCGATATATTGGACGACTATATTCGGACCTCGGAAAGGTTCTGAGTGATTCGGGTATTTTTCGGAGTGCCAGAGAGTTACGGGAATTCGCTGGGAGAAGTATTGGGCCTTATTGGGCCATATGGGAAAGAGAGAGGGGCTGCCTAGGGCAGGCCCCCCCCCAAGGCCTAGTCCGAATTGGACTAGGGGGAGGGGCTGCGCCCCCTCCTTCCTTCCCTTCTCCCTTCCCCTTCCTTGTCTCCTACTCCTACTACTTGGAAGGACTCCTAGTTGGACTAGGAAAGGGGGAATCCTACTCCCGGTGGGAGTAGGACTCCCCTAGGGCGCGCCATAGAGAGGGCCAGCCCTCCCCTCCTCCACTCCTTTATATACGGGGGCAGGGGGCACCCTATAGACACACAAGTTGATCTTCGTGATCGTTCTCTTAGCCGTGTGGGGTGCCCCCTTCCACCATAATCCTCGATAATATTGTAGCGATGCTTAGGCGAAGCCCTGCGATGGTAAAACATCAAGATCGTCGCCACGCCGTCGTGCTGATGGAACTCTTCCCCGACACTTTGCTGGATCGGAGTCCGGGGATCGTCATCGAGCTGAACGTGTGCTAGAACTCGGAGGTGCCGTAGTTTCGGTGCTTGATCGGTCGGTCCGTGAAGACGTACGACTACATCAACCGCGTTGTCATAACGCTTCCGCTATCGGTCTACGAGGGTACATAGACAACACTCTCCCCTCTCGTTGCTATGCATCACCATGATCTTGCGTGTGCGTAGGATTTTTTTTGAAATTACTACGTTCCCCAACAATCCCTACAAAATCATATAGTCTGGCTATGCTCTATCTTCACCACACAAAGTATTTAAATCATGCACAACCCCGATGACAAGCCAAGCAATTGTTTCATACTTTTGGTGTTCTCAAACTTTTTCAATCTTCACGCAATACATGAGCGTGAGCCATGGACATAGCACTTTAGGTGGAATAGAATGGTGGTTGTGGAGGAGACAAAAAGGGAAGATAGTCTCACATCAACTAGGCGTATCAACAAGCTATGGAGATGCCCATCAATAGATATCAATGTGAGCGAGTAGGGATTGCCATGCAACGGATGCACTAGAGCTATGAGTATATGAAAGCTCAAAAAGAAACTAAGTGGGTGTGCATCCAACTTGCTTGCTCACGAAGACCTAGGGCATTTTGAGGAAGCCCATCATTGGAATATACAAGCCAAGTTATATAATGAAAAATTCTCACTAGTATATGAAAGTGATAACATAGGAGACTCTCTATCATCAAGATCACGGTGCTACTTTGAAGCACAAGTGTGGCAAAAGGATAGTAGCATTGTCCCTTCTCTCTTTTTCTCTCATTTTTTTATTTGGGCCTTTTCTCTCTCTTTTTTATGGCCTCTCTTTTTTTTCGCCCAGAGTCTCATCCCGACTTGTGGGGGAATCATAGTCTCCATCATCCTTTCCTCACTGGGACAATGCTCTAATAATGATGATCATCACACTTTTATTTTCTTACAACTCAAGAATTACAACTCGATACTTAGAACAAAATATGACTCTATGTGAATGCCTCCGGCAGTGTACCGGGATATGCAATGACTCATGAGTGACATGTATGAAAGAATTATGAATGGTGGCTTTGCCACAAATACGATGTCAACTACATGATCATGCAAAGCAATATGACAATGATGGAGCGTGTCATGATAAACGGAAATGGTGGAAAGTTGCATGGCAATATATCTCGGAATGGCTATGGAAATGCCACGATAGTTAGGTATGGTGGTTGTTTTGAGGAAGGTATATGGTGGGTGTATGATACCGGCGAAAGGTGCGCGGTATTGGAGAGGCTAGCAATGGTGGAAGGGTGAGAGTGCGTTGATCCATGGAATCAACATTAGTCATAAAGAACTCATATACTTATTGCAAAAATCTACAAGTTATCAAAGCAAAGTATTACGTGCATGCTCCTAGGGGGATAGATTGGTAGGAAAAGACCATCGCTCGTCCCCGACCGCCAACCATAAGGAAGACAATCAATAAATAAATCATGCTCCGATTTTATCACATAACGGTTCACCATACGTGCATGCTACGGGAATCACAAACTTTAACACAAGCATTTCTCAAATTCACAACTACTCAACTAGCACAACTTTAATATCACCATCTCCATATCTCAAAACAATTATCAAGTATCAAACTTCTCACAGTATTCAACACACTCATAAGAGAATTTTGTTATTAATCTTGTATACCTAGCATATTAGGATTATTTAAGCAAATTACCATGCTATTTAAGACTCTCAAAATAATCTAAGTGAAGCATGAGAGATCAATAGTTTCTATAAAACAAATCTACCACCGTGCTCTAAAAGATATAAGTGAAGTACTAGAGCAAAACTATATAACTCAAAACATATAAGTGAAGCACATAGAGTATTCTAATAATTTCTGAATCATGTGTGTCTCTCTCAAAAGGTGTGTACAAAAAATATGATTGTGGTAAAATAAAAAATAAAGACTCAACTCATACAAGACACTCCAAGCAAAACACATATCATGTGGTGAATAAAAATATAGCTCCAAGTAAAGTTACCGATAGAAGTAGACGAAAGAGGGGATGCCTTCCGGGGCATCCCCAAGCTTTGGCTTTTAGGTGTCCTTAGATTATCTTGGGGGTGCCATGGGCATCCCCAATCTTAGGATCTTGCCACTCCTTGTTCCATAATCCATCAAATCCTTACCCAAAACTTGAAAACTTCACAACACAAAACTTAAAGTAGAAAATCTCGTGAGCTCCGTTAGCGAAAGAAAACAAAAGACCACTTCAAGGTACTGTAATGAACTCATTCTTTATTTATATTGGTGTTAAACCTACTGTATTCTAACTTCTCTATGGTTTATAAACTATTTTACTAGCCATAGATTCATCAAAATAAGCAAACAACACACGAAAAACAGAATCTGTCAAAAACAGAACAGTCTGTAGTAATATATAGCTAGCACAAGATCTGGAACCCAAAAAATTCTAAAATAAATTTCTGGACGTGAGGAATTTATATATTAATCATATTCAAAAATAATTAACTAAATATCACTTTCCAAATAAAAATGGCAGCAGTTCTCGTGAGCGCTAAAGTTTCTGTTTTTTACAGCAAGATTAACAAGACTTTGCCCAAGTCTTCCCAACGGTTCTACTTGGCACAAACACTAATTAAACACAAAAAACACAACCAAAACAGAGTCCAGATAAATTATTTATTGAATAACAGAAAGTAAAAAAATTGGGTTGTCTCTCAACAAGCGCTTTTCTTTAAAGCCTTATAGCTAGGCATAATATTTCAATGATGCTCACATGAAAGACAAGAATTGAAACACAAAGAGAGCATCATAAAACACGTGACAAACACATCTAAGTCTAACATACTTCCTATGCATAGGCATCTTATAGGCAAACAAATTATCAAGGCAAACAAAAACTAGCATATGCAAGGAAGAGGAAAGAAACAATAGTAATCTCAACATAACGAGAGGTAATTTAGTAACATGAAAATTTCTACCACCATATTTTCCTCTCTCATAATAATTACATGTAGTATCATAAGAAAATTCAACAAAATAGCTATCACATAAAATATTTTCAACACGATCTCATGCATGCAAAGTTGACACTCTTCCGAAATAGTGGGATTAACATTAACTAAAGTCATGACCTGTCCAAACCCACTTTCAATAATATTGCAAACACTATTATCAATCTCATATTCATCATGGGGCTTAAATAAATTTTCAAGATCATAAGAAGAATCACCCCAATCATGATCATTGCAACAAGTAGAGGACATAGCAAAACTAGCATCCCCAAGCTTAGGATTTTGCATATTATTAGCACAATTTAAATAAATAGAATTTATAATAAAATCATTGCAATCATGATTTTTATTCAAAGATCTATCGTGAATCGCTTCATAAAGTAATTCATCACACTTTTCAGATTCACGAATTTCAAGCAAAACCTCATAAAGATAATCTAGTGCACAAAACTCACTAGCAATTGGTTCATCATAATTGGATCTCTTAAAAAGATTAGCAAGTGGATGAGGATCCATAGATCTTAGGTTCTCTGTTTAGTAATCAATAAACAACTATTCCAACCACACGAGCAAACAAGAAACGGGCAAAAGATGCGAATAGAGAAAGAGAGGGAGGATGGAGAGAGAGAGGGCGAATAAAACGGCAAAGGTGAAGTGGGGGAGAGGAAAACGAGAGGCAAATGGCAAATAATGTAATGCGGGAGATAAGGGTTTGTGATGGGTACTTGGTATGTTGACTTTTGCGTAGACCTCCCCGGCAACGGCGCCAAAAATCCTTCTTGCTACCTCTTGAGCACTTGCGTTGGTTTTCCCTTGAAGAGGAAAGGGTGGTGCAGCAAAGTAGCGTAAGTATTTCCCTCAGTTTTTGAGAACCAAGGTATCAATCCAGTAGGAGGCTACGCGTGAGTCCCTCGCACCTACACAAAACAAATAAATCCTCGCAACCAACGCGATAAGGGGTTGTCAATCCCTACACGGTCACTTATGAGAGTGAGATCTGATAGATATGATAAGATAATATTTTTGTATTTTTATGATAAAGATGCAAAGTAAAATAAAAGCAATGAAAATAACTAGGTATTGGAAGATTTAATATGATGAAGATAGACCCGGGGGCCATAGGTTTCACTAGTGGCTTCTCTCGAGAGCGTAAGTATTTTACGGTGGGTGAACAAATTACTGTTGAGAAATTGACAGAATTGAGCATAATTATGAGAATATCTAGGTATGATCATGTATATAGCCATCATGTCCAAGACAAGTAGACCGACTCCTGCCTGCATCTACTACTATTACTCCACACATCGACCACTATCCAGCATGCATCTAGAGTATTAAGTTCATAAGAATAGAGTAACGCCTTAAGCAAGATGACATGATGTAGAGGGATAAACTCATGCAATATGATGAAAACCCCATCTTGTTATCCTCGATGGCAACAATACAATACGTGCCTTGCTGCCCCTACTGTCACTGGGAAAGGACACCGCAAGATTGAACCCAAGGCCAAGCACTTCTCCCATTGCAAGAAAGATCAATCTAGTAGGCCAAACCAAACTGATAATTCGAAGAGACTTGCAAAGATAACCAATCATACATAAAAGAATTCAGAGAATATTCAAATATTGTTCATAGATAAACTTGATCATAAACCCACAATTCATCAGTCTCAACAAACACACCGCAAAAGAAGATTACATCGAATAGATCTCCACAAGAGAGGGGGAGAACTCTGTATTGAGATCCAAAAAGAGAGAAGCAGTCATCTAGCTAATAACTATGGACCCGAAGGTCTGAGGTAAACTACTCACACTTCATTGGAGAGGCTATGGTGTTGATGTAGAAGCCCACAGTGATCGATGCCCCCTCCGACGGAGCTCCAGAACAGGCCCCAACATGGGATCTCATGGATACAGAAAGTTACGGCGGTGGAATTAGGGTTTTGGCTTCGTATCTGATCGTTTGGGGGTACGTAGGTATATATAGGAGGAAGAAGTACGTCGGTGGAGCAACAGGAGGCCCACGAGGGTGGAGGGGGCACCTGGGGGGGTAGGCGCGCCCTCCTACCTCGTGGCCTCCCTGTTGGTTGCTTGACGTAGGGTCCAAGTCTCCTGGATCTTGTTCGTTCCAAAAATCATGTTCCCGAAGGTTTTATTATGTTTGGACTTCGTTTGATATTCCTTTTCTTCGAAACCCTAAAATAGGCAAAAAAAACAGTGATTCTGGGCTGGGCCTCCGGTTAATAGTTTAGTCCCAAAAATAATATAAAAGTGGAAAATAAAGCCCAATAATGTCCGAAACAGAAGATAATATAGCATGGAGCAATCAAAAATTATAGATACGTTGGAGACGTATCACCCAACTACATCTCCTTCGACACCTCTTGGGCCCATGACACGAGCACGTGCAAGAGCTCTTGAAACCGAGGTGACATTTCTCCTCTCACATTTCCACTTTGATACACATGAGACATGGCTACTACCTCATATGGATACATTGTGCATACTCAGGTATCATGGAGAAGCTAAGGAGCAAGGAGAAGAAGAAGATTAAGGTGGACATGAAGACGGAGAAGGAGAAGAGATGCAGGAGAAGCTACAGGCTCTGGACGACCGGCCTGGACCGGACGTCCGACGACCCCCAGGCATCGGACGACCGGCCCCCTCCGGACGACCGGCGTCTTCACACCCGAGACCAAACCCATGGACGTCCGATGCCACCCGGACGACCGACGACCATCGGACGACCGACCCCGACCGAACGTCCGACCGAAGACCACCCGAGACGAAACTATGGACGTCCGACAGGCACCGGACGTCCGGACCCTCGCGAGCCTCCGAACGACCGGTGACCCCCGGACGTCCGACGCCTGTGCGCTGATGCGTGTTGGGCCGCAGCCCATGTACCCCTTCGCCCCCTCTTTTGCACTAAGACTATATATACTCCACCTATTCCTTCTAGCTAGGGTTAGCAAAGGTTTAGCTCATGTTTGTGTGAGAGCTTTGCTCATCCACTTGGTTACCTTCTCCTCGGAGATTCAAGCCTCCACCGGAGAAGATCCCCAAGAGGATTCAAGACCCCTCTTTAGGGAAGAACTCAAGACCTCCTCATGGAGAACACCGGTTACCATGTATCGTCCGTTGTTGATTTTGGATCGTGTATCTTCTCTTATGTATTCGAGGATCTAGCACTTGTGTGACTTGTTCTTGTTAGTTTGAGTGTTCCTCTTGTGTTTCCTCTTGTGATTTCCCTCGTTTCCCTCCTCGTGTTCATCGTGTTCAACGCGGGATCCGCTGCTTTCATGAAAGATCGGCCAACTAGGGTTCTACCCTACATCAGTTCTTTTTTGTTGAGCTTTCATATACTTATAGCTCTAGTGCATCCGTTGCATGGCAATCCCTACTCACTCACATAGATATCTATTAATGGGCATCTCCATAGCCCATTGATACGCCTAGTTGATGTGAGACTATCTTCTCCTTTTTGTCTTCTCCACAACCACCATTCTATTCCACATAGTGCTATGTCCATGACTCACGCTCATGTATTGCGTGAAGATTGAAAAAGTTTGAGAACACCAAAAGTATGAAACAATTGCTTGGCTTGTCATCGGGGTTGTGCATGATTTGAATACTTTGTGTGGTGAATATGGAGCATAGCCAGACTATATGATTTTGTAGGGATAACTTTCTTTGGCCATGTTATTTTGAAGAAACATAATTGCTTAGTTAGTATGCTTGAAGTATTATTATTTCTATGTCAATATTGAACTTTTTTCTTGAATCTTTTGGATCTGAATATTCATACAACAATTAAGAGAACTACATTGAAATTATGCCAAGTAGCATTCCACATCAAAAAATCTGTTTTTATCATTTACCTACTCGACGATGAGCAGTAATTAAGCTTGTGGATGCTTGATACGTCTCCGACGTATCTAGATTTTTTATTGTTCCATGCTATATTATATCCTGTTTTGGACATTATTGGGCTTTATTATACACTTTTATATTATTTTTGGGACTAATCTATTAACCGGAGGCCCAACCCGGAATTGTTGTTTTTTGCCTATTTCAGAGTTTCGCAGAAAAAGAATATCAAACGGAGTCCAAACGGAATGAAACCTTCGGGAATGTGATTTTCGGAACGGACATGATCCAGAGGACTTGGACCCTACGTCAAGCAATCACCAGGAAGCACGAGGTAGGGGGCGCGCCTACCCCCTAGGCACGCCCTCTACCCTCATGGGGCCCACGTTGCTCCACCGACGTACTCCTTCCTCCTATATATACCTACGTACCCCCAAACTACCAGATACGGAGCCAAAACCCTAATTCCATCGTCGTAACTTTCTGTATCCACGAGATTCCATCTTGGGGCCTTTTCCGGAGCTCCACCGGAGGGGGTATCGATCACGGAGGGCTTCTACATCAACACCATAGCCTCTCCGATGAAGTGTGAGTAGTTTACTTCAGACCTACGGGTCCATAGTTATTAGCTAGATGGCTTATTCTCTCTTTTTTGGATCTCAATACAAAGTTCTCCCCTCTCTTGTGGAGATCTATTCGATGTGATCTTCTTTTGTGGTGTGTTTGTTGAGACCGATGAATTGTGGGTTTATGATCAAGTTTATCTATGAACAATATTTGAATCTTCTCTGAATTCTTTTATGTATGATTGGTTATCTTTGCAAGTCTCTTCGAATTATCAGTTTGGTTTGGCCTACTAGATTGATGGGAGAAGTGCTTAGCCTTGGGTTCAATCTTGCGGTGTCCTTTCCCAGTGACAGTAGGGGCAGCAAGGCACGTATTTTATTGTTGCCATCGAGGATAACAAGATGGGGTTTATATCATATTGCATGAGTTTTGTAACACCCCGGACACACCCACCGGTGGTCATTACTCCTGGCGGGATCTAGACTGGCCCCACAGATCAATACTAGTCTTTTCTGCGCACTTTCTCCTCACTCATGCGCACCCGGGAGCAACTTCCCGATCGGTCACCCATCCTGACACTACTCCAAGCTGAGCACGCTTAACTTTGGAGTTCTATCAGAATGGGCTCCCGGAAAAGAAGGAATTCCTTATTGATATGAGTAGTCTATCATCCCTAATAAGCCAGGCCATCACAAACACCCCCACTCAGAGGAACCGCGTCCTCGTCGGGCCACAGGAACGTTCCCTCTTGGCATATACGTCTGTGCATCCAGTCCGGTACATGTGCCATGCCGGGTGCCACGACGGGTCACAAACATCATGAACAACATGACCGCGCACCTGTCTGCAACCATCCGTGTAACCGCGAGGGTCGGCTCTGATACCAACTTGTAACGCCCCGGACACACCCGCCGGTGGTCGTTACTCCTGGCGGGATCTAGACTGGCCCCACAGATCAATACTAGTCTTTTCTGCGCACTTTGTCCTCACTCGTGCACACCCGGGAGCAACTTCCCGGTCGGTCACCCATCCTGACACTACTCCAAGCTGAGCACGCTTAACTTTGGAGTTCTATCAGAATGGGCTCCCGGAAAAGAAGGAATTCCTTATTGATATGAGTAGTCTATCATCCCTAATAAGCCAGGCCATCACAAGTTTATCCCTCTACATCATGTCATCTTGCTTAAAGCGTTACTCTGTTCTCTTGAACTTAATACTCTAGATGCATGCTGGATAGCGGTCGATGTGTGGAGTAATAGTAGTAGATGCAGGCAGGAGTCGGTCTACTTGTCTCGGACGCGATGCCTATATACATGATCATACCTATATATTCTCATAACTATGCTCAATTCTGTCAATTGCTCAACAGTAATTTGTTCACCCACCATAATACTTATGCTCTCGAGAGAAGCCTCTAGTGAAACCTATGGCCCCCATGTCTATTTTCCATCATGTTAATCTTCCAATACTTAGTTATTTCCTTTGCCATTTATTTTACTTGCATCTTTATTTCTCTCTATCATAAAAAATACCAAAAATATTGTCTTATCATATCTATCAGATCTCACTCTCGTAGGTGACCGTGAAGGGATTGACAACCCCTTTATCGCGTTGGTTGCGACGAGTTTATTTGTTTGTGTAGGTGCGAGGTACTCGTGCGTGGCCTCCTACTGGATTGATACCTTGGTTCTCAAAAACTGAGGGAAATACTTACGTTGCTCTGCTGCATCACCCTTTCCTCTTCAAGGGAAAACCAACACAGTGCTCAAGAGGTAGTAGTTACGGCGGTGGAAAAGTGGTTTCGTGGCTCCCCTGGATGTTTTCAGGGTATAAGAGTATAAATAGACGAAACAAGTAGGTCGGTGGAGCTGCGAGGGGCCATGAGGGCGGGGGCGCACCTGGCCCCCCTGGGCGCGCCGCCCTACCAAATGGCCGCCTCACTAATTCCTTGACGTCCACTCCAAGTCTCCTAGATTGCGATTATTCCAAAAAAGATCCTCGCGAAGGTTTCATTCGGTTTGGATTCCGTTTGATATTCCTTTTCTGCGAAACACTGAAATAGGCAAAAAAATAGCAATTTGCACTGGGCCTTCGGTTAATAGGTTAGGCCCAAAAATAATATAAAAGTGCATAATAAAGCCCATAAACATCCAAAACAGATAATATAATAGCATGGAACAATAAAAAATTATAGATACATTGGAGACGTATCAACACGCTACTAAACACATCCCAAGGGAAGCATCTCATGCCCCAAACCTCCCCTCCAGTCGGTGATCCACTGCACAATAGGCTGTCATCTTTGGATCATTTGTGTCACAGTTTTCATCACTTGCTGGACGATGAGATCGGAGACCCTGCCGCAAATGATGAGCTAGATTCCCATGGAGGCCACGATGCAAAGGTCGTGGAGGAGGGCTTCATATTCTGCCACGTTATTGGAGTCGACAATGTGGATTTATAGGACGTGACTCATTTTGTCACCGCGTGGGGAGATGAGGACTACTCCGACCCCGACCCATTGATAGTCATGAAACCGTTGTTTTCATGAAAAGAAACGTCCCCGTGTAGGTATATTTCCTAATGCGTAACGGCGATAAAATAAAATGCAGACGTGCCAGTATACAATAGTATACAAAAAAGTAAAGGAGACAAACATAGGGAAATATTGCTTTATTAATTCTCATGAGAATTACAAAGTGCGGTTTCCCACATGATTACAAATATGCGCCATGAACAAATACATCTGACTAATATCTAGCGGTTGTGGAGATTCTGGTTCCCGGAGCCTCGTAAGACAATCCGGTTAATTACATCTGCTAGTAATCCCGCAAAACACCTCCGATTAAGCTGCGCTGATGGTCGCCGTCTTGTAACCTAAACTATTCTCATGGTATGTTGAGAAGTAAAAGTGGCAGGTACGAATGTTCCAAGGCCTTGTCGGCCCTTGGTATGAAACGTCCGGCCTCATCGGCACCAGGTTCATAGGAAAGTCTCCAAGAATGTGTCTGGCATCGTCGGTCATGGACAAAAGTGAGTTCAGCCTCCTCGATCAGGACATAAATGATTTCCGGCCTCGTCGATCATGAAAAGGGGAAAGATCTCCTGGCCTCGTCAGCCAAGGAGAAGTTTGTCTAGCCTCATAGGCCTAGACAGAGATGGATAATTCCGGCCTCGTCGGTCGCGGAAAAGGAATATGTTGCAAGACATTCTATGAAATATCTGGCCTCGTCAATGCCGAATGACCAAATAAAGTGTGTTGGCACTGTTAATCATTTTACACATGGCGTGAACCAATTTATCTTTAATCATGGAGCCAATCTCCAAAATGCATCACTCGATCGCCGCATGATCTTGAGTGTGCTACCAAAATATGTGACTTTGCCGTAGATCGGCTCGCTCACAAACATAACATGGAGCTGATGGACCTCCTTATCGCACCACTCGGCCACGTATGATCTTGAGTGTGCGGGGGTCCATGCACAGGGCTTCTTCACACATGATCTCCGATGGCACACATACTCTGAGAATTTTACAGTGCATCTCAGATCGTGTCTTTGTCAACTTATAAAAATTTCAGGGCCTAACTCATAATGGTTTGCCTATGGTAGTTTTCTAAGTTCAGCCGTGCTGGTTCTACACATCAGCAAGCTGATCCCGATCTCACCAAATTTCCTAAAGGTATTCTCATGTGCCAATGGGGCTGAAAATATTACACGGCCTTACTCGGCGTGTTTTATATCTCGTAAAACTTGCAGCTCAAAACTACATGCCTGCTGTCCGAAAGAAATCTTGAACTAAACCTCAGTTGGATGTAATTAGCATGTACAAAGATTGCTGATCTGCTGGTTTATTGTCGTTGCGGCGGCTCCGCGTATTTTTCTTCCCATGTTGATCATCTGAGGTGCATTTCACGTGTTGTGGAAGTCTGACGTCTAGTCGCGGCGGCTAGGGCGTTCCTGGAGAGGCCGATCTTGCTCGTGTCTCCTGTTTGGATGGAGTCCAACTCCGGTCCTCGTTGTCTTTGTGTATGGGTGAGAGACCCCTGTTGTATACGTAAGGATGAAGGTCATGTTGACGTGATTGGATCGGTGATTCGATTGGTTACGGCAGTTTGCAATATCGGCCAGAGAATTCATGACAATAAAAGGTTGAAGGCGGGATCTTCGGCAGTAACAAATGATATATCGGCGTCCTCCTCCGGGGAGGGTCGCCGGGAACAATCAAACTCATAAGTTGGAACTGTCAGGGTCTCCTCGGTGCCCCGACAGTTCGGTCACTTCTGGCCATCCAGAGGCAACATAATCCAGATGCGTTTTTTCTGTCTGAGACGCACCTGGATGAGTATAAGGCAGAGATTCTGATGAGGAAGATGGGGATGGATTATAAAATTGTGGCACCATGTCTTGATGGCAGAAAGGGTGGATTGTTACTAGTCTGGAAGAAGGAGGTTAGGATCTACTCTCGGACTACTACCTTTAGTTGCATTGATGTGGCGGTGGAGGAACTGGATGGGAAAGAGTGGAGGTTATCTTGTATGTACAGAGAGCCAAACTGGGATAATAAGGAGAGAACGTATCTACTCCTTCGTGATTTGCATGCTCAGTCTAGACTTCCATGGGTTGCGATTGGTGATTTTAACGAGATCTTATTCTCGTCTGAAAAGGAAGGAGGAGCACCACGACAACAAGTTCGGCTTCAGGCATTCCAGGATGCACTCTCAGATTGCTCACTAGAAGATATTGGCTATCATGGTGACAAATTCACTTTCTTTAGAGGAGGATTGAGGGAATGGCTGGACCGAGCTGTTTCGAACGCTGAATGGATGAAACTACACCCATTATGTGGGCTGCCTAACCTTGATTTGGGCAAGTCTGACCACTGGCCAATTTTTCTGGATACGGATTACTTGGCAGGGGTAGCTGCACCGCGACCTCGAGATGGCCTGAAGTTTGAGGCGCGATGGTTGCAGAAGAGGCTGTAGAGGAGGTTGTGAAAACAGCTTGGCAGAAAGCAGTAGTTCGGGGCCTATGCCCAACAGCTAGCAAGAAACTTGCGGCGGTACACAGAGATCTTCATATGTGGGATTGAAAGGTTTTGAAGGGGCCGCATAATCGCCTAAAGCCGGCTCAGAAAGAGTTAGAAGAACTAATGCGCGCGCCATATACGTCTGAAATCAGGGCAAAACAACAGGAGCTCACAGTTATTATTGAGAACCTTCTCGCGCAGGAGGAGATTTACTGGGCCCAGCGAGGACGTGTGAATTGGTTGCGCCGGGGCGACCGTAATACGAAGTATTTTAATCATTTTGCTTTGGCTCGTAGGCGGCAATTTAATTAAGAAGTTGAAAGATAATAATAATGGATGGGTGGAGGGAAATGATAACCTCAGACCCCTCATTTTTGATTACTTACAGAGTCTTTACACTTCTGACGCAGGTTTTATTGATGATGATCTTATGGCTATTGTCAAACCAGTGGTCACAACACAGATGAACAGGCTATTGATTGCACCCTATACATTGGAAGAACTAAAGAAAGCTCTCTTTCAGATAGGTGATATGAAGGCCCCCAGCCCGATGGTCTTCATGATATTTTTTTCAAGCGCTTTTGGCATATTTTGGGAGATGAGCTGACTAAAGAAGTGCTTGATGTGATCAGTCATAAAAAGATACCAGATGGATGGAATTCCACAAATGTTGTGCTAATCCCTGAGGTGGATAGCCCTGAGGTAATAACCCAATTCAGACCTATTAGCTTGTGTAATGTCGTTTATAAGATAATTTCTAAGATGTTGGCCAATAGGCTTAAGAAAATCCTACCGGAGGTAATATCTCCTACCCAGAGTGCCTTTGTGCCAGGAAGGCTAATTACCGATAATGTGCTGGTAGCTTCCGAGTGTTTCCATACAATTAAGAAAAAGTCACATGGCTCTAATGGTGTTCGTGTTGTAAAATTGGATATGATGAAAGCCTATGACAGAGTAGAGTGGGGCTTTCTAAGGCGGATGATGGAAAAAGATGGGATTTCATGCACAATGGGTTGAATTAATTATGGAGTGTGTTTCCTCTGTGAGCTATAGAATCAGATTCAATGATACAGAAATGGAAGAATTTACTCCAACTAGAGGATTGAGACAGGGAGATCCTTTATCCCCCTACCTGTTTTTGATTTGTACTGAAGGGTTCTCAAGTATGCTTGCTCATGAGGAAGACATTGGTGGGATTGAAGGTATAAAAGTATCCAGAAACGCACCCTCTATTTCTCATCTATTGTTTGCCGATGACTCCTTGATTTTGATGAGAGCAACTGACCAGAATGCTCACACTTTGAAGAGGATTCTTGATACTTATTGTACTAGTTCAGGACAGAGAGTGAGTGACCCAAAATCAAGTATTTTCTTCAGCCCGAATACTAGAGTTAATACCAGGGAGAGTGTTTGTGGTATACTAGATATTTTAACTGAAGCTCTGTCAGATAAGTACCTTGGTCTGCCAACTATGGTCGGTGTGGACCGGAGCGATTGTTTCTAGCATCTAGTTGATAGAATTTGTCAGAGATTGAAGGGATGGTAAGAAAAGTTTCTATCAATTCAAGGTAAAGAAATTCTTTTGAAATATGTAGCACAGGCAATTCCGTCTTACGCTATGTCAGTTTTTAAGTTGCCTAAAAGAATATGTAAATCAATCACCGACGAAATAGCAGGTTTCTGGTGGGGAGATGGACAGGAAAAGAGGGAAATGCATTGGTTTGCGTGGTGGAAAATGTGTGTCACAAAGAAGAAAGGTGGATTGGGCTTTAGAGACCTTCACAGCTTTAATCTTGCTATGTTAGCAAAGCAGTGTTGGCGACTTCTTCAAAATCCAGACTCTTTGTGTGCACGAGTTTTGAGTGCAAAATACTATCCTAATGGGGACATCCTAAAAGCGGGACCGAAGAAAGGGTCTTCATTTACATGGCAACGTATTTTAGCCGGGATTCAGACTTTCAAAAGGGGCTGCATATGGCGAATTGGATCTGGCTCACACATCAATATTTGGGAAGATCCATGGATTCCATCTAGTGAGTCGAGAAAAGTTATTACCCCTAGAGGAGGAATTATGTTATCAAAGGTGGCAGAGATTATTGATCCCCATACTGGACAGTGGGATGAGGCACTGTTGCGTAGTGTGTTTTCACCGGTTGATGTAGATAGAATATTACAGATTCCCCTACATGTTGAGGCAGTTGAAGATTTTTTAGCCTGGCACTTTACGAGGTCTGGAACCTTCTCTGTCCGCTCGGCATATCAGGTGGAGTTTGATCATCGGTTTAGACGTTATTACTCAAACTCGAATAGCCCAGGTACTGCTAACCTTAATATGGTTTGGAAAGATCTGTGGCAACTGCAGCTCCCGGGGAAAATAAAACATTTTGGTTGGAAAGTCCTAAAGGGGGTCTTGCCGTGCCTCGGCGTTCTGGCAGGTAGGCATATACCCTTGGTTCCGCAATGTCCGCTTTGCAAGATCGGATTAGAGGACATACAAAACTGCCATTTTACATGCGCACGGGCATCCGATGTCTGGTCTGAGTTAGGATTGCAGAATGATATTATAAGAGCCGTGCGGCAAGATCAATCTGGTTCTATAACTTTGGAAATTCGGGTCCGCATGCGTACCATGATTCATGAGCTGCCAACGGCTGAACTTGCTACCTCTTGAGATTGCGTTGGATTTCCCTGAAGAGGAAAGGATGATGCAGCAGAGTGGCGTAAGTATTTCCCTTAGTTTTTGAGAACCAAGGTATCAATCCAGTAGGAGGCCACACTCAAGTCCCTCGTACCTGCACAAAACGATAGCTACTCGCAACCAACGCGATTAGGGGTTGTCAATCCCTTCACGGTCACTTACGAGAGTGAGATCTGATAGATATAATATTTTTGGTATTTTTGGTATAAAGATGCAAAGTGAAAAGTAAAGGCAAAGTAAAAAAGCAAAGCAAGATTAAAGTAATGGAGATTGATATGATGAGAATAAACCCGGGGGCCATAGGTTTCACTAGTGGCTTCTCTCAAGAGCATAAGTATTCTACGGTGGGTGAACAAATTACTGTTGAGCAATTGACAGAATTGAGCATAGTTATGAGAATATCTAGGCATGATCATGTATATAGGCATCACGTCCGTGACAAGTAGACCGAAACGATTCTGCATCTACTACTATTACTCCACTCATCGACCGCTATCCAGCATGCATCTAGAGTATTAAGTTAAAAACAGAGTAACGCCTTAAGCAAGATGACATGATGTAGAGAGATAAATTCATGCAATATGAAATAAATCCCATCTTGTTATCCTCGATGGCAACGATACAATACGTGCCTTGCTGCCCCTTCTGTCACTGGGAAAGGACACCGCAAGATCGAACCCAAAGCTAAGCACTTCTCCCATGGCAAGAACTACCAATCTAGTTGGCCAAACCAAACGGATAATTCGAAGAGACTTGCAAAGATAACCAATCATACATAAAAGAATTCAGAGAAGATTCAAATATTATTCATAGATAGACTTGATCATAAACCCAATATTCATCGGTCTCAACAAACACACCGCAAAAAGAAGATTACATCGAATAGATCTCCACAAGAGAGGGGGAGAACTTTGTATTGAGATCCAAAAAGAGAGAAGAAGCCATCTAGCTACTAACTATGGACCCGAAGGTCTGAGGTAAACTACTCACACTTCATCGGAGAGGCTAATGATGATGTAGAAGCCCTCCGTGATGACGGCCCTCTTCCGGTGAAGCTCCGGAACAGGCCCCAAGATGGGATCTCGTGGATACAGAAAGTTGCGGCGGTGGAATTAGGTTTTTGGCTCTGTCTCTGTTCGTTTGGGGGTACGTAGGTATATATAGGAGGAAGGAGTACGTCGGTGGAGCTCCGAGGGGCCCACGAGGCAAGGGGGCGCGCCCCCCACCCTCGTGACTGCCTCTTTTGTTCCTTGGAGCAGAATCCAAGTCTCCTGGATCACGTTCGGTGAGAAAATCACGTTCCCGAAGGTTTTATTCCGTTTGGACTCCGTTTGATATTCCGTTTCTTCGAAACACTGAAATAGGCAAAAAACAGCAATTCTAGGCTGGGCCTCCGGTTAATAGGTTAGTACCAAAAATAATATAAAAGTAGAAAATAAAGCCCAATATGGTCCAAAACAGTAGATAATATAGCATGGAGCAATCAAAAATTATAGATACGTTGGAGACGTATCAGGCATCCCCAAGCTTAATTCCTGCTCGTCCTCGAGTAGGTAAATGATAAAAAGAGAATTTTTGATGCGGAGTGCTACTTGGCATAATTTCAATGCAAATCTTCTTAATTGTGGTATGAATATTCAGATTAGGAAGATTCAAGACAAAAGTTCATATTGACATAAAAATAATAATACTTCAAGCAAACCAACAAAGCAATTATGTTTTCTTAAAGTAACATGGCCAAAGAAAGTTCATCCCTACAAAATCATATAGTTTAGTCATGCTCCATTTTCGTCACACAAGAATGCTCTCATCATGCACAACCCCGATGACAAGCCAAGCAATTGTTTCATACCTTAATAATTTCAAACTCATAAACTTTCATGCAATACATGAGCGTGAGCCATGGATATAGCACTATAGGTGGAATAGAATAATGATGGGGTTATGTGGAGAAGACAAAAAAGGAGAAAGTCTCACATCAACGAGGATAATCAATGGGCTATGGAGATGCTCATCGATTGATGTTAATGCAAGGAGTAGGGATTGCCATGCAACGGATGCACTAGAGCTATAAATGTATGAAAGCTCAACAAAAAAACTAAGTGGGTGTGCATCCAACTTGCTTGCTCACGAAGACCTAGGGCACTTGAGGAGGCCCATTGTTGGAATATACAAGCCAATTTCTATAATGAAAATTCCCACCAGTATATGAAAGTGATAACTCAAGAGACTCTCTATATGAAGAACATGGTGCTACTTTGAAGCACAAGTGTGGAAAAAAGGAATAGTAGCATTGCCCCTTTTTAGTTTTTTTTTGGCCCTCTTTTTTTGGCCTTTCTTTTTTTTGACCTTTCTTTTTTTTGGCCTTTTTTTATTTGGCCTTTCTTTTTTATTTTTTTATTTTGGGACAATGCTCTATTAATGATGATCATCACACTTCTATTTATTTACAACTCGATGATTACAACTCGATACTAGAACAAAGTATGACTCTATATGAATGCCTCCGGCGGTGTACCGGGATATGCAATGAATCAAGTGTGACAAGTATGAAAAATTATGAACGGTGTCTTTGCCACAAATACTATGTCAACTACATGATCATGCTAGGCAATATGACAATGATGAATGTGTCATGATAAACTGGATGGTGGAAAGTTGCATGGCGATATATCTCGGAATGGCCATGGAAATGCCATAATATGTAGGTATGGTGGCTGTTTTGAGGAAGATATAAGGAGGTTTATGTGTGAAAGAGCGTATCATATCACGGGGTTTGGATGCACCGGCGAAGTTTGCACCAACTCTCGATGTGAGAAAGGGCAATGCACGGTACCGAAGAGGCTAGCAAGGATGGAAGGGTGAGAGTGCGTATAATCCATGGACTCAACATTAGTCATAAAGGACTCATATACTTATTGCAAAAATCTACAAGCCATCAAAAACCAAAGTATTACGCGCATGCTCCTACGGGGATAGATTGGTAGGAAAAGACCATCGCTCGTCCCCGACCGCCACTCATAAGGAGGACAATCAAATAACACCTCATGTTTCAAATTTGTTGCATAACGTTTACCATACGTGCATGCTACGGGACTTGCAAACTTTAACTCAAGCACTTCTCAAATTCACAATTACTCTACTAGCATGACTTTGATATTATTACCTCCACATCTCAAAACAATTATCAAGCATCCAACTTTTCTTAGTATTCAACACACTCAAAAGAAAGTTTCACAAATCTTGAATACCAAGCATGTTATTATTAAGAAAATTACCATGCTATTAAGACTCTCAAAATAATTTAAGTGAAGCATGAGAGATCAATAGTTTCTTTAAAACAAATCCACCACCGTGCTCTAAAAAATCTAAGTGAAGCACATAGAGCAAAATTATAACGCTCAAAAGATATAAGTGAAGCACATAGAGCAAAACTACTTAGCTCAAAAGATATAAGTGAAGCACATAGAGTATTCTATCAAATTCTAATTCATGTATGGCTCTCTCAAAAGGTGTGTACAGAAAGGATGATTGTGGAATACTAACAACAAAAGACACAAATAATACAACACGCTCCAAGCAAAACACATATCATGTTGGTGAATAAAAATATAGCTCCAAGTAAATTACCGATGGAAGTGGACGAAAGAGGGGATGCCTTCCGGGGCATCCCCAAGCTTTGACTTTTTGGTGTCCTTGGATTATCTTGGGGCTGCCATGGGCATCCCCAATCTTAGGCTCTTGCCACTCCTTGTTCCATAATCCATCACAAGAATTCACCCAAAACTTGAAAACTTCACAACACAAAACTTAAAGTAGAAAACTCGTGAGCTCCGTTAGCGAAAGAAAACAAAAAACCACTTCAAGGTACTGTAATGAACTCATTATTTATTTATATTTGTGTTAAACCTACTGTATTCTAACTTCTCTATGGATTATAAACTATTTTACTAACCATAGATTCATCAAAATAAGCAAACAACACACGAAAAACAGAATCTGTCAAAACAGAACTGTCTGTAGTAATCTGTAGCTAGCACAAGATCTGGAACCCCAAAAATTCTAAAATAAATTTCTGGACGTGAGGAATTTATCTATTAATCATCTTCAAAAATAATTAACTAAATATCACTCTCCAAATAAAAATGACAGCAGTTCTCGTGAGCGCTAAAGTTTCTATTTTTTACAGCAAGTTCAACAAGACTTTCCCCAAGTCTTCCCAACGGTTCTACTTGGCAAAAACACTAATTAAACACAAAAAACACAACCAAAACAGAGGCTAAATAATTTATTTATTACTAAACAGGAGCAAAAAGCAAGGAATAAAAATAAAATTGGGTTGCCTCCCAACAAGCGCTATCGTTTAACGCCCCTAGCTAGGCATAAAAGAGAAGATAGATCTTGGTATTGTCATAGTAGTAATATAGATTATTAAAACTCATTTCATATTCTCTACGTTCGGCAGCAAGTTTTCTTTGAGGCAAGCAAAAGTAATCAAAAGGGCTAAATTTAACGGGACAAAAGTCCCCAAGATCAACCTTGGGAGGTATAGGTTCCTCCTTTGGTCCTTCATAATGCACAACCAATTCATCATTATAAGCATTCTTTTGACAGAACTTCGTGAGCCTATATTCAAGAGAATATCCTAGTTCATTATTTAGAATAGCCAAATCATCATTAAGTTCAGAAATTCTGTCAACTAAAACATTGGTAGGAACCCTTTTTCTAAGATTTTCATTGAAAGCAACATAGTCTAGAGATTGAAAACGCATTATTTCTTCTTGATCAAAGAGGATAGTTTCTATGGGAGGACGGCAAGCGTCCACCCTATAATGCGCAAAGATTTCTTTGGCCTCTTTTATTATGAATCTAAACTCATGAGCCAAAAAGATAGTAGCGGCACGCTTAACAGAAGAATGCTCAATATTAGAAAATTCCAGAAAAATCCTTTGTATGGAAGGATGCATGTGCATGAATTGTCTTTCAAGTTCAACTACAAGCATGACAATAGCGTCTGCAAGACTACTAGTTCTGTGAAGGATATAACTACCCATAGAAGGTAAAGCACTGGCACAAGTAAAGAAATCTTGAATAACTCCTTTTCCAATAATATTACCACTACCAACACGGAATTTTTTTGTATGAAAGATGGTAGGTTCTTTAGCAGGAGCATCAGAATTTTTCATGATATTATTATTGTCCATATCGACAATAATTTCCCCAATTTCAGATATAGATGCAGAGGGTAACGGACTAGACATAATGACAAGCAAACAAACTAACACACGAGCAAACAAGAGCAAATGGGCAAAAGAGGCAAATAGAGAGGGAGGATAGAGAGAGAGAGAGGCCGAATAAAACGGCAAGGGTGAAGTGGGGGAGAGGAAAACGAGAGGCAAATGGCAAATAATGTAATGCGAGAGATAGGGATTGTGATGAGTACTTGGTATGTTGAATTTTTGCGTAGACTCCCCGGCAACGGCGCCAGAAATGGCTCGTTGTCGGAAGTCAGATCTTGACTTGACTTGCGCGAACCTCCCCGGCAACGGCGCCAGAAATTCTTCTTGCTACCTCTTAAGCTTGCGTTGGATTTCCCCGAAGAGGAAAGGATGATGCAGCAGAGTAGCGTAAGTATTTCCCTCAGTTTTTGAGAACCAAGGTATCAATCCAGTAGGGGGCCACGCTCAAGTCCCTCGTACCTGCACAAAACGATAGCTACTCGCAACCAACGCGATTAGGGGTTGTCAATCCCTTCACGGTCACTTACGAGAGTGAGATCTGATAGATATAATATTTTTGGTATTTTTGGTATAAAGATGCAAAGTGAAAAGTAAAGGCAAAGTAAAAAATCAATGCAAGATTAAAGTAATGGAGATTGATATGATGAGAATAGACCCGAGGGCCATAGGTTTCACTAGTGGCTTCTCTCAAGAGCATAAGTATTCTACGGTGGGTGAAAAAAATACTGTTGAGCAATTGACAGAATTGAGCATAGTTATGAGAATATCTAGGCATGATCATGTATATAGGCATCACGTCTGTGACAAGTAGACCGAAACGATTCTGCATCTACTACTATTACTCCACTCATCGACCGCTATCCAGCATGCATCTAGAGTATTAAGTTAAAAACAGAGTAACGCCTTAAGCAAGATGACATGATGTAGAGAGATAAATTCATGCAATATGAAATAAACCCCATCTTGTTATCCTTGATGGCAATGATACAATACGTGCCTTGCTGCCCCTTCTGTCATTGGGAAAGGACACCGCAAGATCGAACCCAAAGCTAAGCACTTCTCCCATGGCAAGAACTACCAATCTAGTTGGCCAAACCAAACGGATAATTCGAAGAGACTTGCAAAGATAACCAATCATACATAAAGAATTCAGAGAAGATTCAAATATTATTCATAGATAGACTTGATCATAAACCCACAATTCATCGGTCTCAACAAACACACCGCAAAAAGAAGATTACATCGAATAGAACTCCACAAGAGAGGGGGAGAACTTTGTATTGAGATCCAAAAAGAGAGAAGAAGCCATCTAGCTACTAACTATGGACCCGAAGGTCTGAGGTAAACTACTCACACTTCATCGGAGAGGCTATGATGATGTAGAAGCCCTCCGTGATGACGGCCCTCTTCCGGCGGAGCTCCGGAACAGGCCCCAAGATGGGATCTCGTGGATACAGAAAGTTGCGGCGGTGGAATTAGGTTTTTGGCTCCGTCTCTATTCGTTTGGGGGTACATAGGTATATATAGGAGGAAGGAGTACGTCGGTGGAGCTCCGAGGGGCCCACGAGGCAGGGGCGTGCCCTAGGGGGGCGCGCCCCCCACCCTCGCGACTGCCTCTTTTGTTCCTTGGAGCAGGGT
The DNA here is from genome assembly GCF_056163025.1 of Triticum urartu. Taxonomy (NCBI): domain Eukaryota; kingdom Viridiplantae; phylum Streptophyta; class Magnoliopsida; order Poales; family Poaceae; genus Triticum; species Triticum urartu. The sequence continues at coordinate 559,631,066 of NC_141878.1, read as the reverse complement.
CCAAGTCTCCTGGATCACGTTCGGTGAGAAAATCACGTTCCCGAAGGTTTTATTCTGTTTGGACTCCGTTTGATATTCCGATTCTTTGAAACACTGAAATAGGCAAAAAACAGCAATTCTGGGCTGGGCCTCCGGTTAATAGGTTAGTCCCAAAAATAATATAAAAGTGGAAAATAAGCCCAATATAGTCCAAAACAGTAGATAATATAGCATGGAGCAATCAAAAATTATAGATACGTTGGAGACGTATCAGAACTCATCTTGGTTGCGATGTGGTTTATCTGGTGGCAGAGGCGCCAAGTAACTAATGGGGAGTTAGTCCAGACACCGGAACAAACATCAATATCTATCTGAGTTTTAGCCACCAACTTCGTACGAGCCTACACACCAAATCAGCCGGTACGTATGATCAGTCATCAGTGGAAGAAGTCAGTGGAGGGAGCGGTAAAAGTTAATGTCGATGCGTCATTCCATGCGGACAATTTTTCAGGAGCCTGCGGTGTTGTTGCTCATGATGATCGAGGCAATTTCTTGGCTGCAACTACTTGTGCAATACCACATGTGTCTAGTGCAAAGCTCTGCGGAATTGTCAGCTATCAGGTGTGGTTTGATCCTTGCAGAGAATCTCGGATGCACTAAGCTTATTTTAGAGTCTGACTGTACGACTGCTTTGGAGGCTATATCGGACCCAAACGCATACATGGGAATTGATGTTCCAATAGTAGTAGAATGCTCTCTTATGGCCATCGAATTTAAAAGCATCAGTTTTACTCATTGTAGCAGAGAAGCGAATATGGTAACGGATGGCTTAGCAAAGCATAGCTTTAGAGCATCTTCAGCCGCGTCCTCCCCAGGCGTTTTTGCCGCGCCGGTGTCGAAAAAACGGTCGGTCGCCCCCCAGAAGCCCGTTTTTCGCGGGCTCGGGACGAAACTGGTGCCGGCAGACCCAGGTAGAACCCGGCACCCTGGGGATGCCTAGGGCGCCGGCACAAGCGAAAAGGGCGCGTGGGTCCGCCCTGTCGGCGAGTCCCGCGCCTATTCCCGCCGTTTCTTCCCGCTTTTCCCCCACTTCCCTCCCATTTTCTCCTTTCCTCCCGCCAATCTCCCTCCCGCTCGCCTCCCAGCCGGCCGCCATGGCACCGAAGAAGTACGTCGTCCTCCGCGCGGCGGCAACCGCGACCGCCTCCGTCGCCCAGCCGAAGCAGAGGAAGCCGAGGGCGCCGCCGTTGAAGCCACCGGGCATGCCAAACGCCGAGTGGAGAGCAGAAGTTCAACGGCGGGAGGCTGTCACCGCCGACCGGCGGAACAGGGCCATCGCCAAGAAGGCCCGTGACAACGCGGCACGCGCGGCTGCGGCTGCCGCTTTGGCGGACCAAGCCGAGGCCGAGGTGACTCACGCGGGGATGATGAATCCACCCGGCAGTGTAACATCCCAAATTTTCAATTTGGAATGTTATACACTAGATCATATGCATATCATATTTTCTTGCATTTTGGTTGATCCTAGAAATTTCACGCAACTCAAGGACCCTCGGAGAGAGTTGGAGATTTCGTTATTTTCATATTTGAGAGTTCTCTCGAATTTTGAAAATAGGATCATTTGATTTATTTATTTTATCTTCAATAATTTTTCCGGTGTCAAAATATATGAGAGAGGGAATAATATGACTTTCCCAAATTTAGGAAAAATGAAGATATAATAAATAGATCAATTTTGCTTTCCGGTGTTTATTTGCATTTTATTTGGATAGGGAAAAATGCGCGTTTTCAAAATTTGCCTTTTAGGTCCGGAGAAAAGTTCATTTTGTTCGGCTCATTTTTAGGAGTCGGGGAAAATTTACTTTAGATTTTTCGGAGTTCGTTTAGATCCCTTTTTGTTTTTTTTCTGCGCGAGGAAACTATTTAAAAAAAAATTGAGCAGCGCCTTGGGCCAAAGGCCCAAGCCAAGCCACCTACCGCCGCGCTCCCAGGCGCCAGGCGCCGAGCCAGGAGCCGGTCGGCCGCCGCCGCCTCTTGCTAGGACCGAATCCTTTATGGATTCTAGGCTTTAGCCCCCTTGTCCCCTTTCCTTATTCCGTTTATTTTCTAGATCTTTCCTACTCCTATTCTAATTCCTTGTCCTCTACCCCAAGTAAACCCCTCCCCTCCCCAATATAAATACCCAAGCACCCCCCCCCCCCCTCTAAACACATCAAATCAAAGCTCTCCTCCACACCCGCGCCGCCGCCGCACCTTACCGCCGCCGCCCCACACCCGCGCCGCCGCCGCACCTTGCCCACGCCGCCGCCCTACGCCGACGCCGCCGGAGCCCCTCACCGGAGACCTCGCCAAGGTTGCCCCGCGCTACATCTATTCTTTTTCTTGGATCGTTTTCTTCTAATCGTTCCGATTCTTTTCTTCTCTAAACCGTTTCGGTTTTCTAGATCAGTTTTTCGATCGGTTTTTCTTCTCCGAAACCCTAGATCGGATTCGTTTTCTTCTCCGATTTAGTTGCTTTGGACCGTTTGCCGGACCGTTCGTCCTAACGAACGTGATCACCGGATTCTTCTAGGTTAACGAACGTCCGTTCGTTTAACCGTTCTTCTTTTTCTTTTCGTCGAATTTATTCCGCGATCGCGATCTCAGATCCGATCTTCGTTCTAGTCTTTCTTTTCGCTCGTTTATCGGAATCAGGTGATTCAAGCGCCTGGAGTTTCGTCTCGAAACCGCCGTTCCGTCTAATCAACTTGAACAAGTTTTTGCCCCAGTAAAATTTGACCTAGTTTCAACTTGCTAGAACCGAGTTGTTTTCTTCCGCCGTTTGTTTTTCGTTCTTTCTTGCAACCGGAGTTCTTAAGTTGAACTACCTGGTTCGATCTCTTGTTCGAGTTTTACCTGTGCATTAGATGAGTACTTATTGTATGCTTGTTGTTTGTCTGCGATAGATTACCCGGATTGCGCCGCTTGTTACTTCGAAACCCTAGGACTCGCGGATCATCAGCAAGGCAAGTAACACTTTGATCATACCTTTTCTACAACCCATGTTTTACTGCATTAGATCAATCCTCACACATTGCATGATTAGGATCTAATTAAATTGTGGGATGGGAAGTAGATGAGGTAGTACCTATTACCTGTATTATTATGAAACCTTTGGGAGTTACTCTACGTTTGCTTATATTGCCATGCTATGCTAGTAGACGTGGATTGGGTGAGTGATATCCATGACAGATGTGAGATTGATAATTTTAATGGTTTATCTAAGGTGGCAACTTAAACACACATCTGGGTGGATTGAGGCACCTGATGTCTATCAGGACTTGCCTGTTTTTTTTGGACCGCCACCCAGGCTCAAAGGGATCATAAGATAATTCATGCTAGAAACTTCCGTGTGCAGCCACATGCTACTATGGGCTCTAGCATAGTTGACTAAGTTGTGCGAACTCTTACGGGGTGGACTAGCAGATGTAGGGGATGTAGGTGTACCGGTCTACCCCACATGTAAGGTGCTAGTGCTTCTGAAAGACTATGTCTCGGTCATCCGTTTCTCAAACACCATGTAGTGCGAGAAAACAAACGGAGGCGATCGAGTCATGTGGGGAAAAGTGTGCAACCTCTGCAGAGTTAACAAACTAATCATGATTAGCCGTGTCCCCGGTTATGGACAACTTGAGTATCTAGTACTTGAATATCATTGTGAATCTCAACATGTTACTTCTAATTAATGTTATTGGGTTTTAATTACTTTTAATTGGGATTGAGAATGCTGTCAACCATTCTCAATGTTTCACAACCACCATGATAGTTAAATAAAATTTATTCCTTTGCAGTAGGGAAAAACTGGCTTTACGCAAAACTGTAACCATAGAGCTTTCCACCAGCCATATATGCATATAGTATAGCTATTTCATTCCATTACTCTCTATGTGTTACTTTGCCAGCATATTCCATGTGCTGACCCGTTTTCGGGCTGCAACTTCTCATGTTGCAGACTTTTCAGACGACGAGTAAAGAGCGTTTAGGTCGTGGTTCTATACTCAGTGATGCCGCTGGAGTTGATGGACCCATTTATCTTCCAAGTCTTCCGCTGTTATCTTTAAAATATGGCCTTAAGTCATATTTATTGTAACAAGTTTTTTTTGAGCCATCGATGTAATAAGTGTGTGATTGCAACTCTGCTATAAAACCTCGATGTACTGTGTGGTGTCAGCATTACTGATCCAGGGATGACACCGTAGCACAGTAGACGTGATCCATTCGGGTCAGGTCGCTACAGAGATGGTATCAGAGCACACGCTGACTGTAGGACACGACCACTAAGTTAAAGCCATAGATCACCCTTCTCTTCTCATTTTCTAACTCCTCATCTTTTCTACTCTATTAGGATGACGCACGCGAAGATTAAGTACGCTCAACCGGATGAAGGCACACCATTTGGATTTCACCTGAAGGAAGTCACCAAGTACCTGAACATTGGATTACCAAGCTTCACGGGAACCTTCAACGCCACTCTGCCTGAAGAGGAGCGCTGGAAGATTCAAGCTCACGTTCCGAGAAGAACATTCGCGCCAATCACGAAACCCATAGACAGTGTTTTCAATGCACCAACCTGGAGTCTAGGAAGGAGCATGGCAGCTCATATCACCATAGGACGCATTAGAGAAGTTTATCAAGAAGACCTCAAGGACACTATCTACCAGATTTGCGGACGCCGTGATGAACAATGGGAGTTAGTCAGCACCAAGAAGGATAGATCCATTGCATCTTTCATCCAGGAGTTAAACCAGCACATTCGACGCCACGAGAACCAGATGTGCAATGATATGATAGAGTTGAAGAATGCGAAGGCAAGGATCATCGAGCTAGAAGGAGAACTAAAGTCTACACGCAAGGACTACATGGACGAGATCGTAGCTCTAGCAAGGCACAATTGCGATCTTAAGCAGGAGATTGAAGAACTCAAGAGGAAGTTAGCATCCCAGGAGGAAGACGAGTACATCGCATGTCCGGACAACTACATCATCATCGACGACACCGATTCGGATCCAAGTGAACCCGACTTTGAAGACGAAGCTGGAGTAGATATCATGGAGTCTTCCACCGGTTCAAATTTCTAGATGACCACCAGATAGTAGTAGTATTCCCCCATGTAAACACATTATAGTCGAGCACTTTTGCGATAGTTAGACCGTTTGTAAGCCCTTGTTTGATTGATTGAAGTGAATTGTGTGCTTTTGCCTCATGTGCATATGGGTAGTGTTTTCCCTTTAGACCCCCTCTATTCTTAATTCTCGTCTTTTCTAAACCCTGAGATGCCTCCGAGACGTGACAATGGATTTCCACCGGAGCTCACTCAGTTGATCCAGCAGCAGAATCAATTGATGCAGATGTTAGTTCAGAATCAGCGGAACAACAACAACAACCCACCACCACCACCACCTGTTGACCACTTAGCCCGTTTCCTTAGGCTGAATCCGCCAGTGTTTTCTAGTAGCACCGAGCCGATAGTAGCAGACGATTGGCTCCGCAAGATAGGAAGGGAGTTGACCACTGCAGGATGCACGGATGGTGAGAAAGTGAAGTTTGCCGCACACCAGCTTGACGGACCCGCGGCAGCATGGTGGGAGAATTTCACAGCCACTTACCCAGTTGACATTGTCACATGGGATCAGTTTCAGCAAGCTTTCCGCACTGCCCATGTTTCAGCAGGAGCTATGGCCATAAAGAAGCGTGAGTTTCGCAACTTATGCCAAGGAGGAAGGACTGTTGGCCAGTATGTGGAAGAGTTTAGTAAGCTAGCCCGTTATGCCCCAGATGACGTTGCTACGGATGCAGCCAAGCAGGAGAAGTTTCTGGAAGGATTGAATGATGAACTAAGCATGCAGTTGATGGTAGCAAATTTCAACAACTACCAGGAGTTGGTAGATCGTGCCATCATGATTGAAGGGAAGCAACAGCAGATTGAGAACCGTAAGAGGAAGTATGGACAGGGGAAGTATAACTCTGGAGCCCAGCAGAAGCCCCGTTTTACCCCTAAACCGGGATTTAAGTTTCAGCACACCCATGGAGGAGATAGCTCGCACAACCATAATGGCCACAAGAATGGTAATGGGAATGGAGGAAGCAACGGCCAGAACCGAACAACCCCATCAACCCCAACCAAGAGAGACCTGAGTCAAGTCACCTGTTTCAAGTGTTCGAAGACCGGACATTATGCAAATGAATGTCCCGGAGGCCAGAATGGAAATGGCAATGGAAGCTCTGGGAAGAAGCCGAACCCTTTCAATAGGGGACAGGTGAACCACGTTAAAGTGGAGGAGATTGAAGATCAGCCCGATGCAGTAATCGGTAAGTTTTTGGTTAAGTCATTTACTGCACTCGTTCTTTTTGATACTAGTGCATCGCATTCATACATATCAAGGGGATTTGTGGAAAAGTATAGCCTGCCCACTAGGATTCTTAAAACACCTATGCTAGTAAGCTCGCCAGGAGCAGAATACATGGCCAGACAAGGATGTTTTCAAGTACCATTGAGTATAGGAAGGCATGTATTCCCAACGGATTTAATTATTCTGGAATCCCAAGGTCTGGATGTGATTCTTGGTATGGATTGGCTGTCGATGTATGGAGGAAACATCGATTGCGCCAGTAAGACAATTTTGCTTACCACACCAGAAGGAAGAAGGATCAAGTATGTATCCCGGCATGTGCCAAACAGGACACAAGTGAATTGCTTATCAGGAATTGTGCAGGAGGAAGTACCAGTGGTAAAGGATTTTCCTGATGTATTTCCTGAGGAATTACCAGGCATGCCACCGGATAGAGACATTGAGTTTTTGATTGAGTTATTGCCAGGTACAGGCCCAATATCGAAGCGACCGTACCGGATGCCAGCAAAGGATTTGGTGGAAATTAAAAATTAGATTAAGGAGTTATTGGATAAAGGTTACATTCGCCCAAGTTCTTCACCTTGGGGATCACCCGTACTTCTAGTGGAAAAGAAGGATGGATCATTAAGGATGGTTGTAGATTATCGGGGATTGAATGAAGTAACCATCAAGAATAAGTACCCACTGCCAATGATCAACGATCTGTTTGATCGATTGCAAGGAGCTAAAGTGTTTTCCAAGATCGATTTGCGATCAGGGTACCATCAGTTGAAGATTCGAGAGCAGGACATACCTAAGACAGCATTCACCACAAGATATGGACTGTATGAGTATACCGTTATGTCATTTGGATTGACTAACGCACCTGCCTATTTTATGAACCTGATGAACAAAGTGTTTATGGAGTTTTTGGATAAGTTCGTCGTAGTGTTCATTGATGACATCCTAGTTTATTCAAAGAATGAAGAGGAGTATAAGGAACATTTGCGTTTGGTTTTGGAGAAACTAAGGGAACATCAGTTATATGCCAAATTCAGCAAATGTGAGTTTTGGTTGAAGGAAGTTGGATTCCTCGGACACGTTATATCCGGAGAAGGTATAGCAGTTGACCCCACAAAGGTTGAGACCGTAACCGAATGGGAGGCACCAACAACAGTTGGAGAGATCCGGAGTTTTCTTGGACTCGCAGGATACTACCGGAGATTTATTGAGAATTTCTCAAAAATTGCGAAGCCTATGACGGAGCTGTTGAAGAAGGATACTAAGTTCAAATGGACTGAGGAGTGTGAGGCTAGTTTCCAGGAGTTGAAGAAACGTTTGGTTACCTCACCGGTATTGATTTTGCCATATCAGACCAAGGATTATGAGGTGTATTGCGACGCTTCACGTCGAGGACTTGGAGCAGTGCTTATGCAGGAAGGGAGAGTTGTTTCGTATGCATCACGACAACTGAAGCCTCATGAGTTGAATTATGCCACGCATGATTTGGAGTTAGCAGCCGTAGTGCATGCATTGAAGACGTGGAGACATTTCCTCATTGGAAATCATTGTGAGGTGTACACGGATCATAAGAGTTTGAAGTACATTTTCACGCAGAAGGAGTTGAACCTCCAACAAAGGAGATGGTTGGAGCTCATCAAGGATTATGACATGAGATTGCATTACCATCCCGGAAAGGCTAATGTAGTAGCTGACGCATTGAGCCGTAAGGGCCATGTCAATACCCTAGTGACGGGGAAAATACCAAAGGAATTAGCAGAAAACCTTCATGAACTAAGCTTAGAAATAGTTCCGAGAGGCTATGTAGCAGCATTGGAGATTCAGTCAACATTGATGGATAAGATCAGAGAAGCTCAGAAATCTGACAAGGAGATTGCTGCTATAAAGGAGAGACTTAGCAAAGGAAAAGCAAAGGGATTTCGTGAGGATGAGCACGATACCTTATGGTTTGAGGACCGTGTTTATGTGCCCAATGACCCGGAGATCAGGAAGTTGATTTTGCAAGAGGCACATAATTCACCATATTCGATTCACCCAGGGAATACCAAGATGTATTTGGATTTGAAGGAAACATTCTGGTGGACCGGAATGAAGAAGGATATTGCAGCGTATGTAGCAGTTTGTGACGTATGTCAGAGAGTAAAAGCAGAACATCAAAAGCCAGCAAGATTGTTACAACCACTGCCGATACCCGAATGGAAGTGGAATAAGATAGGCATGGATTTTATCACAGGGCTACCCAGGACAAAAGCCGGATATGACTCGATATGGGTAGTAGTTGATCGTTTGACGAAGGTAGCACATTTCATTCCAGTTAAGACCACTTACACCAGTGCTAAGTTGGCAAAGATATACATGACTAGAATCGTTTGTTTGCATGGAGTTCCGAGGAGTATCGTATCAGATAGAGGAACCCAATTTACCTCAAAGTTTTGGAATCAGTTGCATGAAACTTTAGGAACCAGACTAGAGTTCAGCACAGCTTTTCATCCGCAGACAGATGGACAGACCGAGAGAGTCAATCATATTTTGGAAGATATGCTGAGAGCTTGTGCACTAGATTATGGATCAAGTTGGGACGAAAACTTACCGTATGCGGAGTTTTCTTATAACAACAGTTACCAAACCAGTTTGAAGATGGCCCCTTTCGAAGCTTTATACGGAAGGAGGTGCAGGACACCGTTATCATGGAACGAAGTTGGAGACCGTCAATTCTTTGGACCAGATTTGATTAAGGAGTCTGAACGGAAGGTTAAGTTGATTCGCGATAGGCTCAAGGTAGCCCAGTCCAGGCAGAAGAGCTATGCAGATTCTAAACGCAAGGAGACAGTTTACGAAACCGGAGACAGAGTTTACCTTCGAGTATCCCCACTTCAAGGAGTTAAGCGCTTTGGAGTTAAGGGAAAGTTAGCACCGCGTTTCGTTGGACCGTTTAAGATCGTGAAACGTATGGGAGAAGTCGTTTATAAGTTGGAACTACCAGAAGGACTGTCAGGAGTTCATGATGTATTTCATGTTTCTCAGTTGAAGAGATGTCACGCCGAGATGGCGGAGGTACCGCTAAGAGATACTGTGCCGCTTGAAGCGATTCAGTTGAAGGACGATTTAACGTATGAGGAGAAACCAGTCAAGATTCTCGATGTTGCCAGTAGAGTTACTCGCAGCAAGGTTATCAAGTTTTGCAAAGTTCAGTGGAACCACCACTCAGAAGATGAAGCCACCTGGGAGAGAGAAGAAGATTTGCTCAAAGACCACCGTCACCTATTTTCTAGCCAACCCGAATCTCGAGGGCGAGATTCATCTTAAGGGGGGTAGGTTTGTAACATCCCAAATTTTCAATTTGGAATGTTATACACTAGATCATATGCATATCATATTTTCTTGCATTTTGGTTGATCCTAGAAATTTCACGCAACTCAAGGACCCTCGGAGAGAGTTGGAGATTTCGTTGTTTTCATATTTGAGAGTTCTCTCGAATTTTGAAAATAGGATCATTTGATTTATTTATTTTATCTTCAATAATTTTTCCGGTGTCAAAATATATGAGAGAGGGAATAATATGACTTTCCCAAATTTAGGAAAAATGAAGATATAATAAATAGATCAATTTTGCTTTCCGGTGTTTATTTGCATTTTATTTGGATAGGGAAAAATGCGCGTTTTCAAAATTTGCCTTTTAGGTCCGGAGAAAAGTTCATTTTGTTCGGCTCATTTTTAGGAGTCGGGGAAAATTTACTTTAGATTTTTCGGAGTTCGTTTAGATCCCTTTTTGTTTTTTTTTCTGCGCGAGGAAACTATTTAATAAAAATTGAGCAGCGCCTTGGGCCAAAGGCCCAAGCCAAGCCACCTACCGCCGCGCTCCCAGGCGCCAGGCGCCGAGCCAGGAGCCGGTCGGCCGCCGCCACCTCTTGCTAGGACCGAATCCTTTATGGATTCTAGGCTTTAGCCCCCTTGTCCCCTTTCCTTATTCCGTTTATTTTCTAGATCTTTCCTACTCCTATTCTAATTCCTTATCCTCTACCCCAAGTAAACCCCTCCCCTCCCCAATATAAATATCCAAGCACCCCCCCCCTCTAAACACATCAAATCAAAGCTCTCCTCCACACCCGCGCTGCCGCCGCACCTTACCGCCGCCGCCCCACACCCGCGCCGCCGCCGCACCTTGCCCACGCCGCCGCCCTACGCCGAAGCCGCCGGAGCCCCTCACCGGAGACCTCGCCAAGGTTGCCCCGCGCTACATCTATTCTTTTTCTCAGATCGTTTTCTTCTAATCGTTCCGATTCTTTTCTTCTCTAAACCGTTCCGGTTTTCTAGATCAGTTTTTCGATCGGTTTTTCTTCTCCGAAACCCTAGATCGGATTCGTTTTCTTCTCCGATTTAGTTGCTTTGGACCGTTCGCCGGACCGTTCGTCCTAACGAACGTGATCACCGGATTCTTCTAGGTTAACGAACGTCCGTTCGTTTAACCGTTCTTCTTTTTGTTTTCGTCGGATTTATTCCGCGATCGCGATCTCAGATCCGATCTTCGTTCTAGTCTTTCTTTTCGCTCGTTTATCGGAATCAGGTGATTCAAGCGCCTGGAGTTTCATCTCGAAACCGCCATTCCGTCTAATCAACTTGAACAAGTTTTTGCCCCAGTAAAATTTGACCTAGTTTCAACTTGCTAGAACCGAGTTGTTTTCTTCCGCCGTTTGTTTTTCGTTCTTTCTTGCAACCGGAGTTCTTAAGTTGAACTACCTGGTTCGATCTCTTGTTCGAGTTTTACCTGTGCATTAGATGAGTACTTATTGTATGCTTGTTGTTTGTCTGCGATAGATTACCCGGATTGCGCCGCTTGTTACTTCGAAACCCTAGGACTCGCGGATCATCAGCAAGGCAAGTAACACTTTGATCATACCTTTTCTACAACCCATGTTTTACTGCATTAGATCAATCCTCACACATTGCATGATTAGGATCTAATTAAATTGTGGGATGGGAAGTAGATGAGGTAGTACCTATTACCTGTATTATTATGAAACCTTTGGGAGTTACTCTACGTTTGCTTATATTGCCATGCTATGCTAGTAGACGTGGATTGGGTGAGTGATATCCATGACAGATGTGAGATTGATAATTTTAATGGTTTATCTAAGGTGGCAATTTAAACACACATCTGGGTGGATTGAGGCACCTGATGTCTATCAGGACTTGCCTGTTTTTTTTGGACCGCCACCCAGGCTCAAAGGGATCATAAGATAATTCATGCTAGAAACTTCCGTGTGCAGCCACATGCTACTATGGGCTCTAGCATAGTTGACTAAGTTGTGCGAACTCTTACGGGGTGGACTAGCAGATGTAGGGGATGTAGGTGTACCGGTCTACCCCACATGTAAGGTGCTAGTGCTTCTGAAAGATTATGTCTCGGTCATCCGTTTCTCAAACACCATGTAGTGCGAGAAAACAAACGGAGGCGATCGAGTCATGTGGGGAAAAGTGCGCAACCTCTGCAGAGTTAACAAACTAATCATGATTAGCCGTGTCCCCGGTTATGGACAACTTGAGTATCTAGTACTTGAATATCATTGTGAATCTCAACATGTTACTTCTAATTAATGTTATTGGGTTTTAATTACTTTTAATTGGGATTGAGAATGCTGTCAACCATTCTCAATGTTTCACAACCACCATGATAGTTAGATAAAATTTATTCCTTTGCAGTAGGCAAAAACTGGCTTTACGCAAAACTGTAACCATAGAGCTTTCCACCAGTCATATATGCATATAGTATAGCTGTTTCATTCCATTACTCTCTATGTGTTACTTTGCCAGCATATTCCATGTGCTGACCCGTTTTCGGGCTGCAACTTCTCATGTTGCAGACTTTTCAGACGACGAGTAAAGAGCGTTTAGGTCGTGGTTCTATACTCAGTGATGCCGCTGGAGTTGATGGACCCATTTATCTTCCAAGTCTTCCGCTGTTATCTTTAAAATATGGCCTTAAGTCATATTTATTGTAACAAGTTTTTTTTGAGCCATCGATGTAATAAGTGTGTGATTGCAACTCTGCTATAAAACCTCGATGTACTGTGTGGTGTCAGCATTACTGATCCAGGGATGACACCGTAGCACAGTAGACGTGATCCATTCGGGTCAGGTCGCTACAGGCAGCCACGCCCAGTACGCTCCCTGGGGCCAGCAAAGCTTCAGCTCTCCGTCGCCGCAGCCATGGGGATCGCCCTCGCCGAGCTACACCGACGGGGACGCGCACGGCGGGTTCAACCCAAACGTCACCTTCCCCCATGGACACCCGGCCGAGCACACGCCCTCGCCGGTGACCTTCACCGGTGTGCAGTACCCTCCATACAACTACTCGCCGCCCGCCTACGCGTCTTCCCCGACGCCCCATTTTCGTTGTTGCGCGCTGCCCTTCTCGCACCTCGGCGACACTGACGAGACCGAGGGCGACATGGACAACATCATCGCCGCAGGTTCGGCCGCGGCCGCCGCGTCTCCCGGGTTCGACACCCCTGACGAGACGGTGGATCTCAGCGGCGGGATGGACGGCGAGCTCGGCTACGTCTACGGCAAGGAGGAGCAGGAGGAGCAGGAGCAGGAGGAGGAGGACGAGAAGGATAAGGAGGTGGAGGAGGAGCCGGCGACTGTTCCGGTGAAGAGGTGCAAGAAGAAGACGCGGGCGGCCAGGTCAGGCGAGCCGCACATCAACTGGGCGTCCAAGGAGGAGGAATGCCTCGCCGAAGCATGGAAAATCGTCTGCCTCGACCCGACCACCGGTATGAACCAGAGCATCGAGACGTACTGGGAGCGCATCAAGACCGAGTTCGACGAGTGCAAGCTCGTCGACCCCTACTTCAAAGGCGTCTACATGCAGCGCGGCTCGAAGGCGATGGCGACCATTGGGGGCGTATCCAGGGGCATGCAACAAGTGGCATAGGATCGTCGAGGAGGTCGCGGCTTGCCCAAAGAGCGGCGCCAGCGTTGAGGATCAGGTATGCCACACCGGTCTCCCGCCTCTCTTCGTCGTGTACGCCCGCCAACTGTTTGTTCCTCCGCGCAGTTGTTGCGCATGTTCGCCCTGTACCGGCAGAGCAACAACGATGCCGAATTCAAGTACCTCCACGTTTACAAGCGCATTGACAACTGCGAGAAGTAGACGGAAGTCCGACGCACCCTCAACAAGGCCAAGGAGACCTACAAGCCGGATGCGCCGACTCCTGGCGCATCGGAAGGGCGGCCGGACGGCAACAAAGGTGCCAAGAAAGGGAAACACACCGACGCGGCCACCGCTCGAGTGCACGAGTCCATCGAGCACTGCCTCGCCGACGCGCAGGCCCGGGTTGTTCTTCGTGAAGAGAAGACCGACTCGCGGTGGTCGGCGTTGATGTCGAGCAACGCCGTCAAGCTCGACCTGCTCCTGACCAATGTCGCCGCGAAGAAGTGAAACACCGACCTGGCTTTTCTGCTGGGCGGGGCGGACATGCTCCAGAGTACCGACGAGGCGGTCAAGGCGTGGTACTTGGTGGAGCGCAGCCTCATCCTGAACCAGCTTCCCTCGACAACACCGCCGCCGCTGCCGCCGCCAAGCCCGCGTGATGACGACTCCACGACGCCCAGCAGCACCGAAGCCGCGCCGACACCGCCCAGCGCAGAAGCAGCTCCGACACCGCCAAGCCCGCGCACGCCAACTCCGCCGACGCCTGGGGCAGAGCCCGCCGAGTGATGTGTTGCGCACGCGAACTTCTGCCGCTCTATTTTTTGTACGCTTGACTATATCCGATCGTCGAACTGTGACTTGCGATCGCCGGACTTGTGGCGTCTTTTATGAGCGGGAACGACTAAGTTTGAATTTTCCGCGTCCTGGGGGCGGCGCCTGAGGGCGTGACTGGGAGTTAGGTCGCCCCCAGGGGCCGAACTAGCGCCGGTTCGCCCCCAGACCGCTCTTTTGTAGCGCCCTGGAGGGCCGAACGGCTGGAGATGCTCTTAGTCTTAGCAAGTCTGAAACTCGGGACGTTGTCCCGGACTTTATCCTGCATTCTTATGTAAATGATCTAGCTCTTATTTGATGAATAAAGTTTTAATGCTAAAAAAACATGTGTGTTGGTCATTTTGCAATGAAAGGAGACGTAAGAGCTGATGCTTATGCCTCTGATTGATCTACGCATGATGTGTGCATGCAGCTTGACAGCAGCCTTGCGGCCGTATATCTCGAGCGTGAGAGCGGCCTGGCTGCCAACCCTGTGTGCGCCTGTGGCCGTGTGTGTGCACAGCCTTGCGGCGGCAGCCGCGTGCGTCGCCCCTGTGAGCGGCCTGGCGGCCGTGTGTATGCCCATGTGCACAGCCTTGCGGCGGCGGCCGCGTGCGCGTGTATGTGAGCGGCCTCACGGCGGGATCTGTGTGCGTGAGACGTGAGGGCGGCCTGACGGCCAGCCCTTGAGTGTGCTCCTCTCCCTCTGCGTGAAGATTGCTGGCCTTTATATAGGCAGGCGCTAGGGTAAGGCCAACTCCACCGCGCGACGCCAATCAGATATTCCTTTTATCTGAATTTTGTCTGTTTGGATAGAATAATAGAGTTATGTTCGGGCGTATTCTGGGATGCGATGCCCGTGCGCCCAGCGCGTGGTCGTATCCATTTGCCTCATCTTGTCCGCCTCCATTTAAAAAAAAGGCAACGTTTCAAATGCCAAGCCTAGTTCATGGCCAGTGGCCCTAGTTCACACCGACGACAGAGCCAGCGGCCTACACGTCCATCGCCGGCAACACAGCCAGCGGCCGGCAACACAACCAGCCTCCAAAATGAATAGTTGTCCTCGCCAGCAACACAGCCAGCGACCGGCAACACAGCCGGCCTCCAAAATGAATATTTTTCTTGCCGGCACACATTCAGCGGCCCAGCGGACGGGCGGCACCCATGCCAGCCTCCAAAAAGAACGACCACGACCGATCGGACGACCTAGTTCAGCCCGTCGGCGTCGAGCATCTCCTTCTGCCTGGCCTCGAACTAGGCCCTCGTCTTGTCGCTCATCTTGAACAAGTCCACGCTCATGATCGCAAGGGCCACCTCCTTTGCTTTGGTTACGGCATTGGTGGCCTCGATGTCGAGCTGCCTCTGCCTGGCCGAGACATTGGCGGCCTCGATGTCGAGCTGCCTTTGCCGGGACGCCTCCTCCATGTCGATCTTCCTCCTCTTGGTCGTCTCCTCCATCTC
This sequence comes from Triticum urartu, assembly GCF_056163025.1. NCBI lineage: Eukaryota > Viridiplantae > Streptophyta > Magnoliopsida > Poales > Poaceae > Triticum > Triticum urartu. Next base: position 559,615,493 of record NC_141878.1, on the reverse strand, counting down.
GAGATTCTTCCTTTGAAGCTCTAGGTATTGCTTTCATTTGCTCGTTCTTGCTTTGCCGCTTCTTCTCGTCCCTCATATCCTTTTGAGACAGCATGCCATGCAAAGTGTCATGCAAGGCCATGGATGAGGCATCACGTATGTCGTCCACCTTGGAGTTGGTCTTGCCCCTCGGCCTCTTCAACGCCTCGCCATCTCCACCTCCGGCGAACTTGGCCGTCTTCTTGCCTCTCTTTCTTTGAAGTTCACGGTATTGATCCTTGAACTTGGGGCAATTGTTGATGATCGTCCAACAATGCGTAAGAGTGAATGGCTTGTCATTGTGCCGGGCCTTGAATGCTTCCAAAGATTGAAATGCCTACACCACATGATCAACAACAATTGAGCATGCAAACATATACAAGGCCGAAGTCTCACATGGCCGTAGCAAGGAAAATGACTAGGATAAGGAGAACATACCATGTCCCCAACGCTGAGACCACTTACGGGGCGTGCTTCGATGCTCTCAAATGCGGCGCAATACTTGTTACACTCTTGTTGGATGAACAACCACCTCTTTTGAATCGAGGTGATGCCATGGTTGCTTGTAATTTGGTAGGGCTCAAACATCTTCCTTTCATGAAAAGTTTTGTGGACTCTCGTCCAGAAAACAAGACTCTTTTGTTGCGCGCCGGTCTTCGAATCTTGGCTAATCTCCATCCAACATTGGCAAATTAACTTATCCTCATCTTGTTTATATGAACCCGTGTGAATGCTCTTCCTCCTCTTTTGTGCTTCCGCTCTTTGGGTGAGCTCGTCGATGAACAATGGCTTGCCACCAATATCAATGTCATTGTTTTCTTCTTCATCACCATCACCTTGCAATAGATGTCATCGTCTTCATGCCACGAGTCACCATGGTCGTAGTTAGCACGGTCGTCGGCCTCTTCATCGGCAACGTACTGGGCGCGGCCATCCCGACTTTGGGTCTCCTCGGGTCGCACGCACGGCCATGCCCACCCTCGAAGATCACATCCTCCATGAACTAGTTGTAGAAGGGGTCGTCGACCGGTGGCGTTGGTGTTGGCATTCCATCGAACAAGACGCGGGTGGACGGCATGGTGCCCGTGAACGGTGCCCGTGCTTGCTTCCTTTGCATCTCGACGGACGGCCGACCGCCGCTGCTGGACCCAGAAGTGATGTTGAGGTCGATGACGGCCGAGGGGCGCGGGGTGGACGGCGCGATCATGCCAACGTCCGGCGACCCCGAGAAACGGGTTTGGGCGTCGTGCCTTGGCTGAGGAAAGCCGGACGACATAGGCGTGGTCCGCGACGTCGGCGACTGGCAGTGCGGAGGTCGGGCGGCCGACGAGCATGTGCTCGCCGCGCCGACGGCCGCTGCAGGGAAACCGGCCGGACGGCACATGCCAAGCATGAGGAGGGCGTGCGCTTTGTTGACAATGTCCTCCTTCTCGTCGACCACGGCCTTGCGCTGCGCGGCCTCCATCGCATCGCGCTCGGCGACGAACTTGGCCGCGGCAGCATTGACCTTGACGACCGCCCTTCGGTTCCTCCTCTTCGCCGATTCTGCGTCCAACTTGGCGATCTCCTCCGGCGTGCACTCCGACTGCGGCTTCCTTGGAGCATTGGCCGCCTTCTTCTTCACCTTTGGGGGCGGGTCGACGGCCGGGCCGCCGGAATTCGGCTGGGCGTCGGCCATGGAATGGGGAGGGAGGGGGCGACGGGAGAGAAGTGGGAGGGTTTGGGGGGAATGGCGCCAAATAGGGCGCGGGGTTTTTTGCTTTGTGGCGCCGACAGACGGGCCAGGGGAGGACAAGCGCGCGCGTCCCGCCCGTCCACGCGCCGTCCGTTTTAACTCAAAATCGGCGCAAACTTGGGCCAAGGATGGGTCGAAAGCGGATAGAAAACGGACAAAAGTCCATTTGCTCCCACGTGTTGGGCCGTCTGATTTGTCCTTTTTATCTTAAACAGACGACAGGATAGGGTCGCGCGGTGGAGTCGGCCTCACGGAGGGAGCGACGTGCAGCCCACCAGTGCCGTCAATTTTCTATTTGTTGCATGACCGTATTGTTGGCGAGAGAATTGGAGCAGTCCATGCTTATCTTATCTCTACTGGTGAATTTGAAACAAAGGAAGCTTCGGGTGCATTTTAGGCCTTGTACAATGGAAGATGCTTAGGAAAAGTGCTTAGAAAAATAAACCAGATTTTTTTAAACACTGGTGCTTATTTGTACAGGGTAAACGCTTAACTAAGCGTCTTTTTTATAGAAATAGGCACCTGTGCTTCAGAAAAACTCGATTTATTTTTTTAAGCACCTCTCTAAGCATCTCCCATTCTACATGGGCTAATCCAACAGCGTACAGCTGATGTACTTTTGACCGAGGCCCTTGTGGCTGTCCCGCAGACTCAAGTGCGTGGCCGGAATATTTAAACGACATATTTGTGATTGAGAAATCTAATTAGCATGCAACGCATGCATGCATCAGGCTCAAGTCCACATGCATGAACTATGGCCACCGTACCTGGAGAAAGCTTTTCTTTGTACGTGTGCATATCAAATACTACCAAAATCATTCTTCCTTTGATTCTATGGAAAAAAAAACACTATGCTATATACTTGTGCTCATAGATACTTCGGCACGACAAATTCTCGTCAAACAACCGTCAAAGTACATCAAGCAACCTAGGTCGGTGTTTTGTGGGATTTTTTGTCCTTCTGTCCATTCCACGAAGAAGTCGGTGAGTGTTCGAGACTTAATGGTGAAGCAGGGTTTGTATTTGATCCCGAAGGGTAAGAGCGTGGTTGCCCACTTTGCCACGCATCCGGCGATGTCTTTGTTGTTGATGATGTTAGAAAGCGGGGCGTAGCTGACAACTTTAATGGGATTCACTACCTCCCATCCCCTCCATGTTCACAACGATGTATGGTTTTAGGATTTTGGTCACTATGTCTAGGTGATGGTCAAGATGTTAGATCGGGTCAATGGCACAATCATGTGGTTCAACAACACAAAGGGGTTCGGCTTCATCTCCCATGAAGACCGCGGCGGGCCGGGGGGGGGGGGGGGGGGGGGGGCATATTCCTTCACGGGTCCTGCTCGTAGGAAGAAGGAAGATGACGTGAAAAGCTATATATGTAATGGGAGTTCGAGTGATTTGTTTTCTAGGCACTTCTGTGATTTCTGACGTATCATCCATTATGAAGTGAATCATCTTGAACTAATCGATACCCAATGACCTTGCCTCCTTTGTCCATTTTGTAAGTAAGCATTCCTTCTTCTTAGGTTTCTGTCTCCTACATGGGACATCTCTATCAGCCTCCTAATATTGCCCTTCTATGTTCTCTTCCTCCCTCTCAATTCTCCATAAATTTCTTCAATGACATGTGTTGCTGTTGTTGATGTAGATACGTTCAACTGATATTCTTTGGTAAAGTTTTGATTTACCTTTTATTTCGGTGGCAACTACCACAACATCTCGGGCTGCAGTGGCTTATCAATTAAACCCCCCAGACCGTCTATTTTGTGTGTGTGCAGATGTTCTAATTTATGTCGGCAAGGTCTTTGATGAAGCTAGTAGCAGTTCGTGGTTGTAAATGGATCTAGGTAATCTTTATGCTCCATTGCATACCAAAATATGTTTTTTGAATCTTTGATGCTGTCATTGATAAAAAATTTGATTAGTTCATATAGGAGGTCATTATTTGCAATTTTTGAAGAAAAAAGAAATTCAATAAGTTTATGATTAATTTTATTTAAAAATTACCGATAGTTATGTGTCGTAAGAATAATATCCGGTGTCTATTCTTGATAGGTATGATATATTTTTGTGTTCATAATCTTTGGCATTATATAGATTGAGCGACCAATTCTTTCATAGTACATTGTTCGCACAATAGCTGATTTTTTGAGAAAAGCTTTGTTTTATATTCTGTAATTGTTATATGCCCTATGTGCAGATTCTTTCTAAATGTCTATCAACAAGTTGTATGATGAAAAACAAAGTAGGCCAATGACCTTACTTAATTATACACTGTTGTCACATGCCATTCTTTTCCTAAGTCTGATGCAGACATCCAAGAAGCGTGCTATTTCAAAAGCATTTACCCTTCACTAAATATATTGAGGCACTACTGGGTGTCTTTATGCCCAGTCTTATTCCTTCTAATATCTTCACAATAACATTACCAGGTCATATTCTTCTTATGGTCATGTTCTAAGTCGTCTCTCTTTTGTATCAGCGACCTTATATTTCCTTCACAGTAACATTATAAGTGAAGATGCCACAAATAAAGATTGAAGCATGCATGCAGACTTGCCAAACATGGTGTATTTACTATTTACTAGAACATGATGGCGCGCGTTGCCACGCCCGCTTATTTTGAGATACTACCGACACTTTTATTAATAAGTTGGTTTCACCGATGAAAACACTACTTTATATTTTGTGTAATCACCGATGTTATTTTAATCTCATGTAAAATTCTATGCTTCTATCATCTTTTGACGGGGTACAAATGGTTGTTCCGACATGGACCTTCGTGAACAAATTGTCCTTGGTTTACCTCGGATAAAAATATAATAATAATATAAATGGGTTACTTGCAAAAATGATCCTTTGGACTAATCTTGTATATCTTTTTTTTAAATATACCTTGCCCTACATTGAGCTCCCCATTCTGGTGATTGTCCAACATCAAAAGGGTTGTTTTATCTACAAAAGTACAAAGGAAAACAAGCCATCTCCAGCATAACATAATGAAAACTAAACCCCCCAGTAAACAAAGGTAAAACCAGAACTCCAAGTATTACCATTGCAATGCGGCTATTCTTTTTTGCCTTCATTCTCGAATTTTGTACTTACCGTTCAAAGCTTAATTGATGTCTCTGACTGGCTAAATTTAGCTTCTGAACAATGCACCATGAAGTGGCTGCATGTGAATTCTTGGGCACCAGAACCTATCAATCCATGTTACCCAACACTGCTAATAGAACTTCTGTAAAGTATGAGTAGTTCCTAAATTTACCACACTGGGTAGTGCAAAATTCGAGTGGAAAAATAAGAAAATGTGTCAACATATTTTCCAAAGTTCTTCCAGCTTGCTGAAAAAAGGTTCTTCCATACATGAAAACATTACAATTCAACGGAGGATTATGAGAGACATTGGTTTAATTGTTTTTTCATATAGTTGACCATTCTCCTTATTTTATTTCTAAATCTTGTGTTAGCATACTGAAATCCTGCAAATTATTAATAAAGCTCCCATGATGTTTCCCACAAAGAAATACAGATCAGAGCCTCATTTACATCTAAATCACAGTAAATTCTCCTCTAGCCAACAATCGATCAATCATCGGTCATCACCGAAGATGCATCAAAGCTTGCCCCTGATCCTGCTGCTATAAACTAAGAAAACAAAGCATAATAAACAAAGGAAAAAAGGTGGGGCATCGTACATGGGGAATCGAGAAGATGCAGCATCATGTGGCCCTCACGCCAAATCCAAACCCAGCAGAGCAATTCACACCGTTGAGCTCGAGAATTCCTGAAACAAGAAGATCCAAGGTGAAGGTCAGATGGGAAGAATGAAAGGATGACACGGACACGCAGTAGGAAGAACCCAGAAAAAAGGAAAGGGGGTGGAGGCGGATGCAGGAGGAGGACAACCGACGATGGACGCCGACGGACGGGCGGCAGTCGCAGCTGCCAGGAAGGAATGCTTCAGGACACAACATTAAAAACATGAAAGAAGGGGCCTGCGGAGGACAGTACATGGCATGTAAAGGTCATCGACGGGGAGGCAGGCCCGGAGCAAAAGCTCGCCGACGGGACAGAGGACGGCGGCGGCGCATCAAGGACGAAGGAATAGAGAAGCAGTTTCGGAGGAATAGACCTGGCAAAAGAAAACTCGGGCCTGTAAACATGCATGTCCGCCTGGACCCGGGCCTTTGACAGCCCGATTACGGACAGAATCTAAAGCTCATTCTATGGAGCAGCGGCTCATGAAACGGTGCGTGAATGTGTGATGACCTGGAGCCGACTGAGCTGATCTAAATCGTACATTAGAGTGATTCGATGGTTCAGAGACTTAAAACGTTGTGGAGGCTCCTAACTCACTATGCTATACTGTTTAGTAATTTGTATGTGCAGTGCGAGAATAGTAATATTCTTTTTATCGTTCTGGTTGTTTGTTGTATATACACTTACGTCCTAAGATCGGAGCAGTATCTCCCCATTCAACATATTATGCATATTAAATTGATTTGCATGTTCTTTTGGATCTGTATCTATCTTTGTATAATATATCAAGTTTTCTTGCTGATTTCATTACCATACATAAGTGATAACTGATAACAACGTCCTCTAGATGTACATGTCTGATAACCTGACTAAAGGTGCATTGTAATAATGATCGGGATTGCTAATTCAGCATGGAAACATTTAAATTATCGTCCTCAAGTGCTATCTTAGCTGAACTATGAGCTTCAGAGTCGTGGTCCCCGGTGATATGGAATACAAATTTACTAAAAGGTTTGTGATTTCTCAGTGTCCAGGTCCTGTCATGGGCGATCTAGCAGTTGCAACTTTGGCAAGGGTTAGATTTTCTATTAGGATAGCTGCTTCCTAAAGATGTATTCTAGACGTAATGATGGCTGCAAGTGTTAGTTCCCGTGCTTCCGGTTGAACCTTTCCCCCATGATGTATGTGTTGTAAGTGTGCCTGCCTAATCAATGAGTTCTGGTCCACGGATTGTGTTGGGGATATACTTCACGGTATGACCTGGCCCCAAGTATGACCCCGCCGGGACTTGGCGCCTCGTTGATAACCCGGCATGACTGGGCAGCTCATTGGTGACCCGGTCAATGGGTCAGACAAAGCAAGAAGGCCCAAGACTCAGAAGGCGGCTCATGAGAAGGCCGACTCAAGGTACAGTATCCGATGGACCGACTTGAGAGGAAAAGCATAAGGAATATCACTTTCCCCGTGAAAAAAAGCATAAGGAATATCTCGCTTACTTGGGAAGCAAGACCTAGCAAGGGAAAGCAAGATATGGATTAGGATTCCACTTGTAATAGAAAATAGACTAGTCTTAATTCTACCAGAACTCTACATGTAAACTAGCCCCTTCAACTCATATAAGGAGGGGAAAGGCACCCCAAGAGGGACAAGTTAGAAAGAGACAAGTCAATAACTCTCGAATTAGAGGTAGCGAAACACCGACCTTGTAATCAAGATCATCATCATCATCAATATCAACCAAGCAGGATGTAGGTTTTTACCTCCACCGCGAGAGGCCGAACCTAAATAAAACTCACGTCTCTCGATTCGGACCAAACCCGTTCAAGCGATCACCTAGCAGTGATAGCCTCATGATTAAGTCCTTTTTTCGAGGACATATGTCGTGACAAAACCACGACAGGTTGCATTATTGTGCATAAACCATACATCGAATTATTGTTGGAACTTTGTGATGACACTTTGAAGAATGAATGTGGAAATACAATTATTTCATTGGTTGAAAAGTTTTCTGTAATTTGTGAGATCAAAATAATATAGAGCTATCATTTTACAAATGTGTTTTACGTGAGCTCACAAGCATCCCACTAAAGCGGTAAAATTAGTTTCTTTCTCATATTATTTGTCCTTTAGGAATGCACCTCATGAGTTTTCAAGAACTTGGCGTACTAAGTCCCCGTAGCAACAGACGAAGCATTATCTAGTTTTATACAGCTAAGAACAGTTTCGTAGCTAGGATTTACCCACAACGCAGGCCAGTCTTGTTGGTACAGTAAACACTGTAGCGATAGTGTGTTATTGTTTGCTACATTTAACGAAGTGTTGATTAGGCGACGGCCTTGGCAGCCCGGGGCCTGCCTACACCCCTGGCTAAGAACCTTATTTTATACAGCAACTTTTACTAAAAAAACTTATTATAACACGATACTCGCCTCTAGGCCCATGTAGGTGAAGTGATATGAAGTTGACGTTCGTACATCATCATCAGAGAATTACACCACAACATAATCAAACAACAACCTTTACCACAAATTTATATGACCATTAATAACTAGTTTTCTCCCATGTCCTCAAGAACACTACTAAACTACCCACAATACATCATGGCGCTCGTGCACCCATGCCGAACTTGAATGTTCATGCTTTGGAAGAGAAAGTAATGTGAATTACTAACCATTATGGCGGCTTGGCCCGATCAAGACTTCTATCCCTAAAAAATGGCCTCACTTCTTTTCCGTGCGCGCGGTTGAGGAAATTGGATGGTGATCATATTCATAGGTGTAATGGTAAATATGACAATTTGAAAGTACAAACCTTTCACCAATAAAACACATAACATCAAGTAATATAATATTGATTAACGCTGGCAAGGTTCTGTTTGATAGCAAAGTACTAAAAAATCAAAGTATCAAAAACTACAGTAATTTAGCATGCATGTACAAAATACCATGGTTTTAATTTAACAACGTTTTTTGAAGTATTCACAGTGCAGAGGACCTGTTTGGTTACACCACGTAATGCTGTAAAATTTACTTGCTAGTTGTTGGTCGTGCATCCATTCGTAGCTAGTAGCTAGCAATTGCTTTTAGCGGTGAGTAGTAGTACTCGTTAAGAGAGATGAGATCGCCTCTCCGGACCTTGACTGATCTCTAAAGGATAGCCATGGATTGCTTCAGATCCTTTCTTTGATCAACGTATCCAGCCTAGTTAATTTATTTGCATTACGGAACACGCAAGACAGGGGATCGAGCGGCGGCTTGATAGCCAGATGAGTTTGTTGAGAATATCTAGCGGCCGACTCGTTTCTTTCGCTTGCTCTGTTAAAAAAAAAAGAGGTTCAGGGCTCTTTTTATTATGCAGAGAAATTACTACAATTTTGTAAATACTCTAGTTTTAATAACACAGTTTTTGGCGTTAGTCAAACAGGTCGTAGTAAATAAAACTGTGGTATCTAAAAAAACTGTAGTATTCTTAAAATACTTAGGAAATACTTTGCAATCAAACATGGCCTAAGTGATAACAGTAATTGATTCACGCCAATTGTACATGGATGGAAGGGAGATGGATGGGTGATGGTGTTGTTGATGTAGATGATGAAGATAACTTGGATGAAGATGTTCTCGTTGATGCATGCTGAGTGCGGTGTGAGTACCCTTGTTGGGCTCCCCAGTGTACGAGTTTGCAGTATGCAACAAGATTTCCCTCAGTGAGAAATAGCAGGTATCAATCTGTGAAGGTACAAGTATTCTACAATAGTTGAATGCTCTGCAACACAAATAAAACTTTGTTTGTGCCCCCAACAGTTCTAAAAAATATATCAACCTTATTAATCTTGCTAGTTGTACAAGACAATTAAAAAATAATGTCTGATGAATATTTTTGGAATAAAACAAATCTAAAAACAAAACAACATGTAAAAGTTGCTAGAAGGTGATTCTTCTTGCGAAGTCAAAGGCCCATGTCTTGGATTAGTCCACATGCACATATGAACTCCTCATACCCATGTTAAAATCCTGGCTCTGCCACTGTTTATCTTGAATAATTCATATGCATGTCCATGGGCTGTATACTCTTATTATTCTTGGATCAATTGTTTCTCTTTCGTGTTAAGTAGAAATCTATTTGTTTTTGTATTAGATAAGGGGATATTAATGCATTTGTTTAAATAAAAGAAGAACACAAGGAGATGAAGAGAGAGAGGTATTCGTCTCTGACTGTGAGTGACATGTCCCGGTCTTTGGCTCTACCTCAGAGCCATCTAGTCTAGGGGCTAAGATGAATTGGAACATGGGTATATTTGTTGTTACGAATATAAACACGTTTAATAAGAAAGATGAAGCAATTTAACAATTTAAGGCTTGTATCAGGGTTGAAATCTCTGCGAGGAAGTGCATGTAATATCAATAGACCACTTGAAATATTTGGCCTAATAGCTTTGTTTGTTCAATTTACGAGTGATGAGGACATATACCATTGTTACACCCACAGCCCCTGCTGCTGTACATACTGGACCAATTACTAGAGCTCGCGCACGCCAATTGAATTATCAGGTACTTTCGTTTCTTGGTAACGATTCTAATGTTCATGTGAATATGATGCTGCCTAAGTTGGATACATTTGTTTTGCTTACAAATGAAGGGCCTAGCTTGGACAAGAAAGATGAACATTGGAGCAAGTTCAAGCATGGAGATGATGGCATGCGCAAGGGGAACAAGAACGGAGTTACAAGTGATGATTCCAGGACTCTGAAGCCACCATAATGAGTGCATGAAGCATGAGACGAAATATACAAGATGCCACTTCATAAATTTCATCCAAAGGCTATTCTAGGTGCTGCGTCACCTTATTATTGGGTCAGGCCCATGTATTTTCGAAATACTTAAGTATAGGCTGTTTTTAGAGTCCGTATGTGTGGGGAAACAAGAGTTAGGGTTGGTTTCGGACCCCTCCACCAAGGGCCACGAAATTCCCCCTCTCTCCTCCATATATACAGCCCTTAGGGCATCGTTTAGACTTTGGGTTTTGTTTAGATTAAAAGTTCGCCATAGCTGCAACTTCGCGTACTTCGTTTGTGTCCAACGACCAGACCAAGACGTCACAGAACCCCACCTTGATCAATAAAGCTTTCATCTTATATTCGCAATATCCAGATTGCAATCTCAGTTTCTTGCTTGTTCTTCGTTTGCTCGCAGGAAACAGGCCCTCGTGGTCAGGTTGATCGTGCTCCAGCGTGGTCAATAACCCATCGGAGTTGGTTTAGCGATTGCTAAGGCGCGACGTCCTCTCGCGTTCGTAGTCAGATCGTCAAAGTCGACTTCCTCTAAAACGATAGCCACTATCTCATCGAAAGACGGGACACCTTTGCCTCTATCAAGTGGTATCAGATTTCCAGGTTACTCGGTGAGATTTTACAGTTTTTCGTAGTTTAGATCGAGTCTGTTCTTCATACCTATAGTCCACGAAAAAGCCAAAAAAATAGGGTTAGTTCATCCTATCCGAACCAACCTGAGCCTTTGCATAATCTTTTCTGTATTTGCTTTGTTGAATTTGCGGTTGCATCGTCGTGTCAAGTTGCTGGTCTTAGCGTCTAGTCCTTTCGAGTTTTGAGTTCTGTTCACAGGTTGTCACGTCGCCACTGCCATATATCACCACCGCATCATCATCATCGCTGCTGCCATATACCACCACCACACTAACTTCATCGTCGCTGCCATATTCACCACCACATATTCACCATCAATCTGAGTCCATATACGCCACCACATATCCGCTGCCATCACGCCAATCCGAGTCCACCTACAACATATATTCGCCACCAGTCCGATTTCCACCAGATTCATCGCCGCCACCAGTCCGAGATTCCACCAGATTCATCTCCGCCACCAGTGCTAGTCCGAGTCCAGTAATTGTTGCATTGTTTTTGATTTCCGGATCACGCGATACTTCGAGTCGTGACAGAATAGGACTCCTGAGTTTTCGAGCTACCCGCGGAAGAAAAATAGTTCCAAACTCAAAAAAAACTAAGTCTGGAAAATTCTGGCTAGGCAGTTTTTAGACCATTTGTAGACTTTTTCGAAAAAAAATTTGTTGCAGAGGAAAAAAGTGCAAAAAAAAGTGAAAAAAAAGAAAAAAAAATTCAGAGAGTGCTCCTCCCTTGTTTACGTGCAGCGCCGTGATTTTGTTAGTGTTCTAGGCTCGCGTCTCTAGCACGGTCTAGCCTAGGACCAGCACAGTACCGTCGTTGAACGTTTATTCAACATTGCATCTCTGAATTGATTATTGCTGACCCTTTTTGCTACCATATTATAAGCCTTCCCAGCTCCACATACATCTACGTCGTGCGTTTGACTCTCCCTGGTAATCGCTCTATCCAAGCTTTGAGAGTTTTGACTACGACGGTTGCTGATCACCGCCTGATGCTGGGTAAGAATGTTGAGGATCGTAGCAGAAATTTAAAATTTTCTACGCATCACCGAGATCAATCTATGGAGTAATCTAGCAACGAGGGGAAGGGGAGTGCATCTACATACCCTTGTAGATCGCTAAGCGGAAGCGTTCAAGTGAACGGGGTTGATGGAGTCGTACTCGTCGTGATCCAAATCACCGATGATCCTAGCGCCGAACGGACGGCACCTCCGCGTTCAACACACGTACGGTTGGGAGACGTCTCCTCCTTCTTGATCCAGCAAGGTGAGAGGAGAAGTTGAGGGAAAACTTCGACAGCACGACGGCATGGTGGTGATGGAGCTCGTGGTTCTCCGGCAAGGCTTCGCCAAGCGCTACGGAGGAGGATGAGGTGTTGGAGGAGGAAGAGGGCTGCGCCAGGGAAGAGGTCACGGCTGCCCTCCCACCCCTCCACTATATATAGGGGCAAGGGGAGGCGCCCTAGGGTTTCCCCTAGGGGGCGGCGGCTAGGCAGATTGGATCTCCCTAGGGAAAATCCTAGGAAGACTTGCCCCCCAAGCCAAGCAGGTGGAGGCTTGTCTCCCAAGTAACGTGGGAAAGGGTGTGGGGGCGCACCACCCCTTAGTGGGCTGGTTTGCCCCTTCCCCTTTGGCCCATGAGGCCCTCCCACACTTGCCGGGGGTCCCGAAACACCTTTCGGTCATGCTGGTCATAGCCTGATACCCCCGGAACACTTCCGGACTCCAATACCCTTCGTCCAATATACCGATCTTCACCTCTGGACCATTCCGGAGCTCCTCGTCATGTCCGGGATCTCATCTGGGACTCCGAACAACCTTCGGTAACCACATACTATTTCCCATAACAACTCTAGCGTCACCGAACCTTAAGTGTGTAGACCCTACGGGTTCGGGAACCATGCAGACATGACCGAGACAACTCTCCGGCCAATAACCAACAGCAGGGATCTGGATACCCATGTTGGCTCCCACATGTTCCACGATGATCTCATCGGATGAACCATGATGTCGAGGATTCAATCAATCCCGTATACAATTCCCTTTGTCCAGCGGTATTGTACTTTCCCGAGATTCGATCGTCGGTATCCTGATACCTTGTTCAATCTCGTTACCGGCAAGTCTCTTTACTCGTTCCATAACACATCATCCCATGATCAACTCCTTGGTCACATTGTGCACATTATGATGATGTCCTACCGAGTGGGCCCAGAGATACCTCTCCGTTTACACGGAGTGACAAATCCCAGTCTCGATTCGTGCCAACCCAACAGACACTTTCGGAGATACCTGTAGTGTACCTTTATAGCCACCCAGTTACGTTGTGACGTTTGGCACACCCAAAGCACTCCTACGGTATCCGGGAGTTGCACAATCTCATGGTCTAAGGAAATGATACTTGACATTAGAAAAGCTTTAGCAAACGAACTACACGATCTTGTGCTAGGCTTAGGATTGGGTCTTGTCCATCACATCATTCTCCTAATGATGTGATCCCGTTATCAACGACATCCAATGTCCATGGTCAGGAAACCGTAACCATCTATTGATCAACGAGCTAGTCAACTAGAGGCTTACTAGGGACATGGTGTTGTCTATGTATCCACACATGTATCTGAGTTTCCTATCAATACAATTCTAGCATGGATAATAAACGATTAACATGAACAATGAAATATAATATAATAATAACTAATTTATTATTGCCTCTAGGGCATATTTCCAACAGTCTCCCACTTGCACTAGAGTCAATAATCTAGTTCACATCGCCATGTGATTAACACTCACAGGTCACATCGTCATGTGACCAACATCCAAGAGTCTACTAGACTCAATGATCTAGTTCACATCACTATGTGATAAACACTCAAAGAGTTCTGGGTTTGATCATGTTATGCTTGTGAGAGAGGTTGTAGTCAACGGGTCTTGCCATATTCAGATCCCTATGTATTTCGCAAAACTTTATGTCATATCGTAGATGCTGCACCAACGTTGCACTTGGGGCTATTCCAAATTATTGCTCCATTGTACGTATCCGGTATCTCTACTCAGAGCTATCCGGATAGGTGTTAAGCTTGCATCGACGTAACTCTTTATGTCGAACTCTTTATCACCTCCATAACCGAGAAACATTTCCTTATTCCTCTAAGGATAATTTTTGACTGCTATCTAGTGATCCAGTCCTAGATCACCTTTGTACCTTCTTGCCAGACATGTGGCAAGGCACACATCAGGTGCGGTACTCAGCATGGCATACCGTATAGAGCCTATGACAAGAGCATAGGGGACGACCTTCGTCCTTCCTATTTCTTCTGCTGTGGTCAATCTTTGAGTCTTTTTTAGATCTGGAGAGAGGGTGGTAGTGTGAGAAGCAAGTGGGCAGCCCTTAGCAAGAAAGCGCTCAAGCTCCAGCCTATATATCTTTTTTATACTACTAGTATTGGAGGTGGAGTAGTGGTAGAGTAGTTTATATTTTCTCTGTGTACAGTACTGTTGGAAATATGCCCTAGAGGCAATAATAAAAGCATTATTATTATATTTCCTTGTTCATGATAATTGTCTTTATTCATGCTATAATTGTGTTATCCGGAAATCGTAATACATGTGTGAATAATAGACACCAACATGTCCCTAGTAAGCCTCTAGTTGACTAGCTCGTTGATCAACAGATAGACATGGTTTCCTGACTATGGACATTGGATGTCATTGATAACGAGATCACATCATTAGGAGAATTATGTGATGGACAAGACCCAATCCTAAACATAGCACAAGATCGTATAGTTCGTTTGCTAGAGTTTTCCAATGTCAAGTATCTTTTCCTTAGACCATGAGATCGTGTAACTCCCGGATACCGTAGGAGTGCTTTGGGTGTACCAAACGTCACAACGTAACTGGGTGACTATAAAGGTATACTACGGGTATCTCCGAAAGTGTCTGTTGGGTTGACACGGATCAAGACTGGGATTTGTCACTTCGTATGATGGAGAGGTATCATCGGGCCCACTCGGTAATGCATCATCATAATGAGCTCAAAGTGACCAAGTGTCTGGTCACGGGATCATGCATTACGGTATGAGTAAAGTGACTTGCCAGTAACGAGATTGAACGAGGTATTGGGATACCGACGATCGAATCTCGGGCAAGTAACATACCGATTGACGAAGGGAATTGTATACGGGGTTGCTTGAATCCTCGACATCGTGGTTCATCCGATGAGATCATCGAGGAGCATGTGGGAGCCAACATGGGTATCCAGATCCCGCTGTTGGTTATTGACCGGAGAGCGATCTCGGTCATGTCTACATGTCTCCCGAACCCGTAGGGTCTACACACTTAAGGTTCGGTGACGCTAGGGTTGTAGGGATATGTATATGCAGTAATCCGAATGTTGTTCGGAGTCCCGGATGAGATCCCGAACGTCACGAGGAGTTCTGGAATAGTCCGGAGGTAAAGAATTATATATAGGAAGTGCTATTTCGGCCACCGGGACAAGTTTCGGGGTCACCGGTATTGTACCGGGACCACCGGAAGGGTCCCTGGAGTCCACCGGGTGGGGCCACCTGCCCCGGGGGGCCACATGGACTGTAGGGGGTGCGCCTTGGCCTATATGGGCCAAGGGCACCAGCCCCAAGAGGCCCATGCGCCAAGAGATAAAAAAAAGGGAAGAGTCCCAAAGGGGGAAGGCACCTCCTAGGTGCCTTGGGGAGGAGGGATTCCTCCCTTGGCCGCCGCCCCCCTAGGAGATTGAATCTCCTAGGGCCGGCACCCCCCCTAGGCTCCCTATATATAGTGGGGGAAGGAGGGCCTCTCATACCACGCCTTTGGTGCCTCCCTCTCCCTCTCCAACACATCCTCCTCCTCCATAGTGCTTGGCGAAGCCCTGCCGGAGTACTGCAGCTCCATCACCACGACGCCGTCGTGCTGCTGCTGGAGCCATCTTCCTCAACCTCTCCTTTCCCCTTGCTGGATCAAGAAGGAGGAGACGTCACGCTGACCGTACGTGTGTTGAACGCGGAGGTGCCGTCCGTTCGGCGCTAGGATCTCCGGTGATTTGGATCACGTCGAGTACGACTTCCTCATCCCCGTTCTTTGAACGCTTCCGCGCGTGATCTACAAAGGTATGTAGATGAAATCCGATCACTCGTTGCTAGATGAACTCCTAGATGGATCTTGGTGAAACCGTAGGAAAATTTTTGTTTTCTGCAACGTTCCCCAACAGTGGCATCATGAGCTAGGTCTATGCGTAGTTCTCTTGCACGAGTAGAACACAATTTATTGTGGGCGTTGATGTTGTCAACTTTCTTGCCGCTAGTAGTCTTATCTTGCTTCAACGGTATTGTGGGATGAAGCGGCCCGGACCGGTGAGACCAGTTCCACCGACAAACATGCACTAGTTGCATAAGGTGGCTGGCGGGTGTCTGTCTCTCCCACTTTAGTTGGAGTGGATTCGATGAAAAGGGTCCTTATGAAGGGTAAATAGAAGTTGACAAATCACGTTGTGGCTTTCACGTAGGTAAGAAAACGTTCTTGCTAGAACCCTACTTCAGCCACGTAAAACTTGCAACAACAATTAGAGGACGCCTAACTTGTTTTTGCAGCAAGTGCTTTGTGATATGATATGGCCAAAGTTGTGATGAATGATGAATGATATATATGTGATGTATGAGATGTTCATGCTATTGTAATAGGAATCACGACTTGCATGTCGATGAGTATGACAACCTGCAGGAGCCATAGGAGTTGTCTTTATTTTTTGTATGACCTGCGTGTCATTGAGAAACGCCATGTAAATTACTTTACTTTATTTCTAAACGCGTTAGCCATAGTAGTAGAAGTAATAGTTGGCGAGCAACTTCATGGAGACACGATGATGGAGATCATGGTGTCATGCCGGTGACAAGATGATCATGGAGCCCCAAGATGGAGATCAAAGGAGCTATGTGATATTGGCCATATCATGTCACTATTATTATTTGATTGCATGTGATGTTTATCATGTTTTTGCATCTTGTTTACTTAGACGACGGTAGTAAATAAGATGATCCCTCATAATAATTTCAAGAAAGTGTTCCGCCTAACTATGCACCGTTGCGACAGTTCGTTGTTTCGAAGCACCACGTGATGATCGGGTGTGATAGATTCTAACGTTCACATACAACGGGTGTAAGACAGATTTACACATGCAAACACTTAGGTTGACTTGACGAGCCTAGCATGTACAGACATGGCCTCGGAACGCAGAAGACCGAAAGGTCGAGCATGAGTCGTATAGAAGATACGATCAACATGAAGATGTTCACCGATGTTGACTAGTCCGTCTCACGTGATGATCGGACACGGCCTAGTTAATTCGGATCATGTTATACTTAGATGACTGGAGGGATGTCTATCTAAGTGGGAGTTCATTGAATAATTTGATTAGATGAACTTAATTATCATGAACTTAGTCTAAAATTTTACAATATGTCTTGTAGATCAAATGGCCAACGTAGTCCTCAACTTCAACGCGTTCCTAGAGAAAACCAAGCTGAAAGACGATGGCAGCAACTACACGGACTGGGTCCGGAACCTGAGGATCATCCTCATAGCTGCCAAGAAAGATTATGTCCTACAAGCACTGCTAGGTGATGCACCTGTTCTCCCTGCAGAACAAGACGTTATGAACGCTTGGCAGGCACGTACCGATGACTACTCCCTCGTTCAGTGCGGCATGCTTTACAGCTTAGAGCCGGGACTCCAAAAATGTTTTGAGAGACACGGAGCATATGAGATGTTCGAAGAGCTGAAAATGGTTTTCCAAGCTCATGCCCGGGTCGAGAGATATCAAGTCTCCGACAAGTTCTTCAGCTGTAAGATGGAGGAAAACAGTTCTGTCAGTGAGCACATACTCACTATGTCTGGGTTGCATAACCGCTTGACTCAGCTGGGAGTTAATCTCCCGGATGACGCGGTCATTGACAGAATCCTTCAGTCGCTTCCACCGAGCTACAAGAGCTTTGTGATGAACTTCAATATGCAGGGGATGGAAAAGACCATTCCTGAAGTATTTGCAATGCTGAAATCAGCAGAGGTAGAAGTCAAAAAGGAACATCAAGTGTTGATGGTGAATAAAACCACTAAGTTCAAGAAGGGCAAGGGTAAGAAAGCCTTCAAGAAGGACGGCCAGGGAGTTGCCGCGCCCGGCAAACAAGCTGCCGGGAAGAAGCCAAAGAATGGACCCAAGCCCGAGACTGAGTGATTTTATTGCAAGGAAAGTGGTCACTGGAAGCGAAACTGCCCCAAATACTTAGCAGACAAGAAGGCCGGCAAAACAAAAGGTATATGTGATATACATGTAATTGATGTGTACCTTACCAGTACTCGTAGTAGCTCCTGGGTATTTGATACCGGTGCAGTTGCTCACATTTGTAACTCAAAGCAGGAGCTGCAAAATAAGTGGAGACTGGCGAAGGACGAGGTGACGATGCGCGTCGGGAATGGTTCCAAGGTCGATGTGATCGCCGTCGGCACGCTACCTCTACATTTACCTACGGGATTAGTTTTGAACCTCAATAATTGTTATTTAGTGCCAAGTTTGAGCATGAACATTGTATCAGGATCTCGTTTAATTCGAGATGGCTACTCATTTAAATCCGAGAATAATGGTTGTTCTATTTATATGAGAGATATGTTTTATGGTCATGCTCCGATGGTGAATGGTTTATTCTTAATGAATCTCGAGCGTAATGCTACACATATTCGTAGTGTGAATACCAAAAGATGTAAGATTGATAATGATAGTCCCACATACTTGTGGCATTGCCGCCTTGGTCACATAGGTGTCAAACGCATGAAGAAGCTCCATGTTGATGGACTTTTGGAGTCTCTTGATTACGAATCATTTGACACGTGCGAACCATGCCTCATGGGTAAAATGACCAAGACTCCGTTCTCAGGAACAATGGAGCGAGCAACCAACTTATTGGAAATCATACATACTGATGTGTGCGGTCCAATGAGTGTTGAGGCTCGCGGTGGCTATCATTATGTTCTCACCCTCACTGATGACTTGAGTAGATATGGGTATGTCTATTTAATGAAACACAAGTCTGAGACCTTTGAAAAGTTCAAGGAATTTCAGAGTGAGGTTGAAAATCAACGTGACAGGAAAATCAAGTTCCTGCGATCAGATCGTGGAGGAGAATACTTGAGTCACGAATTTGGCACACACTTAAGAAAATGTGGAATAGTTTCACAACTCATGCCGCCTAGAACGCCTCAGCGTAATGGTGTGTCCGAACGTCGTAATCGCACTCTATTAGATATGGTGCGATCTATGATGTCTCTTGCCGATTTACCGCTATCTTTTTGGGGCTATGCTTTAGAGACTGCCGCATTCACTTTAAATAGGGCTCCGTCGAAATCCGTTGAGACGACACCGTATGAATTATGGTTTGGGAAGAAACCTAAGCTGTCGTTTCTAAAAGTTTGGGGATGCGATGCTTATGTCAAGAAACTTCAACCTGAAAAGCTCGAACCCAAATCGGAAAAATGCGTCTTTATAGGATACCCTAAAGAAACTATTGGGTATACCTTCTACCTCAGATCCAAAGGCAAGATCTTTGTTGCCAAGAATGGATCCTTTCTAGAGAAGGAGTTTCTCTCGAAACAAGTAAGTGGGAGGAAAGTAGAACTTGATGAAGTATTACCTCTTGAACCGGAAAATGGCGCAACTCAAGAAAATGTTCCTGAGGTGCCTGCACCGACTAGAGAGGAAGTTAATGATGATGATCAAGATACTTCTGATCAAGTTCCTACTGAAATTCGAAGGTCCACAAGGACACGTTCCGCACCAGAGTGGTACGGCAACCCTGTCTTGGAAATCATGTTGTTAGACAACGGTGAACCTTCGAACTATGAAGAAGCGATGGCGGGCCCGGATTCCGACAAATGGCTAGAAGCCATGAAATCCGAGATAGGATCCATGTATGAAAACGAAGTATGGACTTTGACTGACTTGCCCGTTGAGCGGCGAGCCATAGAAAATAAATGGATCTTTAAGAAGATGACAGACGCGGATGGTAATGTGACCATCTATAAAGCTCGGCTTGTCGCTAAGGGTTATCGACAAGTTCACGGGGTTGACTATGATGAGACTTTCTCACCGGTAGCGAAGCTAAAGTCCGTCCGAATCATGTTAGCAATTGCCGCATTCTACGATTATGAGATATGGCAAATGGACGTCAAAACAGCATTCCTTAATGGTTTCCTTAAGGAAGAATTGTATATGATGCAGCCGGAAGGTTTTGTCGATCCTAAGAATGCTAACAAGGTGTGCAAGCTCCAACGCTCGATTTATGGGCTGGTGCAAGCATCTCGGAGTTGGAACATTCGCTTTGATGAGATGATCAAAGCGTTTGGGTTTACACAGACTTATGGAGAAGCCTGCGTTTACAAGAAAGTGAGTGGGAGCTCTGTAGCATTTCTCATATTATATGTAGATGACATACTTTTGATGGGAAATGATATAGAACTCTTGGACAGCATTAAGGCCTACTTGAATAAAAGTTTTTCAATGAAGGACCTTGGAGAAGCTGCTTATATATTAGGCATCAAGATCTACAGAGATAGATCAAGACGCCTCATAGGTCTTTCACAAAGCACATACCTTGATAAGATATTGAAGAAGTTCAATATGGATCAGTCTAAGAAGGGGTTCTTGCCTGTGTTGCAAGGTGTGAAATTGAGCTCAGCTCAATGTCCGACCACGGCAGAAGATATAGAAGAGATGAGTGTCATCCCCTATGCCTCAGCCATAGGTTCTATTATGCATGCCATGCTGTGTACCAGACCTGGTGTAAACCTTGCCGTAAGTTTGGTAGGTAGGTACCAAAGTAATCCCGGCAAGGAACACTAGACAGCGGTCAAGAATATCCTGAAGTACCTGAAAAGGACTAAGGAAATGTTTCTCGTTTATGGAGGTGACGAAGAGCTCGTCGTAAAAGGTTACGTCGACGCTAGCTTCGACACAGATCTGGATGACTCTAAGTCACAAACCGGATACGTGTATATTTTGAATGGTGGGGCAGTAAGCTGGTGCAGTTGCAAGCAGAGCGTCGTGGCGGGATCTACATGTGAAGCGGAGTACATGGCAGCCTCGGAGGCAGCACATGAAGCAATTTGGGTGAAGGAGTTCATCACCGACCTAGGAGTCATACCCAATGCGTCGGGGCCAATCAAACTCTTCTGTGACAACACTGGAGCTTTTGCACTTGCCAAGGAGCCCAGGTTTCACAAGAAGACGAGGCACATCAAGCGTCGCTTCAACTCCATTCGTGAAAATGTTCAAGATGGAGACATAGATATTTCTAAAGTACATACGGACCTGAATATAGCAGATCCGTTGACTAAACCTCTCCCTAGAGCAAAACATGATCAACACCAGAATTCCATGGGTGTTCGATTCATCACATGTAACTAGATTATTGACTCTAGTGCAAGTGGGAGACTATTGGAAATATGCCCTAGAGGCAATAATAAAAGCATTATTATTATATTTCCTTGTTCATGATAATTGTCTTTATTCATGCTATAATTGTGTTATCCGGAATCGTAATACATGTGTGAATAATAGACACCAACATGTCCCTAGTAAGCCTCTAGTTGACTAGCTCGTTGATCAACAGATAGTTATGGTTTCCTGACTATGGACATTGGATGTCATTGATAACGAGATCACATCATTAGGAGAATGATGTGATGGACAAGACCCAATCCTAAACATAGCACAAGATCGTATAGTTCGTTTGCTAGAGTTTTCCAATGTCAAGTATCTTTTCCTTAGACCATGAGATCGTGTAACTCCCGGATACCGTAGGAGTGCTTTGGGTGTACCAAACGTCACAACGTAACTGGGTGACTATAAAGGTATACTACGGGTATCTCCGAAAGTGTCTGTTGGGTTGACACGGATCAAGACTGGGATTTGTCACTCCGTATGACGGAGAGGTATCACCGGGCCCACTCGGTAATGCATCATCATAATGAGCTCAAAGTGACCAAGTGTCTGGTCACGGGATCATGCATTACGGTATGAGTAAGGTGACTTGCCGGTAACGAGATTGAACGAGGTATTGGGATACCGACGATCGAATCTCGGGCAAGTAACATACCGATTGACGAAGGGAATTGTATACGGGGTTGCTTGAATCCTCGACATCGTGGTTCATCCGATGAGATCATCGAGGAGCATGTGGGAGCCAACATGGGTATCCAGATCCCGCTGTTGGTTATTGACCAGAGAGCGATCTCGGTCATGTCTACATGTCTCCCGAACCCGTAGGGTCTACACACTTAAGGTTCGGTGACGCTAGGGTTGTAGGGATATGTATATGCAGTAACCCGAATGTTGTTTGGAGTCCCGGATGAGATCCCGGACGTCACGAGGAGTTCCGAAATAGTCCGGAGGTAAAGAATTATATATAGGAAGTGCTATTTCGGCCATCGGGACAAGTTTCGGGGTCACCGGTATTGTACCGGGACCACCTGAAGGGTCCCGGGGGTCCACCGGGTGGGGCCACCTGCCCCGGGGGGGCACATGGGCTGTAGGGGGTGCGCCTTGGCCTATATGGGCCAAGGGCACCAGCCCCAAGAGGCCCATGCGCCAAGAGATAAAAAAAGGGAAGAGTCCCAAAGGGGGAAGGCACCTCCTAGGTGCCTTGGGGAGGAGGGATTCCTCCCTTGGCCGCCGCCCCCCCTAGGAGATTGAATCTCCTAGGGCCGGCGCCCCCCCTAGGCTCCCTATATATAGTGGGGGAAGGAGGGCCTCTCATACCACGCCTTTGGTGCCTTCCTCTCCCTCTCCAACACATCCTCCTCCTCCATAGTGCTTGGCGAAGCCCTGCCGGAGTACTGCAGCTCCATCACCACCACGCCGTCGTGCTGCTGCTGGAGCCATCTTCCTCAACCTCTCCTTTCCCCTTGCTGGATCAAGAAGGAGGAGACTTCACGCTGACCGTACGTGTGTTGAACGCGGAGGTGCCGTCCGTTCGGCGCTAGGATCTCCGGTGATTTGGATCACGTCGAGTACGACTTCCTCATCCCCGTTCTTTGAACGCTTCCGCACGTGATCTACAAAGGTATGTAGATGCAATCCGATCACTCGTTGCTAGATGAACTCCTAGATGGATCTTGGTGAAACCGTAGGAAAATTTTTTTTTTCTGCAACGTTCCCCAACACAACTCAGGTAAGAACCCCTTCTTTGACTGATCTATTTTGAACTCCTTCAAAAACATGTCAAGGTGTGCGTTCTTTGAAAATATCATCAGGCGTCTTGATCTATCTCTATAGATCTTGATGCCCAGTTTGTAAGCAGCTTTATCCAGGTCTTCCTTTGAAAAACACTCTTCAAACAACCGTTTATGCTTTCCAAAAATTCTACATTATTTCGGATCTTACAATATGTCATCCACATATACTTATCAGAAATGTTGTAGTGCTCCCACTCACTTTCTTGTAAATACAAGTTTCTAGCAAACATTGTATAAACCTAAAAGCTTTGATCACTCCATCAAAGCATGTATTCTGACTCCGAGATGCTTGCTCTAGTCCATAGAAGGATTGCTGGAGCAAGCATACCTTTTAGCATCCTTAGGATCGACAAAACCTTTTATTGTATCACATACAAACTTTTCTTACGGAAACTGGTAAGAAAACTTGTTTTGGCATCCATTTGTCAGATTTCATAATCGAAAAATACAGCTAATGCTAACATGATTCCGACAGACTTAAGCATCGCTACGGGTGAGAAATTCTCATCGTAGTCAACTCCTTGAACTTGTGAAAAGACTCTTTCCCACAAGTCGCACTTCATAGACGGTAACATTACCGTCCATGTCCGTCTTCTTCTTAAAGATCCATTTATTCTCAATGGCTTGCCGATCATTGGCCAAGCCCACCAAAGTCCATACTTTGTTCTGATACATGGATCCTATCTTGGATTTCATGGCTTCTAACCATCTGTCGGAATACGGGCCCACCATCGCTTCTCCATAGCTCGTAGGTTCATTGTTGTCTAACAACATGATATCTAAGACAGGATTACCGTACCACTTAGGAGTAGTACATATCCTTGTCGACCTACGAGGTTCGATAGCAACTTGATCTGAAGCTTCATGATCACTATCATTAACTTCCTCTTCAACAGACGTAGGCGCCACAGAAAACATCTTTCTGTGTTGCATCACTCTCTGGTTGAAGTAAAGGTTCGACAACCTCATCAAGTTCTATCTTCCTCCCACTCAATTCTTTCGAGAGAAACTCCTTCTCGAGAAAGGACCCGTTCTTAGTGACAAACAATTTGCCCTCGGATCTGAGATAGAAGGTATACCCTACTGTCACCTTTGGGTATCCTATGAAGATGTGTTTGTCCGCTTTGGGTTCAAGCTTCTCCGGCTGAAGCCTTAAGCATCACAGCCCCAAACATTAAGAAACGACAACTTTGGTTTCTTGCCAAACCAATGTTCATACGACGTCGTCTCAACGGACTTAGATGGTGTCCTATCTAAAGTGAATGCAGCTGTCTCTAACGCATAACCTCAAAATGAAAATGGTAGATTGGTAAGAGACATCATAGATCGCACCATATCTCATAGTGTTCGATTACGACGTCCGGATACACCATTACCTTGTGGTGTTCCAGGTGGCTTCAACTGTGAAACAATTCCACAATGTCTTAAGTGATTGCCAAACTCATAACTCAGAAAATCCCCTTTTGATCAGATTGTAGGAACATGATCTTATTGTTATGATGATTCTTAACTTCACTCTGAAATCGCTTGAACTTTTCAAACGTTTCAGACTTGTGCTTCATTAAGTAGATATACCTATATCTACTCAAATCGTCAGTGAAGATGAGAAAATAGCGATATCCACTGCACGCTTCAATTCTCATTGGATCACACGCATCAGCATGCATGATCTCCAACAAGTCACTTGCCCGTTTCATTGTACCTGAAAACGGGGTCTTAGTCATCCTGCCCATGAGGCATGGCTCGCATGTGTCAAGCGATTCAAAATCAAGTGACTCCAAACATCCATCGACATGGAGTTTCTTCGTGCATCTTACGCCAATATGACTTAAGCGGCAGTGCCACGAGAAAGTGGTACTATCATTATTAACTCTACATCTTTTGGCGTGAACATGTGTATTACCACGACCGAGATTCAATGAACCATTCACATAGGGTGCATGACCATGAAAGGTATCATTCATGTAAAACAGA